>NC_092167.1:27225038-27582538 GCF_045791955.1 Oncorhynchus clarkii lewisi
TTCTTGACACAACAATCTTGTTTGTGTATAAACTCAATTCAAATTAAGGAAAAGATGTGACAGATGTGACTAATAAAGGATCATCAACCAGATGGAAGAAGAGAGGTGGAAATGTTTTAATATTGATCACAATATGACAGTACAGTAATAGATGGAAGAAGAGAGATGGAAATGTTTTAATATTGATCACAATATGACAATACAGTAATAGATGGAAGAAGAGAGGTGGAAATGTTTTAATATTGATCACAATGTGACAGTACAGTAACAGATGGAAGAAGAGAGGTGGAAATGTTTTAATATTGATCACAATATGACAGTACAGTAATAGATGGAAGAAGAGAGATGGAAATGTTTTAATATTGATCACAATATGACAGTACAGTAATAGATGGAAGAAGAGAGGTGGGAATGTTTTAATATTGATCACAATATGACAGTACAGTAATAGATGGAAGAAGAGAGGTGGAAATGTTTTAATATTGATCACAATATGACAGTACAGTAATAGATGGAAGAAGAGAGGTGGAAATGTTGTAATACTGATCACAATATGACAGTACAGTAATAGATGGAAGAAGAGAGGTGGAGATGTTTTAATATTGATCACAATATAACAGTACAGTAATAGATGGAAGAAGAGAGGTGGAAATGTTTTAATATTGATCACAATATGGCAGTACAGTAATAGATGGAAGAAGAGAGGTGGAAATGTTTTAATATTGATCACAATATGACAGTACAGTAATAGATGGAAGAAGAGAGGTGGAAATGTTTTAATACTGATCACAATATGACAGTACAGTAACAGGGTTTGTGTTCAGTACATAGAAATGGGTTGTATTCAGTTGAAGAGGAAGTCTTTATGTCATGTCTAGTCTCCCTCTCTGGTGCTCGACGTCTCCGGTCTACTAACCACCGGTCCTGGCACTGTTCGTTACTCACACCTGCTCCCCATCATTACATACACCTGGCAACCGATCTTTACAGACACCTGGCAACCTTCATTACTCATACCTGCTCCCCATCATTACACACACCTGGCAACCGATCTTTACAGACACCTGGCAACCTTCATTACCCACACCTGCTCCCCATCATTACACACACCTGGCAACCGATCTTTACAGACACCTTGCAACCTTCATTACTCACACCTGCTCCCCATCATTACACACACCTGGCAACCTTCATTACTCACACCTGCTCCCATCATTACTCACATCTGGCAACCTTCATTACTCACACCTGGTCCTCATCATTACAGACACCTGGCAACCTTCATTACACACACCTGCTCCTCATCATTACACACACCTGGCAACCTTCATTACTCACACCTGCTCATCATCATTAGACCCACCTGGCAACCTTCATTAGACACACCTGCTCCTCATCATTACAGACACCTGGCAACCTTCATTACACACACCTGCTCCTCATTATTACACTCACCTGGCAACCTTCATTACTCACACCTGCTCCCCATCATTACTCACATCTGGCAACCTTCATTACTCACACCTGGTCCTCATCATTACAGACACCTGGCAACCTTCATTACACACACCTGCTCCTCATCATTACACACACCTGGCAACCTTCATTACTCACACCTGCTCCCCATCATTACTCACATCTGGCAACCTTCATTACTCACACCTGGTCCTCATCATTACAGACACCTGGCAACCTTCATTAGACACACCTGCTCCTCATCATTACAGACACCTGGCAACCTTCATTACACACACCTGCTCCTCATTATTACACTCACCTGGCAACCTTCATTACTCACACCTGCTCCCCATCATTACTCACATCTGGCAACCTTCATTACTCACACCTGGTCCTCATCATTACAGACACCTGGCAACCTTCATTACACACACCTGCTCCTCATCATTACACACACCTGGCAACCTTCATTACTCACACCTGCTCCTCATCATTACTCACACCTGCTCATCATCATTAGACCCACCTGGCAACCTTCATTAGACACACCTGCTCCTCATCATTACAGACACCTGGCAACCTTCATTACACACACCTGCTCCTCATTATTACACTCACCTGGCAACCTTCATTACTCACACCTGCTCCCCATCATTACTCACATCTGGCAACCTTCATTACTCACACCTGGTCCTCATCATTACAGACACCTGGCAACCTTCATTACACACACCTGCTCCTCATTATTACACACACCTGGCAATCTTCATTACTCACACCTGCTCCTCATCATTACAGACACCTGGCAGCATTCATTACTCACACCTGCTCCTCATCATTACACACCTGGCAACATTCATTACTCACCTGCTCCTCATCATTACACACACCTGGCAACCTTCATTACTCACCTGCTCCTCATCATCAGACACACCTGGCAACCTTCATTACTCACACCTGCTCCTCATCATTACACACACCTGGCAACCTTCATTACTCACACCTGGCAACCTTCATTACTCACACCTGCTCATCATCATCAGACACACCTGGACTTCATCCCCTCTCTGATGACTTCCCGTTTATCTAGAACTGTTTTGTTATCAGGCAGTACTGGTTATGTTTCTATGTTAGACTGTTGTTATCTCCCATCAGTCAGTACTGGTTATGTTTCTATGTTAGACTGTTGTTATCTCCCATCAGTCAGAACTGGTTATGTTTCCATGTTAGACTGTTGTTATCTCCCATCAGTCAGTACTAGTTACGTTTCTATGTTAGACTGTTGTTATCTCCCATCAGTCAGTACTGGTTATGTTTCTATGTTAGACTGTTGTTATCTCCCATCAGTCAGTACTGGTTATGTTTCTATGTTAGACTGTTGTTATCTCCCATCAGTCAGTACTGGTTATGTTTCTATGTTAGACTGTTGTTATCTCCCACTAACTAAACCCACTAAACTCACTAACTGCACTTGCTTCCTGACTTCCTGCATCTATGTTACACTTTATGATCAGACACTAATCATTATGTTGTTACTACTGTATGATACTGAGAGAACAGGACACTAATCATTCTGTTGTTACTACTGTATGATACTGAGAGAACAGGACACTAATCATTCTGTTGTTACTATTGTATGATACTGAGAGAACAGGACACTAATCATTCTGTTGTTACTACTGTATGATACTGAGAGAACAGGACACTAATCATTATGTTGTTACTATTGTATGATACTGAGAGAACAGGACACTAATCATTCTGTTGTTACTACTGTAAGATACTGAGAGAACAGGACACTAATCATTCTGTTGTTAGTACTGTATGATACTGAGAGAACAGGACACTACTTCACCTGTCCAGTTCTCTCATGTCAGTTGAGATGAAGAAAGTAAGACAAAAATCCACTGGAATGGTTAGGGAGACTCATCTATCAATCCACTGGAACGCCCCTCCACCTGGTTATTAGTGGGAAACTCATCTATCAATCCACTCAAACGCCCATCCACCTGGTTCTTAGTGGGAGACTCATCTGTCAATCCACTGGAACGCCCCTCCACCTGGTTATTAGTGGGAAACTCATCTATCAATCCACTCAAACGCCCATCCACCTGGTTCTTAGTGGGAGACTCATCTGTCAATCCACTGGAACGCCCCTCCACCTGGTTATTAGTGAGAGACTCATCTATCAATCCACTGGAACGCCCTTCCACCTGGTTACTAGTGGGAGACTCATCTATCAATCCACTGGAACGCCCCTCCAACTGGTTATTAGTGGGAGACTCATCTATCAATCCACTGGAACGCCCCTCCAACTGGTTATTAGTGGGAGACTCATCTATCAATCCACTGGAACGCCCCTCCAACTGGTTATTAGTGGGAAACTCATCTATCAATCCACTGGAATGGTTATTAGTGGGAGACTCATCTATCAATCCACTGGAATGGTTATTAGTGGGAGACTCATCTATCATTCCACTGGATGCCCCTCCAACTGTTATTAGTAGGAGACTTGTCATCTCTGATCTCTGACTCCTCCCATATGCTTTACAAACTAAAGAAATTACCTCCATAACATCATTGTCATTAGCTAAATTCAACAACAGAACAATATTTATAAAAACAGTCTATTAATATGGTTGTTGAACACTATATGTTAAGCAGCGTGACAGCTGTACCTTCAGGTGATGGTTGTTGAACACTATAATGTGTTAAGCAGCATGACAGCTGTACCTTCAGGTGATGGTTGTTGAACACTATAATGTGTTAAGCAGCATGACAGCTGTACCTTCAGGTTATGGTTGTTGAACACTATAATGCAGCATGACAGCTGTACTTTCAGGTGATGGTTGTTGAACACTATAATGTGTTAAGCAGCATGACAGCTGTACTTTCAGGTGATGGTTGTTGAACACTATAATGTGTTAAGCAGCGTGACAGCTGTACTTTCAGGTTATGGTTGTTGAACACTATAATGTGTTAAGCAGCATGACAGCTGTACTTTCAGGTGATGGTTGTTGAACACTATAATGCAGCATGACAGCTGTACTTTCAGGTGATGGTTGTTGAACACTATAATGTGTTAAGCAGCATGACAGCTGTACTTTCAGGTTATGGTTGTTGAACACTATAATGTGTTAAGCAGCATGACAGCTGTACTTTCAGGTGATGGTTGTTGAACACTATAATGTGTTAAGCAGCGTGACAGCTGTACCTTCAGGTTATGGTTGTTGAACACTATAATGTGTTAAGCAGCATGACAGCTGTACTTTCAGGTGATGGTTGTTGAACACTATAATGCAGCATGACAGCTGTACTTTCAGGTGATGGTTGTTGAACACTATAATGTGTTCAGCAGCATGACAGCTGTACTTTCAGGTGATGGTTGTTGAACACTATAATGCAGCATGACAGCTGTACTTTCAGGTGATGGTTGTTGAACACTATAATGTGTTAAGCAGCATGACAGCTGTACTTTCAGGTGATGGTTGTTGAACACTATAATGCAGCATGACAGCTGTACTTTCAGGTGATGGTTGTTGAACACTATAATGTGTTCAGCAGCATGACAGCTGTACTTTCAGGTGATGGTTGTTGAACACTATAATGCAGCATGACAGCTGTACTTTCAGGTGATGGTTGTTGAACACTATAATGCAGCATGACAGCTGTACTTTCAGGTGATGGTTGTTGAACACTATAATGTGTTAAGCAGCATGACAGCTGTACTTTCAGGTGATGGTTGTTGAACACTATAATGCAGCATGACAGCTGTACTTTCAGGTGATGGTTGTTGAACACTATAATGTGTTAAGCAGCATGACAGCTGTACTTTCAGGTTATGGTTGTTGAACACTATAATGCAGCATGACAGCTGTACTTTCAGGTGATGGTTGTTGAACACTATAATGCAGCATGACAGCTGTACTTTCAGGTGATGGTTGTTGAACACTATAATGTGTTAAGCAGCATGACAGCTGTACTTTCAGGTGATGGTTGTTGAACACTATAATGCAGCATGACAGCTGTACTTTCAGGTGATGGTTGTTGAACACTATAATGTGTTAAGCAGCGTGACAGCTGTACCTTCAGGTTATGGTTGTTGAACACTATAATGCAGCATGACAGCTGTACTTTCAGGTGATGGTTGTTGAACACTATAATGTGTTAAGCAGCATGACAGCTGTACTTTCAGGTGATGGTTGTTGAACACTATAATGTGTTAAGCAGCATGACAGCTGTACTTTCAGGTGATGGTTGTTGAACACTATAATGCAGCATGACAGCTGTACTTTCAGGTGATGGTTGTTGAACACTATAATGTGTTAAGCAGCATGACAGCTGTACCTTCAGGTTATGGTTGTTGAACACTATAATGTGTTAAGCAGCATGACAGCTGTACTTTCAGGTGATGGTTGTTGAACACTATAATGCAGCATGACAGCTGTACTTTCAGGTGATGGTTGTTGAACACTATAATGTGTTAAGCAGCATGACAGCTGTACTTTCAGGTGATGGTTGTTGAACACTATAATGCAGCATGACAGCTGTACTTTCAGGTGATGGTTGTTGAACACTATAATGTGTTAAGCAGCATGACAGCTGTACTTTCAGGTTATGGTTGTTGAACACTATAATGCAGCATGACAGCTGTACTTTCAGGTGATGGTTGTTGAACACTATAATGCAGCATGACAGCTGTACTTTCAGGTGATGGTTGTTGAACACTATAATGTGTTAAGCAGCATGACAGCTGTACTTTCAGGTGATGGTTGTTGAACACTATAATGCAGCATGACAGCTGTACTTTCAGGTGATGGTTGTTGAACACTATAATGTGTTAAGCAGCGTGACAGCTGTACCTTCAGGTTATGGTTGTTGAACACTATAATGCAGCATGACAGCTGTACTTTCAGGTGATGGTTGTTGAACACTATAATGTGTTAAGCAGCATGACAGCTGTACCTTCAGGTTATGGTTGTTGAACACTATAATGTGTTAAGCAGCATGACAGCTGTACTTTCAGGTGATGGTTGTTGAACACTATAATGCAGCATGACAGCTGTACTTTCAGGTGATGGTTGTTGAACACTATAATGTGTTCAGCAGCATGACAGCTGTACTTTCAGGTGATGGTTGTTGAACACTATAATGCAGCATGACAGCTGTACTTTCAGGTGATGGTTGTTGAACACTATAATGCAGCATGACAGCTGTACTTTCAGGTTATGGTTGTTGAACACTATAATGTGTTAAGCAGCATGACAGCTGTACTTTCAGGTGATGGTTGTTGAACACTATAATGCAGCATGACAGCTGTACTTTCAGGTGATGGTTGTTGAACACTATAATGTGTTCAGCAGCATGACAGCTGTACTTTCAGGTGATGGTTGTTGAACACTATAATGCAGCATGACAGCTGTACTTTCAGGTGATGGTTGTTGAACACTATAATGTGTTAAGCAGCATGACAGCTGTACCTTCAGGTTATGGTTGTTGAACACTATAATGTGTTAAGCAGCATGACAGCTGTACTTTCAGGTGATGGTTGTTGAACACTATAATGCAGCATGACAGCTGTACTTTCAGGTGATGGTTGTTGAACACTATAATGTGTTCAGCAGCATGACAGCTGTACTTTCAGGTGATGGTTGTTGAACACTATAATGCAGCATGACAGCTGTACTTTCAGGTGATGGTTGTTGAACACTATAATGCAGCATGACAGCTGTACTTTCAGGTGATGGTTGTTGAACACTATAATGTGTTAAGCAGCATGACAGCTGTACTTTCAGGTGATGGTTGTTGAACACTATAATGCAGCATGACAGCTGTACTTTCAGGTGATGGTTGTTGAACACTATAATGTGTTAAGCAGCATGACAGCTGTACTTTCAGGTTATGGTTGTTGAACACTATAATGCAGCATGACAGCTGTACTTTCAGGTGATGGTTGTTGAACACTATAATGCAGCATGACAGCTGTACTTTCAGGTGATGGTTGTTGAACACTATAATGTGTTAAGCAGCATGACAGCTGTACTTTCAGGTGATGGTTGTTGAACACTATAATGCAGCATGACAGCTGTACTTTCAGGTGATGGTTGTTGAACACTATAATGTGTTAAGCAGCGTGACAGCTGTACCTTCAGGTTATGGTTGTTGAACACTATAATGCAGCATGACAGCTGTACTTTCAGGTGATGGTTGTTGAACACTATAATGTGTTAAGCAGCATGACAGCTGTACTTTCAGGTGATGGTTGTTGAACACTATAATGTGTTAAGCAGCATGACAGCTGTACTTTCAGGTGATGGTTGTTGAACACTATAATGCAGCATGACAGCTGTACTTTCAGGTGATGGTTGTTGAACACTATAATGTGTTAAGCAGCATGACAGCTGTACCTTCAGGTTATGGTTGTTGAACACTATAATGTGTTAAGCAGCATGACAGCTGTACTTTCAGGTGATGGTTGTTGAACACTATAATGCAGCATGACAGCTGTACTTTCAGGTGATGGTTGTTGAACACTATAATGTGTTAAGCAGCATGACAGCTGTACTTTCAGGTGATGGTTGTTGAACACTATAATGCAGCATGACAGCTGTACTTTCAGGTGATGGTTGTTGAACACTATAATGTGTTAAGCAGCATGACAGCTGTACTTTCAGGTTATGGTTGTTGAACACTATAATGCAGCATGACAGCTGTACTTTCAGGTGATGGTTGTTGAACACTATAATGCAGCATGACAGCTGTACTTTCAGGTGATGGTTGTTGAACACTATAATGTGTTAAGCAGCATGACAGCTGTACTTTCAGGTGATGGTTGTTGAACACTATAATGCAGCATGACAGCTGTACTTTCAGGTGATGGTTGTTGAACACTATAATGTGTTAAGCAGCGTGACAGCTGTACCTTCAGGTTATGGTTGTTGAACACTATAATGCAGCATGACAGCTGTACTTTCAGGTGATGGTTGTTGAACACTATAATGTGTTAAGCAGCATGACAGCTGTACCTTCAGGTGATGGTTGTTGAACACTATAATGTGTTAAGCAGCATGACAGCTGTACCTTCAGGTGATGGTTGTTGAACACTATAATGTGTTAAGCAGCATGACAGCTGTACCTTCAGGTGATGGTTGTTGAACACTATAATGTGTTAAGCAGCATGACAGCTGTACTTTCAGGTGATGGTTGTTGAACACTATAATGCAGCATGACAGCTGTACTTTCAGGTGATGGTTGTTGAACACTATAATGTGTTAAGCAGCATGACAGCTGTACTTTCAGGTGATGGTTGTTGAACACTATAATGCAGCATGACAGCTGTACTTTCAGGTGATGGTTGTTGAACACTATAATGTGTTAAGCAGCGTGACAGCTGTACCTTCAGGTTATGGTTGTTGAACACTATAATGCAGCATGACAGCTGTACTTTCAGGTGATGGTTGTTGAACACTATAATGTGTTAAGCAGCATGACAGCTGTACTTTCAGGTGATGGTTGTTGAACACTATAATGTGTTAAGCAGCATGACAGCTGTACTTTCAGGTGATGGTTGTTGAACACTATAATGCAGCATGACAGCTGTACTTTCAGGTGATGGTTGTTGAACACTATAATGTGTTAAGCAGCATGACAGCTGTACTTTCAGGTTATGGTTGTTGAACACTATAATGCAGCATGACAGCTGTACTTTCAGGTGATGGTTGTTGAACACTATAATGCAGCATGACAGCTGTACTTTCAGGTGATGGTTGTTGAACACTATAATGCAGCATGACAGCTGTACTTTCAGGTGATGGTTGTTGAACACTATAATGTGTTAAGCAGCATGACAGCTGTACTTTCAGGTGATGGTTGTTGAACACTATAATGCAGCATGACAGCTGTACTTTCAGGTGATGGTTGTTGAACACTATAATGCAGCATGACAGCTGTACTTTCAGGTGATGGTTGTTGAACACTATAATGTGTTAAGCAGCATGACAGCTGTACTTTCAGGTGATGGTTGTTGAACACTATAATGCAGCATGACAGCTGTACTTTCAGGTGATGGTTGTTGAACACTATAATGTGTTAAGCAGCATGACAGCTGTACTTTCAGGTGATGGTTGTTGAACACTATAATGTGTTAAGCAGCATGACAGCTGTACTTTCAGGTGATGGTTGTTGAACACTATAATGCAGCATGACAGCTGTACTTTCAGGTGATGGTTGTTGAACACTATAATGTGTTAAGCAGCATGACAGCTGTACCTTCAGGTTATGGTTGTTGAACACTATAATGTGTTAAGCAGCATGACAGCTGTACTTTCAGGTGATGGTTGTTGAACACTATAATGCAGCATGACAGCTGTACTTTCAGGTGATGGTTGTTGAACACTATAATGTGTTAAGCAGCATGACAGCTGTACTTTCAGGTGATGGTTGTTGAACACTATAATGCAGCATGACAGCTGTACTTTCAGGTGATGGTTGTTGAACACTATAATGTGTTAAGCAGCATGACAGCTGTACTTTCAGGTTATGGTTGTTGAACACTATAATGCAGCATGACAGCTGTACTTTCAGGTGATGGTTGTTGAACACTATAATGCAGCATGACAGCTGTACTTTCAGGTGATGGTTGTTGAACACTATAATGTGTTAAGCAGCATGACAGCTGTACTTTCAGGTGATGGTTGTTGAACACTATAATGCAGCATGACAGCTGTACTTTCAGGTGATGGTTGTTGAACACTATAATGTGTTAAGCAGCGTGACAGCTGTACCTTCAGGTTATGGTTGTTGAACACTATAATGCAGCATGACAGCTGTACTTTCAGGTGATGGTTGTTGAACACTATAATGTGTTAAGCAGCATGACAGCTGTACCTTCAGGTTATGGTTGTTGAACACTATAATGTGTTAAGCAGCATGACAGCTGTACCTTCAGGTGATGGTTGTTGAACACTATAATGTGTTAAGCAGCATGACAGCTGTACTTTCAGGTGATGGTTGTTGAACACTATAATGTGTTAAGCAGCATGACAGCTGTACCTTCAGGTTATGGTTGTTGAACACTATAATGCAGCATGACAGCTGTACTTTCAGGTGATGGTTGTTGAACACTATAATGTGTTAAGCAGCATGACAGCTGTACTTTCAGGTGATGGTTGTTGAACACTATAATGCAGCATGACAGCTGTACTTTCAGGTGATGGTTGTTGAACACTATAATGTGTTAAGCAGCGTGACAGCTGTACCTTCAGGTTATGGTTGTTGAACACTATAATGCAGCATGACAGCTGTACTTTCAGGTGATGGTTGTTGAACACTATAATGTGTTAAGCAGCATGACAGCTGTACTTTCAGGTGATGGTTGTTGAACACTATAATGTGTTAAGCAGCATGACAGCTGTACTTTCAGGTGATGGTTGTTGAACACTATAATGCAGCATGACAGCTGTACTTTCAGGTGATGGTTGTTGAACACTATAATGTGTTAAGCAGCATGACAGCTGTACTTTCAGGTTATGGTTGTTGAACACTATAATGCAGCATGACAGCTGTACTTTCAGGTGATGGTTGTTGAACACTATAATGCAGCATGACAGCTGTACTTTCAGGTGATGGTTGTTGAACACTATAATGCAGCATGACAGCTGTACTTTCAGGTGATGGTTGTTGAACACTATAATGTGTTAAGCAGCATGACAGCTGTACTTTCAGGTGATGGTTGTTGAACACTATAATGCAGCATGACAGCTGTACTTTCAGGTGATGGTTGTTGAACACTATAATGTGTTAAGCAGCATGACAGCTGTACTTTCAGGTTATGGTTGTTGAACACTATAATGCAGCATGACAGCTGTACTTTCAGGTGATGGTTGTTGAACACTATAATGCAGCATGACAGCTGTACTTTCAGGTGATGGTTGTTGAACACTATAATGTGTTAAGCAGCATGACAGCTGTACTTTCAGGTGATGGTTGTTGAACACTATAATGCAGCATGACAGCTGTACTTTCAGGTGATGGTTGTTGAACACTATAATGTGTTAAGCAGCGTGACAGCTGTACCTTCAGGTTATGGTTGTTGAACACTATAATGCAGCATGACAGCTGTACTTTCAGGTGATGGTTGTTGAACACTATAATGTGTTAAGCAGCATGACAGCTGTACTTTCAGGTGATGGTTGTTGAACACTATAATGTGTTAAGCAGCATGACAGCTGTACTTTCAGGTGATGGTTGTTGAACACTATAATGCAGCATGACAGCTGTACTTTCAGGTGATGGTTGTTGAACACTATAATGTGTTAAGCAGCATGACAGCTGTACTTTCAGGTTATGGTTGTTGAACACTATAATGCAGCATGACAGCTGTACTTTCAGGTGATGGTTGTTGAACACTATAATGTGTTAAGCAGCATGACAGCTGTACCTTCAGGTTATGGTTGTTGAACACTATAATGTGTTAAGCAGCATGACAGCTGTACTTTCAGGTGATGGTTGTTGAACACTATAATGCAGCATGACAGCTGTACTTTCAGGTGATGGTTGTTGAACACTATAATGTGTTAAGCAGCATGACAGCTGTACTTTCAGGTGATGGTTGTTGAACACTATAATGCAGCATGACAGCTGTACTTTCAGGTGATGGTTGTTGAACACTATAATGTGTTAAGCAGCATGACAGCTGTACTTTCAGGTTATGGTTGTTGAACACTATAATGCAGCATGACAGCTGTACTTTCAGGTGATGGTTGTTGAACACTATAATGCAGCATGACAGCTGTACTTTCAGGTGATGGTTTTTGAACACTATAATGTGTTAAGCAGCATGACAGCTGTACTTTCAGGTGATGGTTGTTGAACACTATAATGCAGCATGACAGCTGTACTTTCAGGTGATGGTTGTTGAACACTATAATGTGTTAAGCAGCGTGACAGCTGTACCTTCAGGTTATGGTTGTTGAACACTATAATGCAGCATGACAGCTGTACTTTCAGGTGATGGTTGTTGAACACTATAATGTGTTAAGCAGCATGACAGCTGTACCTTCAGGTTATGGTTGTTGAACACTATAATGTGTTAAGCAGCATGACAGCTGTACCTTCAGGTGATGGTTGTTGAACACTATAATGTGTTAAGCAGCATGACAGCTGTACTTTCAGGTGATGGTTGTTGAACACTATAATGTGTTAAGCAGCATGACAGCTGTACTTTCAGGTGATGGTTGTTGAACACTATAATGCAGCATGACAGCTGTACTTTCAGGTGATGGTTGTTGAACACTATAATGTGTTAAGCAGCGTGACAGCTGTACCTTCAGGTTATGGTTGTTGAACACTATAATGCAGCATGACAGCTGTACTTTCAGGTGATGGTTGTTGAACACTATAATGTGTTAAGCAGCATGACAGCTGTACCTTCAGGTTATGGTTGTTGAACACTATAATGTGTTAAGCAGCATGACAGCTGTACTTTCAGGTGATGGTTGTTGAACACTATAATGTGTTAAGCAGCATGACAGCTGTACCTTCAGGTTATGGTTGTTGAACACTATAATGCAGCATGACAGCTGTACCTTCAGGTTATGGTTGTTGAACACTATAATGTGTTAAGCAGCATGACAGCTGTACTTTCAGGTGATGGTTGTTGAACACTATAATGTGTTAAGCAGCATGACAGCTGTACTTTCAGGTTATGGTTGTTGAACACTATAATGTGTTAAGCAGCATGACAGCTGTACTTTCAGGTGATGGTTGTTGAACACTATAATGTGTTCAGCAGCATGACAGCTGTACTTTCAGGTGATGGTTGTTGAACACTATAATGTGTTAAGCAGCATGACAGCTGTACTTTCAGGTGATGGTTGTTGAACACTATAATGTGTTAAGCAGCATGACAGCTGTACTTTCAGGTGATGGTTGTTGAACACTATAATGCAGCATGACAGCTGTACTTTCAGGTGATGGTTGTTGAACACTATAATGTGTTAAGCAGCATGACAGCTGTGATGGTTGTTGCAGCTTGTTTTCCATTAGCCAATCAGTGTTCCCAACTGGTTCAAAACACATGAAAGCACACAACTCGTTGCTCCCAGTTTACAAGTGGTATTATCTGAGCTTCCTACTTGTTTGAACGAAGCATCAGTAACAGGTTGGGCCAGTTCCTCTGCTCAGACGTTGCTGACTCCTGCCAGATCTTCTAACACCTGGATAGGCATTTTACGTATCAGTTTACCACATCATATGTTATAACAATCTGGTGCCTGACTGCACAGTCCAAGACGCAGTATGGAACCATTGGTTGATGCAACGTGTTGTGGAACATCTAATCAAAGGAAGAGAGACTGCAGATTATTTCAAACAACACTTGAAATATCCACTCAACAGTGCATAGTTGAAAAGCTCAACGAACAGTGCTGGTTCAAAGCTTTTATAAAGAAGCACATCCTTTTGTATATGTGGCAGTCAGCAGTTAGTGTGTAAAATGTCATTAGTTGTCTGTGCAGACTTAAGGTAGCACGAGGTTGATAGCCCGAGGGCTCAACCGTCTAACTGCATTCACAACAACAAGCACTATAATGTGCTCCTTTCTGCAAGTTTCCATACATCTGTAGATAGTAAACCCACAGGATGTCACATGTTGCGGCCGCACCCAAGCGGACCTTAGCTATAGGCCCAGTCTTATGACTCAGTCCCACAAAGACAAGTTGTTATCAGATTAGAAAAACAGTGGCCTATAACAAGAGGCAATTCTTTAAACAGTAAAACACGGGCTAGCATGACTAATAATGTAATTTTTCATGATGCTTACTCCCTTTTGAGACTAAGTCTCAACATAATAGAACATTACTTACAAGCATTTCCATTAAACAGGCATTAACATCAGGATAAAGAGGGGAAAGCATTTCCATTAACCAGGCATTAAAATCAGGATAAAGAGGGGAAAGTATTTCCATTAACCAGGCATTAACATCAGGATAAAGAGGGGAAAGCATTTCCATTAATCAGGCATTAACATCAGGATAAAGAGGGGGAAGCATTTCCATTAACCAGGCATTAACATCAGGATAAAGAGGGGAAACCATGTCCATTAACCAGGCATTAACATCAGGATAAAGAGGGGAAAGCATTTCCATTAACCAGGCATTAACATCAGGATAAAGAGGGGGAAGCATTTCCATTAACCAGGCATTAACATCAGGATAAAGAGGGGAAAGCATTTCCATTAACCAGGCATTAACATCAGGATAAAGAGGGGAAATCATTTCCATTAACCAGGCATTAACATCAGGATAAAGAGGGGAAAGCATTTCCATTATCCAGGCATTAACATCAGGATAAAAAGGGGAAAGCATTTCCATTAACCAGGCATTAACATCAGGATAAAGAGGGGAAAGCATTTCCATTAACCAGGCATTAACATCAGGATAAAGAGGGGAAAGCATTTCCATTAACCAGGCATTAACATCAGGATAAAGAGGAAAAAGGAAAGGCTTTCTACTCTTAGTACATTACAATTGTAGATGACCTCATTGAGTTTCAACCCTTCATTCTCAGTTGGGGGAAAGGAACATATGATTTCAAACGTAAGAACAGGGGAATGCAATCGTTAACTTTCCTAACACTGGGTGTACAATCAAAGATGGTGGATGAATGAAGATGTCTCACTCAGGCAGTTTTCCATTGAAACAATTTGACACAGTTCTGGTCTACGTAAAACTGATTTGGCACAGGGGGAAGTATTTTCACGTCCGGATGAAAAGCGTGTTCAAAGTAAACGGCCTGCTACTCAGACCCAGAAGCTAAGATATGCATATTGTTAGTCGATTTGGATAGAAAACACTCTGCAGTTTCTAAAACTGTTTGAATCATGTCTGTGAGTATAACATAACTTATTTGGCAGGTGAAATCCAGAGGACAAACCATTCAGATTTTTTTTTTTTGAGGTCACTCTCTTTTCAATGGGTTTTCATTGGGATTCCAGATTTTTTATCGACTTTCCTGCAGTTTTTATCGCTTCCACTGGATGTCAACAGTCTTTATAAGTTGGTTGAGGCTTTTCCTTTGAGAAATGAAGAAGTAAAACTGTTCAGAATGAGGGTAGAGGGAAGTGTACTCTTTGTTAGAGGCTCGTGACCTGAAAGCTCCACTTTGTTTTCCTCCGGTATTGAACACAGATCATCCCGTCTTCAATTTTATCGATTATTTACGTAAAAAAATACCTAAAGTTGTATTACAAAAGTAGTTTGAAATGTTTGGACAATGCTTACAGGTAACTTTAGATATTTTGTAGTGACGTTGCGCAAGTTGGAACCGGTGTTTGTCTGGATCGTACGCCCCAAATAAATGGACATTTTGGATATATATCGACGTAATTAATCGAACAAAAGGACCATTTGTGATGTTTATGGGACATATTGGGGTGCGAACAGAAGAAGCTCGTCAAAGGTAAGACATTAATTATATTTTTATATCTGCATTTCGCTCCTGGAGGGTTGAAATATGATGGTCTCTGTTTGTTTACTGGGGTGCAATCCTCAGATAATAGCATCGTTTGCTTTCGCCGTAAAGCATTTTTGAAATCTGACATTTGGCTGTATAGTTTTAATTTGGTATATTGGATATGTGATTTCATCAACATTGAATTTTTATAGTAATTTATTTGAATTTGGCGCTCTGCATTTTTACTGGATGTTGGCCAGTTAGGACGCTGCAGTCCCACATATCCCAGAGAGGTTTTTAAACTATATTCTTTATATCATGGACAGTCAATCTTTGTATCATTAGCTCTGTCTATGAATTTGAGAGGATCATCCCTCAGCTGTTCACTGAATTAGGGGCAGGGCTCATCGCTCATCTGTTTAATGAATTAGGGGCGGGGTTCATTCCTCAGCTGTTTACTGAATTAGGGGCAGGGCTACCACTTTGTTATTGTTTCTGCTGCTGATTGACGCTTTAAGAGGTAGCTCTCAGTTAGTGCTATCTGAGATCCTTGGGACGTCCCTACCCTAAACCCTAACCTTAACCCCTACCCTAACATCAACCCCTACCCTAAACCCTAACATTAACCCCTACCCTAAACCCTAACTTTAACCCCTACCCTAAACCCTAGCCTTAACCCCTACCCTAAACCCTAACTTTAACCCCTACCCTAAACCCTAACATTAACCCCTACCCTAAACCCTAACTTTAACCCCTACCCTAAACCCTAACATTAACCCCTACCCTAAACCCTAACATTAACCCCTACCCTAAACCCTAACTTTAACCCCTATCCTAAACCCTAACATTAACCCCTACCCTAAACCCTAACTTTAACCCCTACCCTAAACCCTAACCTTAACCCCTACCCTAAACCCTAACTTTAACCCCTACCCTAAACCCTAACGTTAACCCCTACCCTAAACCCTAACCTTAACCCTTAAAACTATAAGGAGTCTGTGGTCGATTGGGCCTAAGCCTTATCAACACTCATTTCCTGTAATAGCATGCTGAAGGATTGTAGCAGATTTTGTGAATTTTTGTGTCCCACATTTATTTCTTATTATTTAATTATTTCTTATTGTAATTTGATTTGAAGTATAGGTTTACAGTACAGTGATTCATCATAGAGGGAGTGTAGCCACCATCAACATCATTACAGTCCAGTTCCCCTACCTATTCCCTAAGGAGTCATGCTGAGTTCACCTGCTGGTCAGAACAATGTGTGTCTGTTCCCCTACCCATTCCCTAAGGAGTCATGCTGAGTTCACCTGCTGGTCGGAACAATGTGTGTCTGTTCCCCTACCCATTCCCTAAGGAGTCATGCTGAGTTCACCTGCTGGTCGGAACAATGTGTGTCTGTTCCCCTACCCATTCCCTAAGGAGTCATGCTCAGTTCACCTGCTGGTCAGAACAATGTGTGTCGGTTCCCCTACCCATTCCCTAAGGACCTTGAGTCATGCTGAGTTCCCCTGCTGGTCAGAACAATGTGTGTCTGTTCCCCTACCCATTCCCTATGGACCTTGAGTCATGTTGAGTTCACCTGCTGGTCAGAACAATGTGTGTCTGTTCCCCTACCCATTCCCTAAGGAGTCATGCTGAGTTCACCTGCTGGTCAGAACAATGTGTGTCGGTTCCCCTACCCATTCCCTAAGGACCTTGAGTCATGCTGAGTTCACCTTCTGGTCGGAACTAGTAAATGCTGACATGTTCCACTTGCTAACTGGTAATAGTTATACATGACAAAAGAAGGGCCTGGGTCAATGCGTGTACAACCCACATACCCATTCCCTATGGACCTGGTAGTTATACAGGACACCAGAAGGGTCAACGTGTGTCTGTTCCCCATACCCATTCCCTATGGACCTGGTAGTTATACAAGACACCAGAAGGGTCTGGGTCAACGTGTGTCTCTTCCCCATACCCATTCCCTATAGACCTGGTAGTTAGTTATACAGGACACCAGAAGGGTCAATGTGTGTCTGTTCCCCAAACCCATTCCCTGTGGACCTGGTAGTTATACAGGACACCAGAAGGGTCAACGTGTGTCTGTTCCCCATACCCATTCCTTATGGACCTGGTAGTTATACAGGACACCAGAAGGGTC
This sequence comes from Oncorhynchus clarkii lewisi, assembly GCF_045791955.1. Lineage (NCBI taxonomy): Eukaryota > Metazoa > Chordata > Actinopteri > Salmoniformes > Salmonidae > Oncorhynchus > Oncorhynchus clarkii. Next base: position 27,243,094 of record NC_092167.1, read on the forward strand.
TGGGTCAACATGTGTCTCTTCCCCATACCCATTCCCTATGGACCTGGTAGTTATACAGACCAGAAGGGTCTGGGTCAATGTGTGTCTGTTCTCCATACCCATTCCCTATGGACCTGGTAGTTATACAGGACACCAGAAGGGTCAATGTGTGTCTGTTCCCCAAACCCATTCCCTATGGACCTGGTAGTTATACAGACCAGAAGGGTCTGGGTCAACGTGTGTCTGTTCTCCATACCCATTCCCTATGGACCTGGTAGTTATACAGGACACCAGAAGGGTCAACGTGTGTCTGTTCTCCATACCCATTCCCTATGGACCTGGTAGTTATACAGGACACCAGAAGGGTCAACGTGTGTCTGTTCCCCATACCCATTCCCTATGGACCTGGTAGTTATACAGGACACCAGAAGGGTCAACGTGTGTCTGTTCCCCATACCCATTCCCTATGGACCTGGTAGTTATACAGGACACCAGAAGGGTCTGGGTCAACGTGTGTCTGTTCCCCATACCCATTCCCTATGGACCTGGTAGTTATACAGGACACCAGAAGGGTCAACGTGTGTCTGTTCTCCATACCCATTCCCTATGGACCTGGTAGTTATACAGGACACCAGAAGGGTCTGGGTCAACACGTGTCCATCCCCGACCACTGTGCAGTGTGTCAGTTGCCTACTGTGTCCGTTCAAGGTGCAGTCAACTAGTATAATTAGTGCTGGTGAAGTAACTATGGTGATTATTAGTAAGGTTCTGGTCATCTAAATACCAACAAGTATACAAACAAGATAACTATATAATTAAGAAACTAAAGTCAATAAATTAATATTTAAAACCAAAAAAATTACATGCTAAAAAAGGTAATGATGATATGTTTGATCGTGTGTTTGGTTGCTTTGGGGATTGTCCTCAACCACAGCAATATGTTCCTCAGTCACGTGATTTTCATTCACTTCAGTATTGTCCTCAACCACAGCAATATGTTCCTCAGTCACGTGATCTTCATTCACTTCAGTATTGTCCTCAACCACAGCAATATGTTCCTCAGTCACGTGATCTTCATTCACTTCAGTATTGTCTTCAACCACAGCAATATGTTCCTCAGTCACGTGATCTTCATTCACTTCGCTAACTGACTTACTCCTCAAGTTCGCTCATTTAGAAGTTCATTCTGAAGTTCGTTGTCACGGTCGTCGTCAGGAGGAGAACAAGGTGCAGCGTGGGAAGCGTACTTTCTTCTTTAATTAAAGAAAGAACAACTGAACAAACGATCAAAACAACAAAACAAACCATGACGCTAATATGAGAAATGCAGACAGGCAACTAAACATAGAACAAGAACCCACAAATACAAAAGGCAAAATGGCCACCTATATATGGTCCCCAATCAGAGACAACGATAAACAGCTGCCTCTGAATTGGGCCACCATAGACTTACATATACCTAGACTTGCAAAACCCCTAGACATACAAAAAACCCTAGACAATACAAAAACTAACATACCCACCCTCGTCACACCCTGACCTAACCAAAATATAAAGAAAACAGAGATATCCAAGGTCAGAGCGTGACCTTCGTCTTCACAGTTGAATAAATGTCCTTTCTTTTAATCACTGTATATTCCTCCCTTTTTAATCAAGTTGTTTTCCCGCTCCGACATCCGTCTCGAATCCTTTTCTGCCCTTCATGATGATGTTAACTCTCTCTGTTAGCTCCACTTCCCTCCATGATGATGTTAACTCTCTCTGTTAGCTCCACTTCCCTCCATGATGATGTTAACTATCTCTGTTAGCTCCACTTCCCTCCATGATGATGTTAACTCTCTCTGTTAGCTCCACTTCCCTCCATGACGATGTTAACTCTCTCTGTTAGCTCCACTTCCCTCCATGATGATGTTAACTCTCTCTGTTAGCTCCACTTCCCTCCATGATGATGTTAACTCTCTCTGTTAGCTCCACTTCCCTCCATGATGATGTTAACTCTTTCTGTTAGCTCCACTTCCCTCCATGATGATGTTAACTCTCTCTGTTAGCTTCTTGACCATACTTGAGACGCAGACGTCTCAAGTATGCACCTGGAAATGCAAATGCGCTACGCTAAATGCTAAATGTACTCGTTACAACTCAATCCTTGATCAAAATTCACAAGCAGGGTATTGAATTAAAGCTACACTCGTTGTGAACCTAGCCAGCAAGTCAGATTTTTAAAATGCTTTTCGGCGAAAGCATGAGAAGCTATTATCTGATAGCATGCACCCCCCAAAATGCCAGCACGACACGTAAACAACAGATTTTGCGGTAGCCGGCGCTACCCAAAACGCAGAAATAAAATATAAAACATTCATTACCTTTGACGAGCTTCTTTCTTGGCACTCCTATATGCCCCATAAACATCACTATTGGGTCTTTTTTTCGTTTAAATCGGTCCAAATATACCCAAAATAGCTTTGTATGGAAGCTGTGTCATTCAGAAAAAAACATCGTTTTTAAACGTTGCGTCATTTTTTTAAATTAAAAAAGTCGACGATAAACTTTCACAAAACACTTCGAAATCCTTTTGTAATCCAACTTTAGGTATTAGTAAACGTTTATAATCTATCAAAAAGATTACAGGGCGATGTATATTCAATAGGTCTTCGCTTGCAAATCAATGGCTGCTAATGTCTTCATTAACAACATCCTGGTGAAGACTGGGAAAATGGATGCCAGATAGATGGATTTTCCAACAATGAATTCAATTGAAAATGACGACAATGGCGACATCGTGTGGAATTTGTATGAATTGCAGGCAGGTCGATATTAAATTCTGTTCTCTTTTAACAACTCGTGGAAGTGACTTATGGAAATTATTTTTAGCTTTCAGAGAGCAGTTTTTCTTGCGTTTTTCAATGAAACACACGATCTGTTATAGTCACAGCCGTGATTTAACCAGTTTTAGAAACTTCAGAGTGTTTTCTATCCACACATACTAATCATATGCATATACTATATTCCTGGCATGAGTAGCAGGACGCTGAAAAGTTGCGCGATTTTTAACAGAATGTTCGAAAAAGGAGGGGGTAGAAGTAAGAGTTAACTCCACTTCCCTCCATGATGATGCTAACTCTCTCTGTTAGCTCCACTTCCCTCCATGATGATGCTAACTCTCTCTGTTAGCTCCATTTCCCTCCATGATGATGTTAACTCTCTCTGTTAGCTCCACTTCCCTCCATGATGATGTTAACTCTCTCTGTTAGCTCCACTATGCACTTGCCTCTGCTAGTAATACACTGTGTTAACATTACCACAGAAAATAACCATTATAAACAGTTGTAAAAACCAAAGTCTACCAGACAGAATAGTTCCTGTAGATTCAGACTCATCTGCAATCTTTTGTTATGTTATGTAGGTTTCATAACCAGGTCTGTATAACAATTCAATAATGATGAGACAGGAATCAGTTCAACCATTTATCTGGAACAGGATCATCTCTACACATACAAACCCCCATGATGCTCTGCACCACAACCCCAATATACAGTGCCTTGCGAAAGTATTCGGCCCCCTTGAACTTTGCGACCTTTTGCCACATTTCAGGCTTCAAACATAAAGATATAAAACTGTATTTTTTTGTGAAGAATCAACAACAAGTGGGACACAATCATGAAGTGGAACGACATTTATTGGATATTTTAAACTTTTTTAACAAATCAAAAACTGAAAAATTGGGCGTGCAAAATTATTTAGCCCCCTTAAGTTAATACTTTGTAGCGCCACCTTTTGCTGCGATTACAGCTGTAAGTCACTTGGGGTATGTCTCTATCAGTTTTGCACATCGAGAGACTGAATTTTTTTCCCATTCCTCCTTGCAAAACAGCTCGAGCTCAGTGAGGTTGGATGGAGAGCATTTGTGAACAGCAGTTTTCAGTTCTTTCCACAGATTCTCGATTGGATTCAGGTCTGGACTTTGACTTGGCCATTCTAACACCTGGATATGTTTATTTTTGAACCATTCCATTGTAGATTTTGCTTTATGTTTTGGATCATTGTCTTGTTGGAAGACAAATCTCCGTCCCAGTCTCAGGTCTTTTGCAGACTCCATCAGGTTTTCTTCCAGAATGGTCCTGTATTTGGCTCCATCCATCTTCCCATCAATTTTAACCATCTTCCCTGTCCCTGCTGAATAAAAGCAGGCCCAAACCATGATGCTGCCACCACCATGTTTGACAGTGGGGATGGTGTGTTCAGCTGTGTTGCTTTTACACCAAACATAACGTTTTGCATTGTTGCCAAAAAGTTCAATTTTGGTTTCATCTGACCAGAGCACCTTCTTCCACATGTTTGGTGTGTCTCCCAGGTGGCTTGTGGCAAACTTTAAACAACACTTTTCATGGATATCTTTAAGAAATGGCTTTCTTCTTGCCACTCTTCCATAAAGGCCAGATTTGTGCAATATACGACTGATTGTTGTCCTATGGACAGAGTCTCCCACCTCAGCTGTAGATCTCTGCAGTTCATCCAGAGTGATCATGGGCCTCTTGGCTGCATCTCTGATCAGTCTTCTCCTTGTATGAGCTGAAAGTTTAGAGGGACGGCCAGGTCTTGGTAGATTTGCAGTGGTCTGATACTCCTTCCATTTCAATATTATCGCTTGCACAGTGCTCCTTGGGATGTTTAAAGCTTGGGAAATCTTTTTGTATCCAAATCCGGCTTTAAACCTCTTCACAACAGTATCTCGGACCTGCCTGGTGTGTTCCTTGTTCTTCATGATGCTCTCTGCGCTTTTAACGGACCTCTGAGACTATCACAGTGCAGGTGCATTTATACGGAGACTTGATTACACACAGGTGGATTGTATTTATCATCATTAGTCATTTAGGTCAACATTGGATCATTCAGAGATCCTCACTGAACTTCTTGAGAGAGTTTGTTGCACTGAAAGTAAAGGGGCTGAATAATTTTGCACGCCCAATTTTTCAGTTTTTGATTTGTTAAAAAATTTTTGAAATATCCAATAAATGTCGTTCCACTTCATGATTGTGTCCCACTTGTTGTTGATTCTTCACAAAAAAATACAGTTTTATATCTTTATGTTTGAAGCCTGAAATGTGGCAAAAGGTCGCAAAGTTCAAGGGTGCCGAATACTTTCGCAAGGCACCGTACAACAAATACATCAATATGAGTAAATGGACACTAAACAAAACTCAGAGGAATTTAAATGTTCAGTTCTAGAAAGTAGGGCCATGGGGCAGGGTCAGAAAGGTCAGTATGTTTGATACCTGGTTACAGAGGTGCCATAACAAGCATAAGGTCCATTATAACACAGTGAAGTAGGGCCATGGGACAGGGTCAGAAAGGTCAGTATGTTTGATACCTGGTTACAGAGGTGACATAACAAGCATAAGGTCCATTATAACACAGTGAAGTAGGGCCATGGTACAGGGTCAGAAAGGTCAGTATGTTTGATACCTGGTTACAGAGGTGACAACATAACAAGCATAAGGTCCATTATAACACAGTGAAGTAGAGTTGGGAGCTAAAAGCAGACATGGACAGTGAGACGGTGTGAGGAGGTCAGGGGTCAAACACTAGATCAGGACAGGTAGAAATGGCAGGGCTGGAAATAGACAGAGACACATTCTGATCATGGCTCACCTGAGACACCCAAACAGAAGATCCCATTTTAAAGTCCTGTGTGTGTGTGTGTATCCAGTGTGTGTGTGTGTGTGTGTGTGTGTGTGTGTGTGTCCAGTGTGTGTGTTTGTGTGTGTGTGTGTGTGTGTGTGTGTGTCCAGTGTGTGTGTGTCCAGTGTTTTTGTGTGTGTGTGTGTCAATGACACAGGGACACTGAGGAGTAATAACAAAGCCCAAACCCTGGATATAGGGGCTCAGTGAATTTGGAGGTGAATGTGATCAGGTGGGTCAGTGTGTCAGAGGAGGCTCTATAGAAAGACAGAGTGTCGGTTGTCCAGTCCAGATACACTCCTACTCTGTGAGAGCTGGAGGGGCGGACGTCTATGGTAGTGGGATTATTGTTGTGCATGGCATAGTAACTGTTGTCAGAGCAGAACAGACTCCAGGACTTGTCATTGTATCCAAGCCTACAGTCATCAACCTCTCCTCTCCTGCCAATTCCTTTATATGTCACTCCTATAACAGCCCTTCTCCCACTCCACTCTACCTCCCAGTAACAGCGCCCAGTCAGACCCTCTCTACACAGCACCTGTCTACAGTCCTCAAATCTCTCTGGGTGATCAGGATACGGCAGCTCCTCTGTCCTACGTGTTACCTTTCTGTTCTCCTCAGACAGAGAGAGGAGTCTGTTTACTGTGTTCGGGTCCAGTGTGAGATCACAGACATCTAATGGATGAAAGCAGACACAATATTAGAAATCATCATTAGATTATTAACTCACTTTTCACTAATTCATTTAATGTAGATGTTTCTAGGTATCAAAAGGAGAAGTTGTATGGTAATATAAAACACACTTTTTCCCATTAATTACACACACACAAACACACCTGTACGCATCATGAACACACACACACACTCACACACACACACACACACACACACACACACACACACACACACACACACACACACACACACACACACACACACACACACACACACACACACACACACAATGGGCGGCAGGTATCCTAGTGGTTAGAGCGTTGGACTAGTGACCGAAAGGTTGCAAGATTGAATCCCCTTCTGACAATGTGTCATTCTGCCCATGAACAAGGCAGTTAACCCACTGCTCTTAGGCCATCATTGAAAATAAGAATTTGTTCTTAAACCTTTTACAGCTGGGGGGCAGTATGAGTAGCTTGGATGAAAAAGGTACCCAAAGTAAACTTCCTGCTCTTCAGTCTCAGTTGCTAATATATGCATAGTATTATTAGTATTGGATAGAAAACACTCAAAAGTTTCTAAAACTGTTTGAATGATGTCTGTGAGTATAACAGAACTCATATGGCAGGACGAAACCTGAGGAAAAATCAAAACAGGAAGTGAGAAATCTGAGGCTGCTACCTCTGAGTTCCAGGCAATTCCTATTGAAATCCACTTCATACATTAATGAAGTTGCACTTCCTAGGGCTTCCACTAGATGTCAACCGTCTATAGAAATTTGAATGAGACTCCTACTGTGTTGTGGGACTGATTAGGAGCAGAATCTATCAGATGACTGGCAGTCGGCCATTTTCTTCATCACGCACAGAGCTCATGGCATTCACTTGCGTTCCATGGCTCATCGAGACAAAAAGGAATTCTCCAGTTGGAACTTTATTGAAGCTAAATGTTAAAAACATCCTAATGATTGATTCTGTACTTAGTTTGAAATGTTTCTTCGACCTGTAATATAACTTTTTGAAGTTTTTGTCCGATGTAACGCTGACCAGAACTAGCGTTTGGTTATGTATACCAAACGCGATAACAAAAGAAGGTATTTGGACATAAATAAGGGATATTATCGAACAAAGCAAACATTTATTGTGGAACTGGGATTCCTGGCATGCTTTCTGATGTATAGATCATCAAAGCTAAGAGAATATTTATCATGTATTTTCTTGTTTATGTCGCCGTCGTTGCGGCTATTGTGATTTTTACTTGCCGCCTCAGATTAAAAAGCACAAATAGAGATTAAATTAATCACTAACCTTTGATGATCTTCATCAGATGACACTCATAGGACTTCATGTTACACAATACATGCATGTTTTGATTTTTCCGTAAAGTTAAAAAAAAAATCTGACACAGAGGCTGCATTAAGGAGAGGTATAATGCCACGTGTATAACTTGTATTATCATCTACATTTATGATGAGTATTTCTGTTGAATCGATGTGGCTGTGCAATATCACTGGATGTTTTTGGAACTAGTGAATGTAACGCGCCAATGTATAAGGAGATTTTTTTATATAAATATGCACTTTATCGAACAAAACATACATGTATTGTGTAACATTAAGTCCTATGAGTGTCATCTGATGAAGATCATCAAAGGTTAGTGATTAATTTAATCTCCATTTGTGGTTTTGTGAATGCTATCTTTGGCTGGGAAAATGGCTGTGTATCTGTGGCTTGCTGGGGATCTAACATAATCGTTTGTGGTGTTTTCGCTGTAAGACATATTTGAAATCGGACACTGTGGTGGGATTAACAACAAGTGTATATTTAAAATGGTGTATAACACTTGATTGTTTGAGGAATTTTAAATTATGAGATTTGAGTTTTTGAACTTGGCGCCCTGTACTTTTACTGGCTGTTGTTATATCATCCTGATAACGGGATGTCAGCCCATAGAGGTTAATCTTAACTGACTTGCTAAAAAAAGGTAAAATAAATAAACACACCTGTATGCATGCATGAACACAAACAAACATTTATAATGTAACACGAACGCGCCACACACACATACACGGACACACAAATTGTCAAAGCAATTATTTGTAAACTTTGGTGTCCCTGATTTCTGCTTCTGTAGAACTACAGCTGATATTTAATATGACCAAGTAAGTAATGATGGTGGTCTTTGACTTAACTTGAATTAAGACTTATTCTTAGTCATATTCTTCACAGTAGTCAACACTCACATTTTCTAAGCCCAGGTTTCATTGTGTTCTCTCCACCATGTTCCACACTGTAGCGGTAAGCAGAAGAACAGACAGTCATTGAGGGATACACCTGAACACACACGCACACACACACACACACACACACACACACACACACACACGCACACACACACACACACTCACACACACACACACACACACACACACACACACACACACACACACACACACACACACACACACACACACACACACACACACACACACACACACACACAAACACAGTCAGCATTTAACTTGGTCCAAGTGGTGGTAAGAGTGTTTGTCTTAACTAGCCTGATAAGTCAAACATGTCTGATATGAACATTGACATAAACCCTCTACATACTTGAGTTTCTCCAATCTGCAGTGTGGATCCTCCAGTCCAGCAGAGAGAAGTCTGACTCCTGAGTCTCCTGGGTGATTGTAGCTCAGGTCCAGCTCTCTTAGGTGTGAGGGGTTTGACCTCAGAGCTGAGACCAGAGAAGCACAGCCTTCCTCTGTGACTAGACAGCCTGACAGCCTGCAAAGAGTCAAATCATATTAAAATCACACTGATATTCTTTTGGTGGTGAAAATAGTGGCAGTATATTTTCTCAAAATGTTCAGATACATCAGTGTCCTGAAACCTGCCATATCTACTAATAAATTAATGTTTCGTTATTAGAAATGACAAATTATCAAAGTATATAAAGAGAAAAATATAAAGTACAAATATTATAGTAGACTGACCAGACCAGTTTAAAAAGCAGCATCAGTTGTCATGACGTTGGCCTGGGGGTAGGTTCATGACAGTCATAAATACCTCTTACCCCCTTTTTCCTCTCTCTACCCTACTGAGGTTACATTTGTAAAATCTTTGGCTAACATAGAGATTCTGGAAACATCAGAATGTGGGGGGAAATTAACTATATTCTGGTAATCCGACCATTTGAACATATGCAGTGGTACTTAATGAATATGATGTCAGTTCAGTTGTCATCTGAGACATTCTCATCAATGATAAGATGACATAAACTCTACAGTGTAAAGTCTACACCTCAGAGTTATCGGATTCACATGGAATTGTTGTTCAATTTACAGTTTTTTTCGATTGCTAAACGACAGTGGACACAACTGGAGTCACATGTGCAAAACTCTAACTACAGTCTGCACAGCAGCAGTTCATGTGGACCAAACTCTAGTTCGTTTTTCATTGCTTGAACACTTTTTTCAAAACTCTACACACTTATCCCATGACTTTAACCACAACCTGCACAACACTGTGGATTTACAGCACTTTGTTCAAATGCTAACACACTGCTGTCAAAACTGTGAACCACACATTCAAAACGGAATAGATTTCAGCCTTGTACCTTTCAAACACTGCTGATTGCAATTTCAGCTGAAAGGCTAAGCAGGTGTCTTGTTTTAGACTTGTTAGTGAACACACACACACATATTACAGTATATATAGGTAGAGCTCAGAAAGACTCATTTTGGAAATGGAACAAGGAAGATGGGTTCGTGGAGGGAGAAGGGTGGCAGGGAGAGGGCGGATGCGTGGAGGAAGACAAAGAAGACAAAGAGCTGTTATTTCAGATGAAATAAGGGCTACACTTATAGACCATGTCGTGAACCATGGTCTCTCATTGAGAGAGGCAGGGTTGAGGGTGCAACCCAATCTGCAAAGATCCACAGTGGCATCTGTAATGCGAATTTTCCATCATGCAAACAGGTGAGAGTTACATCCTTACAGTACATGAAAGCATTACAGGAATCTATTTTGTATTGCAATTATAGAATATTTATACAGATATATATTACCGTAAGTTTGACTGTAATATATATTTTTACAACAGGACTCAAAGGCTGCACCCAACAGGGGGAAGAGGAAAAATATTTTCAGATGCGCAGGAAAATGCTATTGTTGACATGGTTGTTCATTCAAGATAGAGTGCTGGCTGATAATGATATATTTGAAAATGTTAATTCTGTCAGCACAACAACTATTGCTCGAGTCCTAAAGAAACACCAAGTTACAATGAAGCAGTTATACACTGTACCGTTCGAGAGAAACAGTGAACGGGTAAAAGAGCAAAGATACCAATATGTCCAGGTAAGACGTCTGAGGTTACGTACACAGCTATACAAAATATTTACAGTAAAAAAAAACACTAGCATTTCTACAGTAAAACTGTGCACTTACTGTTTTTCAGAGAGTAATGGAGGTGGAAGCACTGGAAAGACCACATTCATTTGTATTTATCGATGAAGCTGGATTTAACCTTGCCAAAACACGGCGCAGAGGAAGGAATGTTATAGGTCAAAGGGCCACTGTGGAGGTTCCAGGCCAAAGGGGGGGAAATATCACCATGTGTGCTGCAATGGCCAATGATGGTTTGCTTCTCAACACACCACTCATTGGCCCATACAACACAGAAAGGCTTATAGCTTTCCTAGAACAGCTCTATGCTCAGCTAGTGCCAGCAGAACAGGGGGAGCCAGTAAGAAACACCTACGTTTTTGTCATAGTTTGCGATAACGTTGCTTTTCACCACTCTGCAGCTGTCACAGATTGGTTTGCAGCACATCACAGATTTATGGTTTTGTACCTGCCTGCATATTCACCTTTCCTCAACCCAATAGAGTAGTTTTTCTCTGCCTGGAGGTGGAAAGTGTTTGGTCACCACCCACATTACCAAATGTCTCTTTTGGAAGCCATGCGTGCCGGATGTGAGGACACGAGTCCAGAGGACTGCCAGGGATGGATGGATAAGGCACTCCAGAAGGTTCTTCCCCAGGTGCATGGCAAGAGAAAACATTAGATGTGATGTTGAAGAAAACCTGTGGCCTGAAGCTAGAGAGAGGCAGGATTAGCCCCTCAATTATTTGTTCGAATTACAGTATGTACTTTTAGTTTCTACCTTTTTTTTCTCATTACTGTAATTCCGTAAATTACTACAGACTATTGAAGCAAACTGCTAATTTTCATTTACCTTAAAGAATTGTTATGTTCTAAAAAAAAAATATAAATCATGTGAAAGAATGTCACTCTTTTCTTTGAAGAAAATATTACTTTGTATGAAGTCACTGAAATTGTTCAAAAGTTTGTATTTTCTGTATTGGTGTTTGATGCTAGTGTTTTTACTCTCAGTGTGTTCTGAGTGACAGTGTGTGTTATCTCAGTGAGGGTTGTGCATAGTGTTTGGCTGCACTGAGCGTGTTTTGAGCCATGTGTTAAGAGTTGTGTTGCTTGGAATGAGTTTTGCAGGTGATGTGAACTGTTTAGCTCAGGTGACTGTTGGTAGTGCAGACTGTAGTTAGAGTTTTGCACATGTGACTCCAGTTGTGCCCACTGTCGTTTAGCAATCGAAAAAAACTGTAAATGTTTGAATATGAAATTATTCGTGATGGGATGGAATGTGATTTTAGCTTCTAAAATGTGAGAATTGGGTTTTCATAAGATAGGGCTGCTCAATCAGTGGCCCGCCCATGTGAAGGGACATGGGCTATAAAACTTTTCAAATACGCCCTCCTCTCCCTTCCTATATAAGCCCTTGACGATAATATAATATATCCTGTTCCGAAGATGTGAGGACGACGGTCCTATGTCAGAATGGTTCAGATAATAACTACAGAACTAAGCCAACCTCAGCGTGCGCTTTGGTTGTGAATTGTATGAACTTTGAACTCTTATTCACTACAGAGTGATACCTCCTAACCGTTGAGTTAGCAACAGCAGCTGCAAACGAGGGATAGGAAAGGACAGACAGAGTATCCCATCTACCACACAACAACGTTACTACAGTGTATCCAATTGACCACCAGAGACATTCTTCAAAGAACAAAGGACTCGGTTTGGCAACACGGCCTTCCATCTACCACCAACCTACTGAAGCGCAGCTCAGAGTAAATATTTATTGCATTTTCCTTTTCCAAATGGGCGGTAATTTAGAATGCATAAGATACTGTATTTACGATAGCACAGCTCCTTCCTTTGTTACTCAGTCTTCCCGCTCTTTCAGTCAAACCAAGCCCCTTTTCTTTTGTCTAACAAGCCGTCATATCTGTTCCGACCGCTAGGGACGTTTTCCTTTATGACGTAGTTTGTAATCAAGTTATGATTAATTATGTGTATGTGTAATTCTGTGTGATTAGTTAGGTATTTAGTAAATAAATAATTAAACCCAATTTTATGTATTGCTGATTCAACTTGTTAGCCAGGGTTCGTGAAGATGACCAAGAATTTACAACTTTCCGATGAGACTGAATTAAGGTGACAATTAATATTGACTGCTATTGATGTAAAATATTACTAGGTCTTTAAGAGTTTATTCGGTATATAACAGCTCTATAAATCTTATTTTGTGGTGCCCGACTCTCTAGTTAATTACATTTACATGATTAACTCAATCAGGTGATTACGGAGAAATTATTTTATAGAATAGCATGTCATATCACTTAATCCGGCATAGCCAAAGACACGACATAGTCAAAAGACAGACAGTGAGGTATCAGATTTAGATTGTGTTGAGTATACAGTCCACACCATATCTATTTAGACAGTGAGGTATCAGATTTAGATTGTATTGAGTATACAGTCCACACCATATCTATTTTGACAGTGAAGCTAACATTTTAAATGTGGCTCTATACACCAACATTTTGGATTTGAGATCAAATGTTTCATATGAGGTGACAGTTTATAATGTCACCTTTTATTTGAGGGTATTTTCATACATATCTGTTTCACGTTTAGAAAAATTAAAGCACTTAATGTATCTAGTCCACCTATTTCAAGAAGTCATTCGAATTTTGACAAATTCCTTTAATGTGTATTAAAGTAGTCAAGAGTTGAGTATTTGGTTGTAAACTCATTGGTTGGATTTTAAGTTAGTTTTGGTTCTGTTTTGAGTTGTTTTGCCCAATAGTAACTGAATGATGACTGGAGTAATTTTCTGTCTAAGTGAGTAGAGAACATGTTTCTAAACACTATTAAATTAATCCTGATGATGTCACGACTAATAAAAATCATGAATGAATCATGAACAATTATGAATGAGAAAGTTACAGAGGCTAACCTCTCACCATGTCACGGCCATCAAAAGAAGTGGACCAAGGTGCAGCGTGGTGAGCGTGCATTTTCCTTTTTATTTCAAATGTTGCCAACAAAACGAAGAAACAACCATGAAGCTTACAGGGCAATAGTGCCACTAATAAAGATAACTACCCACACTGAAGGAGGGAAAACGGGCTACCTAAGTAGGATTCCCAATCAGAGACAACGATAGACAGCTGTCCCTGATTGAGAACCATACCCCGCAAAAACATAGAATGCCAACCCCACATCACACCCTGACCTAACTAAATAGAGAAATAAAATGTCTAAGGTCAGGGCGTGACAGTACCCCCCCCCCCCCCCCCCCCCGGTGGCGGCTCTGGAGCGGGACGTAGACTGGAAGCCGTCGTTGGAGGCTCCGTACTGGAGGCTGTCGTTGGAGGCTCCGTACTGGAGGCTGTCATTGGAGGCTCCGTACTGGAGGCCGTCGTTGGAGGCTCCGTACTGGAGGCCGTCGTTGGAGGCTCGGTACTGGAAGCAGTCGTTGGAGGCTCCGTGCCATGACTCCTCACTGGAGGCTTCTTGCCATGGATCATCACTGGAGGCTTCGTGCCATGGATCATCACTGGTGGCTTCGTGCCATGGATCATCACTGGAGGCTTCGTGCCATGGATCATCACTGGAGGCTTCGTGCCATGGATCATCACTGGAGGCTTCGTGCCATGGCTCATCACTGGAGGCTTCGTGCCATGGATCATCACTGGAGGCTTCGTGCCATGGATCATCACTGGAAGCTTCGTGCCAAGGATCATCACTGGAGGCTTCTTTTTGGGCGCAGGCACAGGACTCACCAGGCTGGGGAGATACACAGGAGGCCTGGTGCTTGGGGCATTGGATACACTGGGCCATCTAGCGCACTGACGGTCTCTAGCTGGCACAACCCGTTCTGGTTGGATGCCCACTTCCACCCGGCAAATGTGGAACACTGGCACAGAGCACACCGGCCTGTGAATGCTCACTCGAGACACCGTGCCCATCACCCCATAACACAGTGCCTGACCAGTCACCTGCTCCCCAAGGTAAGCACGGGGAGTTGGCTCAGGTCTAAACTCCGACTCTGCCAATCTCCCTGTTTGCCCCTCCAAAAACATTTTTTGGAGCTGCCTCTCGGGCTTTTGTGACTGGGTCTTGTCTCCTGCCATTCTTTCATCCCCGGTCCAGCTCGTCCTCCAGGTTGGCGCACGCTGCTTGGTCTCTTGGTGGTGGATAGTTCTGTCACAGCCATCAAAAGAAGTGGACCAAGGTACAGCGTGATGGGTGTACATTTTCCTTTCTATTTCGCCAACAAACAAAGAAACAACCGTGAAGCTTACAGGGCTACAAAGCCACTAACAGAGATAACTACCCACACTGAAGGAGGGGCAAAAAGGGATACCTAAGTATGATTCCCAATCAGAGACAATGATAGACAGCTGTCCCTGATGGAGAACCATACCCGGCCAAAACATAGAAATAAAGAAACAGGGAAAGCAAAACATAGAATGCCCACCCCACATCACACCCTGACCTGACCAAAGAGAGAAATAAAACGGCTCTAAGGTCAGGGCGTGACACACCATTACAAATACCAGAGGCTACAACAAAACATGCTAATCTCTCACCATTACCAATAACAGAGGGGGTATGATCCTTGTGACTCTCATTCATCATCATTTACGATTCATTCATGGTTATTCATAATCATGGTAGCATCCACATGAATGTAGAAGTGTTCAGAAACATCTTCTATTCTTACTGACAATACAAGTGAAGTGACTCCAAAATGACAGGACATTATTCACCATTTAGTTTCTATCAGGAAAAACATCCAAAACACAACCAAGACAAACTACAAATGAATTCAACACGTTTGTAGAATCACAAGCTTGATGTAATCACTGCAGGCAAGGAATATGGGACCAAATGCAAAACAAATACTAAATGAATTTGTCCAAATACTTTTGACTTTTCAAATGGGAGAACTCCATACATAAAGTGTTTTCATTTCTAAACGATGAAACATTGCTTAACACAGCTATGTATGGAAATACCCCCCCACCCCCCCCACAAAAAAAAAGTGACATTCTGTTCTGCTGCAGATTGTGAAACATTCTTTCTCAAATCCAAAATGCTGGAGCAAAGCACCAAATGTAAAACTGTAAGCTTCACTGTCCAAACACAAATGGTGTGGACTATGTGTGTCTGGTAAACACATGTGGATCTAGTGATCAGTTATCACTTGTTGACCAACTACAGGAGTACTGACCTCAGAGTCTCCAGTTTACAGAGGGGATTCCCCAGTCCAGCAGAGAGCAGCTTCACTCCTGAATCCTTCAGGTCAATGTTACTCAGGTCCAGCTCTCTCAGGTGTGAGGGGTTTGACTCCAGAGCTGAGACCAGAGAAGCACAGCCTTCCTCTGTGACTAGACAGCCTGACAGCCTGCAAAGAGTCAAATCATATTAAAATCACTATGCTATTCTTTGGTGGTGAAAATAGTGGCAGTATATTTTTTCAACATTTTCAGATACATCAGTGTCCTGTAATCTGCCATATCTATTAATAAATTAATGTTTCATTATTAGAAAGGACACATTATCAGAGTATTGCTTGAAGAGAGCAAAATGTATAGTACAAATATGTGAGTAGACTGATCAGACCGGTTTAAAAAGCAGTATCAGTCAAAAGACAGACAGTGAGGTATCAGATTAGATTGTATTGAGTATACAGTCCACACCATATCTATTTAGACAGTGAGGTATCAGATTTAGATTGTATTGAGTATACAGTCCACACCATATCTATTTAGACAGTGAGGTATCAGATTTAGATTGTATTGAGTATACAGTCCACACCATATCTATTTTGACAGTGAAGATAACATTTTAAATGTGCCTCTGTACTCCAAAATGTTAGATTTGAGATCAATGAAATTATTTGAAATTGACGCATTTGCAGTTTGTTTTGGTTGTGTTTTGTCCAATATTAACTGAATGGTGGATGATGACTGGAGTCAATTTTCTGTCTAACTGAGTAGATAACATGTTTCAATACACTAATAAATTAATCCTGATGAAGCCATGATTAAGAAAAATCCTGCATGAATTCTGAATAATAATGATTGAGAAAGTTAAAGAGGCTACAACAAAACATGCTAACCTCTCACCATTACGAAATAAGAGGATACAACAAAACATGCTAACCTCTCACCATTACCAATAACAGAGGCTACAACAAAACATGCTAACATCTCACCATTACCAATAACAGAGACTACAACAAAACATGCTAACCTCTCACCATTACCAATAACAGAGGCTACAACAAAACATGCTAACCTCTCACCATTACCAATAACAGAGGATATAACAAAACATGCTAACCTCTCACCATTACAAATAACAGAGGCTACAACAAAACATGCTAACCTCTTACTATTACCAATAACAGAGGATACAACAAAACATGATAACCTCTCACCATCACCAATAACAGAGGCTACAACAAAACATGCTAACCTCTCACCATTACCAATAACAGAGGGGTTCTGATCTTTGTGCCTCTGTAACTTTCTCGTTCATCATCATTCACGATTCATTCATTATTATTCATAATCATGGTAGCATCCACATGAATGTAGAAGTGTTCAGAAACATATTCTATTCTTACTGACAATACAAGTGAAGTGACTCCAAAATGACAGGACAT
The DNA here is from genome assembly GCF_045791955.1 of Oncorhynchus clarkii lewisi. Lineage (NCBI taxonomy): Eukaryota > Metazoa > Chordata > Actinopteri > Salmoniformes > Salmonidae > Oncorhynchus > Oncorhynchus clarkii. The sequence goes on from NC_092167.1 coordinate 27,260,476, forward strand.
TATTCACCATTCAGTTTCTATTAGGAAAAACATCTAAAACACAACCAAGACAAACTGGAAATACATTCAACAAGTTAGTAGAATCACAAGCTTGATATAATCACTGCAGGCTTGGAATATGGGACAATTACTAAACTTTTGATTGCATGTATTTGTCCAACTAATTATGACTTCTTCAAATTGGAGAACTACATACATCAAGTGCATTTCTGAACGGTAAAATATGTGTATGAAAATACCTTTAAATAAAAGGTGACATTCTGTACTAATATGAAATAATATGAAACTTTGTATCTCAAATCCAAAATGCTGGAGCATAGCACAACATTTAAAACTTTAAGCTTCACTGAACAAACACATATGGTGTGGACTATGTGTGTCTGGTAAACACATGTGGATCTGGTGAACAGTTATCACTTGTTGACCAACTACAGGAATACTGACCTCAGAGTCTCCAGTTTACAGTGGGGATTCCCCAGTCCAGCAGAGAGCAGCTTCACTCCTGAATCCTTCAGGTCATTGTTACTCAGGTCCAGCTCTCTCAGGTGTGAGGGGTTTGACCTCAGAGCTGAGACCAGAGAATCACAGCCTTCCTCTGTGACTAGACAGCCTGACAGCCTGCAAAGAGTAAAATCATATTAAAATCACACTGCTATTCTTTGGTGGTGGAAATAGTGGCAGTATATTTTTTCAACATATTAACATATATATGTTTTTTACATTTATTTAACTAGGCCAGTCAGTTAATAAGAACAAATTCTTATTTTCAATGACGACCTAGGAACAGTTGGTTAACTGCCTTGTTCAGAAGGACAGATCTTTACCTCGTCAGCTCAGGAATTCAATCTTACAACCTTTCGGTTACCAGACCTCTAGCCTCCCCATATCAATTCATAAATGAATGTAACATTATTAGAAATGACAAATGATCAAAGTATTGCATGAAAATAGAAACATGTATAGTACAAATATTATAGTAGACTGACCAGACCAGTTTAAAAAGCTGTATCAGTCAGAAGACAGACAGTGAGGAGTCAGATTTAGATTGTATTGAGTATACAGTCCACATCATATCTATTTAGACAGTGAGGTATCAGATTTAGATTGTATTGAGTATACAGTCCACACCATATCTATTTAGACAGTGAGGAGTCAGATTTAGATTGTATTGAGTATACAGTCCACACCATATCTATTTAGACAGTGAGGTATCAGATTTAGATTGTATTGAGTATACAGTCCACACCATATCTATTTAGACAGTGAGGAATCAGATTTAGATTGTATTGAGTATACAGTCCACACCATATCTATTTAGACAGTGAGGTATCAGATTTAGATTGTATTGAGTATACAGTCCACACCATATCTATTTAGACAGTGAGGTATCAGATTTAGATTGTATTTAGTATACAGTCCACACCATATCTATTTAGACAGTGAGGTATCAGATTTAGATTGTATTGAGTATACAGTCCACACCATATCTATTTTGACAGTGAAGATAACATTTTAAATGTGTCTCTATACTCCAACATTTTAGATTTCAGATCAAATGTTTCATATGAGGTGACAGTATATAATGTCACCTTTAATTTGAGGATATTTTAATACATATCTGTTTCACCATTTAGAAAAATAAAAGCACTTTATGTATCTAGTCCCCCTATTTGAAGAAGTAGTCAAAGGCTTAGTATTTGGCCCCATATTCTTTGAACGTAATGACTACATCAGTGACTGCTATGATTTAGAAAAATCATGAATGAATCATGAATAATAATGAATAAGAGAGTTACAGAGGCTACAACAAAACATGCTAACCTCTCACTATGACCAATAACAGAGGCTACAACAAATATTGTTGTACCTCTCACCATTAACCTCAAATTAAAGGTGACATTCTGTAATGTCACCTAATACGAAAAATTATATTTCAAATCCAAAATGCTGGAGCATAGCACCAAATTTAAAACTGTAATCTTCACTGTCGGAACACATATGGTGTGGACTATGTGTGTCTGGTAAACACATGTGGATCTTGTTGACCAATTACAGGAATACTGACCTCAGAGTCTCCAGTTTGCAATGTGGATTAGCCACAACATCTGAGAGCAGCTTCATTCCTGAATCCTTCAGGTCATTGTTACTCAAGTCCAGCTCTCTCAGGTTTGAGGGGTTTGACCTCAGAGCTGAGACCAGAGAAGCACAGCCTTCCTCTGTGACTCCACAGCCTGACAGCCTGACAAAGAGATCATCATGACTTCACAAACACACTGTTAATTTCACACCAGTAGTGTAGAAGGACAATGGCAGATGCATTTGGTTTATTCTCCCAAACAACATATAGATTCATCTTCCGTCTCCTAGAATTGTATGGTCGTAATGTTATACTAATGTGAAAATAAATGTTTTTCAATATAATATACATATTTCAATCCATATTTTTCTCTAAACTTAATATTTCTTCCTCATGAATAATACTTAAATGTAATTTGATGTACTCACAGAACAGCTCTGGAGGCTTTGACCACTGGCAGCAGCCTCAGAAGACCTTCCTCTGATCTGGAGTATTTCTTCAGGTCAAACACATCCAGCTCCTTTTCTGAAGTCAGCAACACAAAGATCAGAGCTGACCACTGTGCAGGTGACCGGTTGTCTCTAGAGACACTTCCTGATCTCAGGTAGCTTTGGATCTCCTCCACTAGAGAATGGTCATTCAGTTCATTGAGACAGTGGAACAGATTGATGCACCTCTCTGAAAAGGGATTCTCCCTGATCTTCTCCTTGATGTACTTGACTGTTTCTTCATGGCTCTGTGAGCTGCTTCTTGTCTTTGTCAGTAGACCTCGTAAGTGCTTCTGATTGGACTCCAGTGAGAGGCCCAGAAGGAAGCGGAGGAAAAGGTCCAGGTTTCCTGTCTCACTTTGTAAGGCTTTATCCACAGCACTCTTGTAGAAAGAAACTTCAGGCTTGTCTTTTGTTTGCAGTTTTTCCATTAGATTCTCATTGTTGTTGATGAATGAGAGGAACACATATACAGCAGCCAGAAACTCCTGAATGCTCAGATGAACAAAGCAATACACCTTGTACTGGTACAGCCCGCATTCCTCTTTAAAGAGCTGTGTGCACAATCCTGAGTACACTGAGGCTTCATTGACATCAATGCCAGCCTCTTTCAGGTCTTCTTCATAGAAAATCAGATTGCCCTTCAAAAGCTGTTGAAAAGCCAGTTTTCCCAGTGACAGAATGCTCTCTTTATTCAAGTGTGGACCTGTCTCTTCTTTCCCAAGATACTTTTCATTCTTCTGTTTAGTATGAAACACCACAAGGTGTGTGTACATCTCAGTCAGATTCTTGGGCATCTCTTCTCTCTTATGTTCCAGCATGTGTTCAAGGACTATTGCAGAAATCCAACAGAAGACTGGAATGTGGCACATGATGTGGAGGCTCCTTGATGTCTTTATGTGTGAGATGATTCTGCTGGCCATGTCCTCATCACTGAATCTCTTCCTGAAGTACTCTTCCTTCTGCGGGTCATTGAACCCTCGTACCTCAGTCACCTGGTCAACACACCCTGAAGGGATCTTATTGGCTGCTGCAGGTCGGGTAGTTATCCAGAGGAGAGCAGAGGGAAGCAGATTTCCCTTGATGAGATTTGTCAGCAGAACATCCACTGAAGTTGACTCTGTGACGTCACAACAGATCTTGTTCTTCTGGAAGTCTAGGGGCAGTCGGCACTCATCCAGACCATCAAAGATGAACAGAACTTTGTACTTGTCGTAGTTGGAGATTCTTGATTCTTTGGTTTCCATTGAGAAGTGATTAAGAAGTTCAATGAAAGTGTGTTTGTCCTCTTTCATCAAATTCAGCTCCCTAAAAGGGAATGAAAATACAAATTGGACATCCTGATTTGCTTTTCCTTCAGCCCAGTCCAGAATGAACTTCTGCACAGAGACAGTTTTTCCAATGCCAGCGACTCCCTTTGTCAGCACAGTTCTGATACGTTTGTCTTGTCCATTTAAGGGTTTGAAGATGTCATTACATTTGATTGCAGTCTCTGGTCTTGCTTGTTTCCTGGTTGTTTTCTCAATCTGTTTCAGCTCATGTTCATTATTGACCTCTCCTGTTCCACCCTCTGTGATGTAGAGCTCTGTGTAGATCTTATTGAGAAGTGTTGGGTTTCCTTGTTTAGCGATCCCCTCAAATACACATTGAAACTTCTTCTTTAGATTAGATTTGAGTTCACGTTGGCAAATCACAGCACGCTCATCTGAATCTAGAAATAACCCAGAGGATATTAATATTACATCTGTTTTAATACCTACAGTATTGTAAGACTGTTATAAAGTTTTACATTATAATAATTTATTCTCTTAACTGACTGTATAAATGTGTAAATGTTTTCATAATGCATTACAGACTGGTGTGACTGATTACATTATTATTGGTTATATTATTATTATTATTGATGGTATTATTAATGTTGTCTCTCTCTAAATGAATCACCACAACACATCCCTGCTGCTACGTGACGAGGTCACTAGGTGTTGTGTTAAGGCTGCTACAATATCATTGAGTTACACAGCTACTTTAGCTGTACTTTAGCTACAGCTTTTAAATGTTATAAAACATCATTCAACATGAGGCAGACAGATCTTACTTTTCTCCAGTGTGTCAGCAAGCTCCTTCTGGTTCATTTTCCTCAGGACGTGCATATCAGCACCACTGAATATGGAGAGCACACACACACAAGGAGGGAATGTTGTGTTTGTTTAATATTGTTTTAGGACTATGACAATGTAAAAAAGGATTAGCTCATGGATTATGAAAACAACAACAATAAATGGGAAAATGGGAGAGGAGAAATGACTAGAGACAGTGTTGTTTAACTCACTGACCATGACCCATGAGTTCTTCTTACCTTTGTTCAGTAGAAAAGTCTCCCTCTGTAAAGTTTATAGGTTGCTCCATAGACCAGTCACTCTTCATAGACACACAGCTGGGTACAGGGGAGGCTGGTCTCTTCCTCTTGATTGGTCTTCAACACAACATATACAAACATTACATCTCTCATCTCTCAGATGGGAAAACATAAGCAGAGTTTCAGTCAGAGCTGGAAAATGATATATCATACACTACAGTTGAGGAACAATGGGAAAGTCGTTCTGCTTTGAACGTTGATAAACTTGTAACCTCACTTTTGAGAAAATGTTTTGGTACCTACTGTAGAGCTCTCATTTGACTACAGGACTGTTACTTTGGCACCCATCCAAATAAATCGTTTTTAATACAATTAACTGGTGTTTGGTGTTATTGAGTTATGTCAGTTTCTGTTATGCTATAAATTGTTATTTTATGGTTGTAAAAATGAACTAGAAAATGTTATATAATTACTACTTTAGTAAGGAATTACACATTATTCAGTACTACTGCAGTTGCTACATAATTCCAATAGATGGAAGCATAAAACCACAAATGACATTTCAGAAGATTAGTTTAGTTTTCTCCCTGGATACACCACCACTCCCCCTCACAGGAAAACTCCTGTGTGCTTCTTTCTGTCCCTTTCCACACCACTAACACAAGAGGAAGGACTGAAAAAGCATTTAACAGATTACTGTGAAGTAATATAATGATGATTCATATTTATTATCACCTGTTTTTATGTGAAAGCGAAGGGCATGTTGAGGTACATTTATTAACCAGGAGGGTTGAATGATGTAATTTATTGGCGGGCTGGAAGATGCACTCATCTTTTCTATTCCTAGGTTGTTTTACTCAGAATATCAGATATTAAGATTATGTTTTATAATGCATGTATACTGAGGTTGAGGTTTTGACTAGTGGTTATTTACCCGGGGTTCAATACCTGCTATGGTCATTTTTTTTTGCTCTCCCAAAAGCAACACAGCCCTAATAGGAGATATATAGCTAAGTAAAGAAATGAGTGACCATTTTAGAAAATTATGAGACATATAGTCTGTGGTTGCTGCTATTTTATGTCAATCATAATGCTGCTTGTAGCCTGTAACTGATGCTTCATGGTCATATGCTGCCATCTATTGGAAATATTTAGCAATTAAAAGGTACTAATTCACGTACAGACATTGGAGGCAGCTGAGAAATAAAGTTATTTTTTGTTGATAATGCCTTAGATCAGTCTCAAACCTGCCCCACCCATCCCACACCAATTGCTGGACTTTCACGTAGAGATTACCAGGTCACCCAGTTCAAACCACATTGAAAAATAAAAATGAATGTGTCTTGTTTATCAAGTGTTCTGCATTGACAAAATAAACATAATAAATAACAAAGCAAAAAGTAGAGTAGGTTTTGATTAACAAAATAATCTAATTTATATTTAGTACCTCTGGCAGTCTCTATGGGGGCACCACAGGGTTCAATTATTGGGCCGACTCTTTTCTCTGTATATATCAACGATGTTGCTCTTGCTGCGGGTGATTCCCTGATCCACCTCTACGCAGACGACGCCATTCTGTATACATCTGGCCCTTCTTTGGACACTGTGTTAACTATCCTCCAAAATGCTTTAATTGGAACTCTGGGGGCGGTATTTTATTTTTGGATAACAAAAACGTTCCCGTTTTAAACAAGATATTTTGTCACAACAAGATGCTCAACTATGCATATAATTGACAGCTTTGGATAGAAAACACAGTTTCCAAAAGTTTCCAAAACTGCAAAGATATTGTCTGTGAGTGTAACAGAACTGATGTTACAGATAAAAACCCAACCAGGAAGTGCCCCATATTTTGAAAGCGCTGCATGACAATGACTCCTTATATGGCTGTGAATGGGCTAGGAATGAGCTTACGTTTTCTACGTTTTCCCCAAGGTGTCTACAGCATTGTGACGTCTTTTTATGCATTTATGTTGAAGAATAGCCATAAGGGACTACATTGAGCAAGTGGTCACATGATGGCTCCCGCAGAAAATCTTGTGTAAAGTTCTAAACAACGTTTTCCATGTTTCTGTCGATTAATTTGGAAAAAAGTTTGGCGTTTCCGGTCTACGATTTCTCAGCTAAACATTAAGAACGTGAAGAACAAAACGGAGCTATTTCGCCTACAAAAATAATATTTTTGGAAAAAAGGAACATTTGCTATCTAACTGGGAGTCTCCTGAGTGAAAACATCCGAAGTTCTTCAAAGGTAAATTATTTAATTTAATTGCTTTTCTTATTTTTGTGAAAATGTTGCCTCCTGCTAGCAGGGCATAATGCTATGCTAGCCTATGATAAACTTACACAAATGCTTGTCTAGCGTTGGCTGTAAAGCATATTTTGAAAATCTGAGATGACAATATATTTCATTTGTGATTTTCTAGAATAGGAAGATTTTCTAGGGATATTTATGTCTGCTGCGTTATGGTAATTATTGAGGCGATGATTACGCTCCCGGATCCGGGTTTGAGGGTCGCAATAAGTTTTTAATGCCATACAACACTCCTTCCGTGGCCTCCAACTGCACTTAAACACTAGTAAAATCCTCGGATGGAGCCACAGTGTCTCCTGACCCCTCCTGTCTCAGCCTCCAGTATTTATGCTGCAGTAGTTTATGTGTCGGGGGGCTAGGGTCAGTTTGTTATATCTGGAGTACTTCTCATGTCCTATCTGGGGTCCTGTGTGAATTTAAGTGTGCTCTCTCTAATTCTCTCTTTCTCTCTTTATTTCTCTCTCTTGGAGGACCTGAGCCCTAGGACCATGCCTCAGGACTACCTGACATGATGACTCCTTGCTGTCCCCAGTCCACCTGGCCGTGCTGCTGCTCCAGTTTCAACTGTTCTGCCTGTGATTATTATTATTTGACCATGCTGGTCATTTATGAACATTTGAACATCTTGGCCATGTTCTGTTACAATCTCCACCCGGCACAGCCAGAAGAGGACTGGCCACCCCACATAGCCTGGTTCCTCTCTAGGTTTCTTCTTAGGTTTTGGCCTTTCTAGGGAGTTTTTCCTAGCCACCGTGCTTCTGCACCTGCATTGCTTGCTGTTTGGGGTTTTAGGCTGGGTATCTGTACAGCACTTTGAGATATCAGCTGATGTACGGGCTATATAAATACATCTGATTTGATTTGAGTAAAACCAAATGCATGCTTTTCAACCGTTTTTATTTACTAACATAATATTATTACTAAAATAGTTTCTAAACGTGTTCTAGGCTACCCTACCCTAGAATTAGGGTTAGGGTTATGGAAAAATAGGTTATACCTAGGGTTAAGGGTTAAGTATCAAATAGGTCATTCGTAGGGTTAGAGTTTCTGTAAAGGACTTTGTGACATCTGCTGATGTAAAAAGGGCTTGATAAATACATTTGATTGATTGTCAGGGTTTTTAAGGCAATAAACGGTGTTGGTTTATAGCTCTCTAGCCCCTCCCTGTGGCCTTGTGTGTGCACTACATAACTCATTCACGACACCTGCTAGGCTCATAAACTGAGGTAGCAACTGTGTCAGATCTACAAATCAATGAGATAGACCTGTCCATTTGGTTTGCAACTCAGTGTACCTGTACAGCATTCACTCAATTCGATGCCTTCAAATTAAGATTTCGATGCATGTCAAATTACCCAGCAGCCATTTAGAAACAAGTCATCAAAAAAGTTATTTGTTAATTAAATAATGTCTTCTGGCTGTTTAAATCAGTCACATCTTGACAAAGAGGACAGGGACATGTGTTTTGTTTAGGTTGAATAGATAGGATAACTAGGACGCTGCCATTAGAGTAGCTAGCTAGCTCACCTATCTGTACCAACTAGCTTTGCTAGCTAGCAGGACGTTCTGTACCTCTTCTCGATAATGATGACGGATCCGGAGAACCACAAATTGAAATGAGGACTCATACTGTCCCTGACCGTAAAGCAAAAATACATTTGAACAATAAACTTTGGTGTCTCAACACCGTAGCAAACTACATCGTTATTCTCCAAGACCACCTCAGTCCACTCTGCGCGTAACCGGACAATATGCTTGGTGCCACACCGAACGTGTGGACTGTACGGGGACACGGACAGTTCTGTACGGGGACGTGGACAGTTCTGTACAGGGACGAGGACAGTTCTGTACAGGGACGCGGACAGTTCTGTACGGGGACGAGGACAGTTCTGTACGGGGACGCGGACAGTTCTGTACGGGGACGCGGACAGTTCTGTACGGGAAGGCGGACAGTTCCATAACATTGGCACAAACAATCAACTAAACCCAGTCTTTACAGTGGGTTACATTAGTAATATTCATATTTTATTATTATGTAAAACAAACATTCTAAGTGTTTTTATAGCAATATGTTGAGATCTGGGTCCATATCCACAAAGCGTCTCAGAGTAGAAAATTGGTCGTATAAGTGCTGAGAATAAAGACATTTTAGACTTCCACTTAAGTATACTCAGACACTTCCTAACCTCCTATAAAGGGTTCTATATATATTCTATATATACTGTATACTCAGACACTTCCTAACCTCCTATAAAGGGTTCTATATATATTCTATATATACTGTATACTCAGACACTTCCTAACCTCCTGTAAAGGGTTCTATATATATTCTATATATACTGTATACTCAGACACTTCCTAACCTCCTATAAAGGGTTCTATATATACTGTATGCTCAGACACTTCCTAACCTCCTATAAAGGGTTCTATATATATTCTATATATACTGTATACTCAGACAGGCTAACCTCCTATAAAGGCTTCTATATATATTCTATATATACTGTATACTCAGACACTTCCTAACCTCCTATAAAGGGTTCTATATATATTCTATATATACTGTATACTCAGACACTTCCTAACCTCCTATAAAGGGTTCTATATATATTATATATATACTGTATACTCAGACACTTCCTAACCTCCTATAAAGGGTTCTATATATATTATATATATACTGTATACTCAGACACTTCCTAACCTCCTATAAAGGATTCTATATATATTCTATATGTACTGTATACTCAGACACTTCCTTACCTCCTATAAAGGATTCTATATATATTCTATATATACTGTATACTCAGACAGGCTAACCTCCTATAAAGGGTTCTATAAATATTCTATATATACTGTATACTCAGACACTTCCTAACCTCGTATAAAGGGTTCTATATATATTCTATATATACTGTATACTCAGACACTTCCTAACCTCCTATAAAGTGTTCTATATATATTCTATATATACTGTATACTCAGACACTTCCTAACCTCCTATAAAGGGTTCTATATATATTCTATATATACTGTATACTCAGACACTTCCTAACCTCCTATAAAGGGTTATATATATATTCTATATATACTGTATACTCAGACACTTCCTAACCTCGTATAAAGGGTTCTATATATATTCTATATATACTGTATACTCAGACAGGCTAACCTCCTATAAAGGGTTCTATATATAACTTTAGTGGTTCTGTATATTGTAGGAAGATAGAATCCTTTTGGTTTCAACAGGAGTGAAGAGTGTGTTGATATAACAGATATATTGTCAGAATTCATCTTGTAACAACGATCAGAATAAAAACTATAAAGTTATGCCTGCCAACATATTAGATAATAATTAAGAGGCTAAAAGATTGTGTCATGCTAAAATTTTATAGAGGTGTGCGTGTGTGTGTGAGTGTGTGTGTGTGTGTGTGTGTGTGTGTGTGTGTGTGTGTGTGTGTGTGTGTGTGTGTGTGTGTGTGTATGTGTGTGTGTGTGTGTTTGCTGGTGAGACAACCACATATCACAGTCTAATATACAGGATACAAACATTCCATTCCAGCTATATCGCGTTTTGCAAAACAAAAATTCATACACAAAAAACTATGGATTACAATCTTAGAACAACAATATTTTACAGACAAGGTTCCCCTAAGCAATACTGTCTGATGAATAACAAATGTGAAAAAATTGTGGAAACACGTTTTAGAAACAAACAACATTGTAATCTCACCTCTTAGCTTTGGTGTCATGTTCCCCAGAGAGTCTCGTTTTAGAGGCAGGGCCCCCCTCCTCTCTCTCTCCAGAGAAACTCATTTTCGAGGCAGGTCCCCCCTCCTCTCTCTCCCCAGAGAGACTCATTTTAGAGAACTGTCCCCTAAACAGAGATCCAACATGTTGGTTGTGGTTAACACAGTGACAACTAAACAGAGATCCAGCATGTTGGTTGTGGTTAACACAGTGACCACTAAACAGAGATCCAACATGTTGGTTGTGGTTAAGACAGTGACAACTAAACAGAGATCCAACATGTTGTTTGTGGTTAACACAGTGACAACTAAACAGAGATCCAACATGTTGGTTGTGGTTAACACAGTAATTCTTGAAGGTCATATGTTCTCTTTTATTCATTATCTCTTAGAAAACAAACATTTACTAACAGACACATCCAAACAATCAAGTGATTTAATGCATCACATGAATATGTAGTCGTGATTTATATTTTTCACCTTTTGTCCATAATAATAATAATATAATATAATAATAATAATAATAACAATATAATATATAATAATATGAATAATAATGTCTCACTTTCTCTTTTAATAATTTATCTCATTCTAGTGTGTTGCTTTGTTCAACAGGTATGATATTATGATGCTGTTACTGAATTCAGTTCATAATATTAATGTTAAGAAAAGTCTGTTCAGTGGTTTCATACCAAATTACACAGGAAGCAGGAGCTCATTGTAATTTAGAAAACAACAAATGTTCTGATATTCTGAAAGACGACTTACAATTTATACATAAAAAATATACAAATTGTACAATAACCGCAATATACGAATATATGAACAACATGTTATTGAATGTGACTTGACTACACCCAGTTAGCGCCATTTTGTATGATTGAACTGTCACGTAGCTGTCCCAGGTGAAATGGACTGTTAGATCTGAGTGTTTTACTGTCATTCACTATACTAAAATAACACCAGACATTGAATTTCTCTACACACTTTACAATAATCCCTGGGAAGATTCTTACCTTGTAGCCTGAATTCACAACCAGAACATGTCAAGTCATTGAGATATTTTCCGTTGTGTTGAGAGAGCACCTTCCTGATGACAAGTCTCTCTGTATCTATGTTCTAGGTACAGTTGATCTTTGGATGCAATAATATCTGGTCAAAGTCTAGTGACACAACACCATAGTATATCATAACCATAACAGCAGTTTAACCTTTGGCCAGTAAAGGCCATGGCATATTATAACATGTCATTATGATCATTATGATGATCCAGGTTCATACTATAACATGTAGAATCATTATGATGATCCAGGTTCAAACTATAACATGTAGAATCATTATGATGATCCAGGTTCATACTATAACATGTAGAATCATTATGATGGATCCAGGTTCAACATATCTCTAACTGTGAAGGATACAATGGGGTCCCAAATTATTGACACCATTGATAAAGATTTGTAAAAATGATGTTATAAAATAAATAATTCCAAGACTGAGCTATATTTTATGCTCAAACAAAATGGTGAAATTAAATGATTTTCTACTAATACTATATGGCTCAGAGAAAGAGATTGTGTTTAACAAGTAATACTTTTTCTCTCTAAAGGTTCGGGGTCAAAATTGACACCCCTTTCAATACCTCACCTTGTGTGGATAACGGCACTGAGCCTTTTTCTAAAAGGTTTTATGAGTTGGAGAACACATTGTTAGTGATCTTAGACCATTCCTCCATACAGAATCCTTACAAATGCCCCTACTAGGGAACGACACCCACCATAACAGGTATAGGAAACCATGCAGTGCCTTATGAGTATAGTAACGCAGCAACGCAGTAGTAGAGCCCAACAACCCCTTAACAACAGAGTCTTACAACCCCCCACTAATAGAGTCCCACACCCCCCTCTCAGCAGACAGCCACGCCTAAACCAACCCCCTGATGAGGCAAACATCAAAACTGTACTTCAAATTGATACAGGCCATCCATCATAAAGAAATCATTGATAAAGCCATCTCAGGCCGAAGGTTCCCTAGTGGCATGATGAGACAGGGGAGCAGACTCACCAATTTGATCAAGCCATCCTCACCCACAGATTACACTGCAACCCAAGTACTACAGAACACACAGCAATGGATGAACAATAACATGAACATATTACAAATACACTACCAGACAGTTATCGAATCACTCACACAACCACCCAATACATTCAACACTCTTGCATTGCACATAGCTGTGGGCTGGGCGCATAAGAGATACACACACAAACTGACACACACTACCATCACTACAGTGGAAACAATGTTGAACCATTCCTTAGAAACTCACGCCAGACAACTCCCTAGGGCTACCCTTTCTTACCCCACTACAGAGCTCCCCTTCCCCTCAGCCTCCCCCCAGCCAATAACCACATTGGCTCCCGGTCCACTGGAACAACAACAGAACCCCTGGCATACAGCCTCAGCTCATTGGCTCCCGGTCCACTGGAACAACAACAGAACCCCTGGCATACAGCCTCAGCTCATTGGCTCCCGGTCCACTGGAACAACAACAGAACCCCTGGCATACAGCCTCAGCTCATTGGCTCCCGGTCCACTGGAACAACAACAGAACCCCTGGCATACAGCCTCAGCTCATTGGCTCCCGGTCCACTGGAACAACAACAGAACCCCTGGCATACAGCCTCAGCTCATTGGCTTTGTGTCCACTGGAACAACAACAGAACCCCTGGCAAACAGCCTCAGCTCATTGGCTCCCGGTCCACTGGAACAACAACAGAACCCCTGGCATACAGCCTCAGCTCATTGGCTCCCGGTCCACTGGTACAACAACAGAACCCCTGGCATACAGCCTCAGCTCATTGGCTCCCGGTCCACTGGAACAACAACAGAACCCCTGGCATACAGCCTCAGCTCATTGGCTCCCGGTCCACTGGAACAACAACAGAACCCCTGGCATACAGCCTCAGCTCATTGGCTCCCGGTCCACTGGAACAACAACAGAACCCCTGGCATACAGCCTCAGCTCAGTGGCTCCCGGTCCACTGGAACAACAACAGAACCCCTGGCATACAGCCTCAGCTCAAATCCAGGCCCCACGACAGTTGATTTCTCTGCCCACCACTTCAGCACCAGTTCCTTTCTCATCCTCGTTGGAGGACTTCCCTCCTTTACCCAAGTTCTCTCCTCTAGTTAACCCTCAGGCTTCTCAAAAACAATCATCACCATTGGGGCCACGCCCTTCCCCAGCACAGTGCTCTTTAAACCAGAAGCTAAATAATCAGTATCCTCCTCTTCCTCAGACACAATCTTCTACTGAGATAGGGATCCGTACCTCAACACCCTCTTCCCCTGTTGCACCTTCGCAGACACAGATAGATGTCAGCAATATTGCCCCAAACAACTCCAGATCTCATTCTAAGAACAACATGGCACCCACTCCCTCCCTTTCTTCCAAAGTAAAAGGAAAGGAGATAATGATAACCCCTACCTCCACTTCCCCTCATGACCCACAGAGATTGAACAACCCAGGGACCACCCAGGAGAACAGTATTCAACGTATCATTGGTCCCAATCGCCCACCATAGGCTTCAACCTTGAATTGATAACCACTAACACCTCTAATTTAATCCAGGCCCCAGTTGAGTTCCACCATAGGGCCTGCAGCCAGAAACCCTCAATGTTATAGCAACACTCCCCAATCCCCTGGTTAAAACTCCTAAACACAGCAATGTTTCAGTTAAAATATTGGAAAGGATTTCACCTCTATCGCTCTCACCATCAGGAGGCGCCACATCAGGGGGTGAGACTAGGACTGGGCAGTTCCAGGGGCAAATGACGATTAATGGACAAAACAATGGGCAACAACCCAAAAACAACCAATCTGAGCCCTCCGAAAAAGACACCATGTCACTGCCAGTCCGAGACCCGTGTATAACTGGCGCCTCAACATACTCACCCCAGTTTGAATTCCAACCCCAGCCTCAGCCCCAGCATCAACCCCCAACCCCAGCTTCAGCCCCAGCATCAACCCCCAACCCCAGCTTCAGCCCCAGCATCAACCCCCAACCCCAGCCTCAGCCCCAGCATCAACCCCCAACCCCAGCCTCAGCCCCAGCATCAACCCACAACCCCAGCCTCAGCCCCAGCATCAACCCCCAACCCCAGCAACCCTCCAGAAACCATCGTACCATAAAGACAGACCAAAAGGCAAGGTGGCGGATTGGAATTTTAAGGGAAATAAACCAATACTAGTCTTGGGAGACTCAAATGTTAATAGAATCCCTCCATTTCATAACCCAAACATACAAGTGGACAGTTACCCTGGAGCAACATTTTACCATTTCACAAAGGTTCTGGAGAAAACAGAAGTTCTCTCAGTGGGCATAAACAATATGGATAATGACCCATACAAAACATCAAACAGATTGCATCAATGCACAAGGAAGCAAGAGACACTTTCCCAAATGCAATTATTTACATCCCCATTATTAACCACTCACACCTCCTTTCACCAGATCGAAAATGAAACCTCAGTCATTAACGGTTACATCACCACACATGGCCCATTTCTCTTGGAGATACCCCATGATGAATTCCACACAACAACAGACCTGATACACTGGACAACAACCACAGCAGACCTCATTTTTAAGAATTGGTGTTAGCAGCTAAATTTAGAATAGGCTCTACCCAAAATTTGGACCCACCTAGGCCACACCACACCCTTCTTTTCCCCCCAACCCCCTGTACTCTCTCCCCCCTTTCCTCCCCCAGTTGCTTTCTTAGATTACCCAGCAGAGGGGGTAGTTGACCCCCTCTCATCAAACATCATGAATTTATCCAAGTCTTTTCAACTCACAACAGCACAGACCCAACTTTTGGAGAGGGGGTTGTCTTTCATTCCCTGCCCTGGTAAATTTGACTGGGAGGAACTTCATAGGGACACACATAATTATCATAGACGACTTAAACTTCTAGACTACTTTGACTATCAGACAAATGACAACCATTTACCATTCACCCTTCCTTCAATCTGGGAACCCAAACTGTCCCAGATAGATAGGAGGGTAAAGAACCAACCAAGACACCCTTCACTACTATCACACCCAGGCAGATAGAGAGGACAACATCACCCGCATCGAAAGACAAGCCATAAAAGAACTTATAAACAACACTCACATAATATTGAAACCAGCAGATAAGGGATATAAAACAGTGATCCTAGATAAACATCAATACACATACGAGGCAAATAGACAGTTACCCAACACCAAGTATTATGTACCAATAGGAAACCTACAACCACAGACCCAGACTAAATTACGTAGAATCATACAAACACTTTATGATAAACGGCACATCACGAAAAAACAATGAGACTTTCTATTTGGACCAGACACTCCACCACCTAGACTGTTTTACCTGCTTTGCAAAATTCATAAAGAACCAGAAACCTGGACTATTCCCTATGAAGTTCCTCCTGGCAGGACAATCGTATCAGACTGTAATAACGAATCATACAACATAGCCCACTATATAGATCATTATATCAACCCTCTCTCCACTAGACACCCCAGCTACCTCAGAGACACTTATCACTTTCTTGAGAAGATCAAACCCATAGTTGTTCCCTCCCAAACATATATATTCACTATAGACATTGATAGCTTATACACTAACATAAATACAGCAACAGGAGTACAGACGGTCAGAAATATTTTCCATGCACACCCAGATAGCAATAGACCAGACAATGAAATACTACAATTATTAGAAATCAGCCTCACACACAATTACTTTATGTTCAATGATAAGCACTACTTACAGGTGGAGGGAACAGCTATGGGCAAGAAATTTGCCCCGGCATATGCAAACCTTTACATGGCTGAATGGGAGAGAGAGGCATTGGGCAAGTGCCCACATCAACGTACATTCTATTACAGACTTCTAGACGACATTATAGGAGCCTGGCCTCATGATATCCAACTATTCATTATCATTCTCAGTCACCACCCATCCATTAAGGTTAAATACATAATAGATCCATGTGAAGTACACGTATTGGATACTACAGTTTTCTTTAATCACATAAATCAGTCTCAAAAAACAATATTCACTAAAGTTTATTTCAAACCAACAGATACACATGCTTTACTCCACAAACACAGTTATCACCTGAAACAGGAATTAAATTCCTATATGTTTTAATACCCAATTAAAATTAAGCACTGTCAATTTCTAAGAATTTTCAAGACTCTTTTTTGCATGAATTGGACAGAGACCAGTCTCAAAATCTATCAGCAGCGTTTATTCTCGAGAGTACTGAACATGATACAGTTTACCACAGATTATAAACTGAAAATTACGTCATTAGTTTTCGTACTACCCCGTCTCATCTCCGCTCCAGTACAATGGCTGTATGGTTCTCAAGACTTAAGATACGTAAAATAAATGACGTCAGCGTTTTCTAAATGTTCCGTCTCTTCTTGACACGGGTAGAAAGGCTCTATAGTTCTCAAGCCTTCCCACCTCGCCTATAGCCAAGGTCTGCCTGTGTAGATAAGGATTCTAGCCAGTCTGGCTATAAATTCATTCATTTCTACCAAGGAACAGACAGTCATTGTTCTAATTCTTGATTATATTTACACACATTATATTCAGTATTAGGATTAAAAAGAAAATTCATACATCTATACAGTAACATAATAGTATTTTGATTAGTCGGTCCTGATTGAAATGTATACATAGTCATTATTGATAAAAATTCCCTTAACATATCCACCCTATGATTAAATATTATACATCCAATCACACATCTAGTTTTATTAAAATATTAAAAAGCATACTTCTATTTTATTATAAATAATTATACATCCAATCACACATCTAGTTTTATTAAAATATTAAAAAGCATACTTCTATTTTTATTATAAATATTTATACATAGACCCCTACTTGCATTTGCACTGACTGTTTTAAGGCCTACATCAGAATAACTCTTATTATCAGGATTTTCGTTACAATCTTCATTAAAAAAACTGTCTAATATTGAAACAAGGTACAACCTAACCTCCCTAAATATAAAAAATGGTCTCATCAAACATAAGTTCCCCGCAAATGAAGGATCCATATTCGTCTACTTGTTCTGTAGACATGCATTCAGCACTCCACGGGTCAGAACTTGGTATCGGCCCGTACCTCACCATCTGTTGTGTCATCGATTTCTCCAGAGTCCTGGAAATAAGGCCTCGTACACAGGGAATTAGACAACAGCCACATAAAACTAAAACAGTCACACAGGTGAATGTAGCCCATAACACAGTGATCATAACATTTTTCCATTTTCCAAACGTACTATCAAACCAATTAGTCCGATAAGTATCATAAGAGTTTTCTGCCAAACCGTGAGCCAGGGTGGTCAAACAAGCTGAGGCTTCGGTCACTGATTCGTCCGGAGCTGTGTCATTTGGGATGAAAGTACAACACATGGTCCCGAAGATCACGCATACTACTCCCTTTTCAGCCAATAACATATCGAATGCAATTCTATTCTGCCAAGCCATCAGGCTGGTTGCTTCAGTCTGTTCTGCCAAACCTCTAATAGCATCTCTGATATAATTGATAAAGCGCTGTTGATTATAATAAATATAATTAATCCAGTCCACATTCTCATTGAGAGTAGGCACCAGAAAATGCTTGACTCTAATCCTGCTAGGATCTGATTTCTTGCTTTGAACCCCCCCCCCCCGTGGAACCCCAATGTTATAAATATATACTCTGTCATCAAAAGACCCAGATGGAGTACCTCTTTTCTCCCGTTTGGCTAACTTCATGTCTTGGTGTTGAATGAGTGTGAAAGGCATTCCCAAATGTACAAGGGCACAATAATCCTGTCCACTCTGTCGGTAATACTGGCCATAAAATCATTCCCCCACACAACCACCAGATGTCAGCCCTGGCCCACTTTAACTTATTGAAATCCATTCCAACCATAAGTTGGAATCCCCAAACCCAGTCTCCACTTCTATAACTTCTTTGCGGTCTTTGGTCTGAACTATTCGTACTGGTCCTTTACCCTGGATGATTACACTAGGACTATCCGTTGTGTTAGAGAGATTGGTTGAACTCCGGCCGACCAGATTCTCCTTATCAACTCTAACCTCTGCCACCTGGAACGGTACCATAGTATCAGTTGAAAACTGGTCGAAGCCTACATACCATAACCCGAGATCCTGGGTCTTTACCGTTTTAATGTTAATTCGTACCTTTATACAATACTTCCTCTGCTCGGGAACACAGTCCAAAACACCAACCCTTACTATACTCCATCTGGTCCCAAATTGGGTGAATGGTTTACATAGCCATCCCTTTCAGTGTGAGCTATGACCTGACTCCATGAATTACACGGTGATTTACACAAACACTTCCCATAGAGACCCATGGTTCTAGACTGCCAAGGAGTGAATGACCCCATTTGGTCTACATAAAATTCGACTGAGATATCCTCACCCAATTCCACTCTCACTTCCTTGTTTCAGTGATCTTTTGAGATGCTTTGGTAATATCAAAGTTCCCTCGTCTAGCACATGACTCAAGTTACCCCCTTTGGCCTTCTCCGGGGGATCATGGTGGATCAGGACTATGGCCCCTACAATTAAACAGCTCAGGACGGTCAGCGCACATGTGAAGCCCCACCCTCTTCCAGAGAACACATCATTAACAAGAGCCAGACACACTTTGAACAATTCTATGAACAAAAACAGGGATGGAATGACTGAAAGGAGATCTTCATTCGAGAGAAAACAGGGCTGATAGGACAGGGAGGATTACTTCATTCGAGAGATGGCCCCCGGAATTCTGTTAATTCCAATTCTCCTCACGAACACTGTTATTGTTCGACAGTGTCATTGTGTCCTACCCTCCCGCAGTGTGATATGAATCTGGGTATCTCTTTCAGCTAGCTGTCACCAGGAGTCCTTGGTATGGTCGCCCCAACAGGCCTCAGGGACTGGATTGAGTGACTTCACCTGTAATTCATAAAATCCTGGACATACAGGCTTGGTTAACAAAGTTTCTCATATGTTTTATATGATTATATCTTTAACTTCTATGCCTATTTGTTAGCTAAAAAAATTTTTTTTAAATTATTATTAGTTTATTATCCAATAGGCCACTAAGTGTCCTATCCTAGACCACAAACTTCTCCATCCCCCTTTTGATACCTGGCTCTACCTAGGTAACAACCTTATCTACCCTAAATAATGACTTAGGTAAGATTAGTAAATTATCCTCATGTATGTCCAATTCTCCCTTTGGCGTCCATTCATATTTATCCTGTACCAATTCTCTGTCAAGTGTCTTCTCTACTTTTAAGAGGTATCTGTGTTCATTTCCTCTCTGCTCTGTAACAACTGTGTTGCTTCCAAATTTTAACTAAATGTCTCACTGTTTGGCTTTATCTAAAACTCATGGATTTTTTTTGAAAAAACATGTCTATGGTGTCAATTTCTAAAGTCCTTATATAGGTTAATTAAGGTTCTCGATCCTATTCCTTATCCTGAATCTCCACAGATGTCATATATCCCTGTCAATCTTTAATACTATTTAAATAAAAATATTATAAATGTTTAATTAAAACTTCTTGCTCCTACTTGAGACGCAGATGTCTCAAGTAGACACCTGGAAATGCAAATGCGCTACGCTAAATGCTAAATGTACTCGTTAAAACTCAAACGTTCATCAAAATTCGCATGCAGGGTATTGAATTAAAGCTACACTCGTTGTGAACCTAGCCAACAAGTCAGATTTTTAAAATGCTTTTCGGCGAAAGCATGAGAAGCTATTATCTGATAGCATGCAACACCCCAAAATGCCTGAATGCGACGTAAACAAAGATTTAGCTTAGCCGGCGCTACACAAAACGCAGAAATAAAATATAAAACATTCATTACCTTTGACAAGCTTCTTTCTTGGCACTCCTATATGCCCCATAAACATCACTATTGGGTCTTTTTTTCGTTTAAATCGGTCCATATATACCCAAAATAGCTTTCTATGGAAGCTGTGTGATTCAGAAAAAAACATTATTTTAAAACGCTGCGTCATTTTTTTAAATTAAAAAAGTTGACGATAAACTTTCACAAAACACTTCAAAATACTTTTGTAATCCAACTTTAGGTATTAGTAAACGTTTATAATCTATCAAAATGGTTACAGGGCGATGTATATTCAATAGCTCTTCGTCTTCAAATCAATGGCTGCCAATGTGCACATTCAAAACATCCTGGTGGAGACCGGAAGAAATTGAATCCAGTTAGTTGGATTTACCAAGAAAAAAGTCCCTGGAAAATGACGACAATCGTGTGGAATCTGTAGGAATTGCATGCAGGTCCATAATTAATTTTGTGCCCTTTTAACAACCCATGAAAGTGACGCATGGAAATAATTTTTAGCTTTCAGAGAGCAGTTTTTCTTGCGCTTTTCGATGAAACACACGATCTGTTATAGTCACAGCCGTGTTTTAACCAGTTTTAGAAACTTCAGAGTGTTTTCTATCCACACATACTAATCATATGCATATACTATATTCCTGGCATGAGTAGCAGGACGCTGAAAAGTTGCGCGATTTTTAACAGAATGTTCGAAAAAGGAAGGGGTAGACTTAAGAGGTAGCCTAAACGAATGCTAAACATATTCTATCTCTTTACTGTGTTAATGAAATCTCTCCTTCGGGAATCCACTGTATTTTTTCTAAAACCTTAACCTTAAAAATCAGTCACATCAATAATTTAATATACGTTTCATAGTTTGAGATACCTTATTTACCGTATTTAACCACCCCTAAGAACTGAAACATATTTTTCTATGTAATTTCCTGCCCTATTGACTTAATATATATCCAATCCAAACCTCAATGAATCTTATCTCCCCCTATTTTTTCTCAATGATAAATAGGATTTTTTTTTCTGTTGTAATAACAAATCAATAATAGCCAATTCAAAAACTTCACAGCTAATATTGTAAAATACCCTGAACCACTTTCTCATCTGCAGTTCAAACTAAAATTCTAACCCAAAACTATAACTCCGTTATAATTAATTTACCTTATAACTAGTAACCCAAATGACCACAAATTCATTATACAAATGGCTCTCCCCTGAGGCTGATCAGACCCCAAGAGATAGCCATGATAAGGTCAAAGGTCACACCACCCCTTTACATTCGTGTTCATCACCATATTAGACATATTAAAGAACCCTTTATCTTTAACCATTTTTATTCACTTGTCTAATTCAAACTCAGAAAATAAAACTCCTAATGTTCCATAT
Organism: Oncorhynchus clarkii lewisi; assembly: GCF_045791955.1. Lineage (NCBI taxonomy): Eukaryota > Metazoa > Chordata > Actinopteri > Salmoniformes > Salmonidae > Oncorhynchus > Oncorhynchus clarkii. The sequence continues at coordinate 27,282,790 of NC_092167.1, forward strand.
GTGAGTGTTCCCCTTTAAGATATCTTATCTCTGGGAACAGGGAAATCCCCTTAACCCAAACGTTTACTACAACAACAAACCTAATAATTATGATAATGCCCTCAAACCATTCGTTTTAAATTTCCTCGATGTTTCATGTAACTCATTCAGTCTATCTCCAAATTGTCGCCCCAAAATATTTTATACCCTGCCATACACTCAAACAACTGTGATAAATGTGCACTGTCCCTTTAAGATAAGACATTCCTAGCCAGCCATACCCTATTGTAGACATTTCATTGTTCCCCGTAATGAAAACAGATAATGTTTAGAATACATTAACTTCTTGTTCAATTTCACTGGCGGTGAAATTGGTGGTTACCTAACCAAAAATCAATACTCGGGAAATAACCACAACTTTTTACGATTAAACTATTCTTACCTACCTATATTATAGGGGAGGCAGGGAAGCCTAGTGGTTAGAGCGTTGGACTAGTTGCAAGTTCAAATCCCTGAGCTGACAAGGTACAAGTCTGTCGTTCTGCACCTGAACAGGCAGTTAAACCCACTGTTACTAGGCCATAATTGAAAATAAGAATTTGTTCTTAACTGACTTGCCTAGTTAAATAAAGTAAAGTCAAATAAATAAAAAAAAGTAGAAAAATAGAATAGAAATAGAAAATTTTTTCCCTCTAAATCCCACAACCCATTTTCTCTGTCATTATTTGAGGAACGTTGTTGTGTAGTCAACGTAAAATGACGCAGTTTTACCTTCAAGTCAGCCTGCCTCTGTAAAATATATATTCCCTATTCAGATTGAGTTGTGCTTTAAATTCTATCGACAAAGTTAAACAAACCAAACTTCTCAACTTTCTATACCCTAACATTTAAACGTACCATGTTCTGTGCTAAATGTATCGTATGTCAGTCGATTCACAAAAACATATATCATCCTGGTGGCAAAAACTGTATCGTATCTCTTCGTTATTCCCTAAAATTAATCAGGTTTAGGTGACTTTCTCTTCTATGATACATTTATTTAAATATGACTCTCAATACATTATTCTAGCAGATCATTTTGGGCAAAATAGCGTATAACATCAAAATTGTCTCGCCATTATTTTGAATGAATTCTTCTTTCAATTCAACCTAAACAACATATTAAACGTTCAGTTCATATCTTATACAAACACTGGCGACCGTATTTTTTCAGGCAAAACATACAAATAGATGAATTACAATCTAAAATCAATTTTAGTCTATCGGTTTCAAAGCTGAGATACAATCCTTAGTGTCCCGCTATTGAAATGATTGAGTTTCCCCCCCAATAATTATATTATTATTATTGTCTGTAGTCGCAAACTCCGGCACCGAGAATTCCCAGGAAATAGTCCTAATTTAAACCCTTCCTGACTATTTTAGTAATATCAGCTTCTATTCAGGGTCTTTGTCTGGGTCAGATTTTGGACGCCTCCCTTCCTTTTCCTTTGTTCTCAGCTCCCTTCCTCACCTCGGCTAACCATATCCTAGCTGTATTTAGCCCATCTGCCCGTTGTTTATCTGTCTTTTCTCCACTAACCCTATTTATTTGTTTAATCATTGATTAATAACCCCTCTGGCTTCAAAACCCTGTGGGAATAGCAAAGCTCCCATTATTGATGAATTCAAAAAAATGTAGAACATCAATCAAAGAACTCAAAACCCCCCAGAATCGAGAATATAGGCTACTGACCTTGCCGCCGACTGGGAAAAGCATTGTTCGTTGGATCTAGTCACCGTCCCTGTCGGTCTGGGGTGTACACCGGCCTGGTCTTTTCACCCTCAATTCAGAGGCCAGGTCTTAAATAACGGGACCCGGCCCGCTCGTGCACAATTTTTTGGCGTACGACCTTCAGAAGGCAGAGACGGGTATTTTAGATCAAGCTCGAAGGACCAATTGTTGCAGGAATTAAATTCCTCTGTTTTAATACCCAATTAAAATTAAACACTCTGTCAATTCATAAGAATTTGTATGACTCCTATTTGTATAAAATGGACAGAGCCCAGTCTAAAAGTCAATCAGCAGTGTTTATTCACGAGAGTACTGTCCATTATACATTTTACCACAGGTTATAAACTGAAAATGACGTCATTAGTTTTAGCCCGTGTCATCTCCGCTCCAGTAAAATGGCTGTATGGTTCTCACATCGTCTCCCCCTATTAAGATAATATATGACCGAGCCAAGGCCAGCTTGTGTAGATAAGCCTTCTAGCCAGTCTGGCTATAAGTTCATTCATTTCTACCATGGTACAGACAGTCATTGTTCTAATTCTTGATTATATTTACACACATTATATTCAGTACTATGATTAATAAGAATATTCATACATATACAGTAACATAATAGTATTCTGATTAGCACATATACAGTAACATAATAGTATTCTGATAAGGCAGTCCTGATTGAAATGTATACATATTTAGTCATTATTGATAACAAAATCCTTTATTCAACCCGCCATCTACCCACCTGGGGACTGAGGGTTATGAGAGAACCCCCACATCACTAGCTTCTCTTTATTCAACCTGCCATCTACCCACCTGGGGACTGAGGGTTATGAGAGAACCCCCACATCACTAGCTTCTCTTTATTCAACCTGCCATCTACCCACCTGGGGACTGAGGGTTATGAGAGAACCCCCACATCACTAGCTTCTCTTTATTCAACCTGCCATCTACCCACCTGGGGACTGAGGGTTATGAGAGAACCCCCACATCACTAGCTTCTCTTTATTCAACCTGCCATCTACCCACCTGGGGACTGAGGGTTATGAGAGAACCCCCACATCACTAGCTTCTCTTTATTCAACCTGCCATCTACCCACCTGGGGACTGAGGGTTATGAGAGAACCCCCGCATCACTAGCTTCTCTTTATTCAACCTGCCATCTACCCACCTGGGGACTGAGGGTTATGAGAGAACCCCCACATCACTAGCTTCTCTTTATTCAACCTGCCATCTACCCACCTGGGGACTGAGGGTTATGAGAGAACCCCCACATCACTAGCTTCTCTTTATTCAACCTGCCATCTACCCACCTGGGGACTGAGGGTTATGAGAGAACCCCCACATCACTAGCTTCTCTTTATTCAACCTGCCATCTACCCACCTGGGGACTGAGGGTTATGAGAGAACCCCCACATCACTAGCTTCTCTTTATTCAACCTGCCATCTACCCACCTGGGGACTGAGGGTTATGAGAGAACCCCCACATCACTAGCTTCTCTTTATTCAACCTGCCATCTACCCACCTGGGGACTGAGGGTTATGAGAGAACCCCCACATCACTAGCTTCTCTTTATTCAACCTGCCATCTACCCACCTGGGGACTGAGGGTTATGAGAGAACCCCCACCTCACTAGCTTGCATGTTATGCAGCCTTGTAAAGATAAGGAGGGGATGACTGGGAGGCAGGTTGGCATTTATTGTCATGAATCTTGCCCTGGAGGCAGGTTGGCATTTATTGTCATGAATCTTGCCCTGGAGGCAGTTCAGCAAAGTGGTCACTAGCTAGCACAGGCACAAATAAATACAATCTGATTTTAATCGTAACCTTAACCTTCATTTAAGATAATACTGACTTGTCTAGTTAAATTACATTTACATTTTTGTTTTTGAAATTAAGACCATGAAACAAAATAATTTTCCACAGCCAATTTTGACTTTGTAGCTGGCATATTTAGAGGAAATCACACAGTTCTGCCTCCAGGTAAAGATTCATGACAAACATCAACCTGCGACTGGGAGAGGCAATGTGAAATCAATAACGGAATTGTTTTCACAATTAATTTTAGTATAGTTTATTATGAAAAGTAGTACAAAAGTACAATATATCCTGTATACTTGTACAGCTATGGAGAGTATGTCCATATATAATTGTACAGTTCAACATAAAAGACATACAACAAATGATCACATTGGTATTTTTGTAAGAGGTCTTGGGTCACAATTATAGGAAGAGGTGTGTGTGTGTGTGTGTGTGTATGAGAGTGTGTCCAGTGTGTCCTGTGTGTGTGTGTGTGTCCTGTGTGAGAATGTGTGAGTTCAGTGTGTGTATGTGTGTGTCCAGTGTGTGTATGTGTGTGTCCAGTGTGTGTGTGTGTGTCCAGTGTGTGTCTGTGTCCAGTGTGTGTGTGTGTGTGTCCAGTGTGTGTCTGTGTCCAGTGTGTGTGTGTGTGTGTGTCCAGCGTGTGTGTGTGTGTGTAGCGTGTGTGTGTGTGTGTCCAGCGTGTGTGTGTCCAGTGTGTGTGTGAGTCCAGTGTGTGTGTGTGTGTGTGTGTGTGTGTGAGTCCAGTGTGTGTGTGTGAGTCCAGTGGGTGTGTATCACTGACACAGAGACACTGAGGCACCATCACCCCAAAGCCTTAACCCTGGATAGAGGGGCTCAGTGAATGTGGGGGTGAATGTGATCAGGTGGGTCAGTGTGTCAGAGGAGGCTCTATAGAAGGACAGAGTGCCGGCTGGCCAGTCCAGATACACTCCTACTCTGTGGGAGCTGGAGGGGGGGACGTCTATGGTAGTGGGATTATTATTGTGACAGGCATAGTAACGGTTGTCAGTGCAGACCAGACTCCAGGACTTGTCATTGTATCCAAGACAACAGTCATCACCCTCTCCTCTCCTGCTGATTCCTTTATATGTCGCTCCTATATCAGCCCCCCCCCCCTCCCACTCCACTCTACCTCCCAGTAACAGCGCCCAGTCAGACCCTCTCTACACAGCACCTGTCTACAGTCCTTAAATGTCTCTGGGTGATCAGGATATGGCTGCTCCTCTGTCCTACATGTCACCTTTCTGTTCTCCTCAGACAGAGAGAGGTGTCTGTCTACTGTGTTTGGGTCCACTGTGAGATCACAGACATCTGATGGATGAAACCAGACACAATATTAGAAATCATCATCATTCACATTAGAATGTTAACTCACTTTTCACTAATTAATTTAATGTAGATGTTTCTAGGTATCAAAAGGAGAAGTTAAGGTAACTTGAGACTTGTTGACTTGTTGAATTATCATATGTTATACTGTATGGTAATATAAAACACACTTACTCCCATTCATTACACACACACACACACACACACACACACACACACACACACACACACACACACACACACACACACACACACACACACACACACACACACACACACACACACACACACACACACACACACACACACACACACACACACACACACACACTGTCAAAGCAACTCTTTGTGGTCTTTGACTTTACTTGAATTAAGACACACATAGTCATATTCTTCACAGCAGTCAACACTCACATTTTCTAAGCCCAGGTTTCATTGTGTTCTCTCCACCATGTTCCACACTGTAGCGGTAAGCAGAAGAACAGACAGTCATTGAGGGATACACCTGAACTCACACACACACGCACACACACAGAACACACACACTGGACACATGCACGCACAAATTGGACACTAACACACACACACACACACACACACACACACACACACACACACACACACACACACACACACACACACAACACACACACACACACACACAACACACACACACTGGACACACGCGGATATACAGCATATAACTTCAAGCAAATGTTTGTCTGTGTGTGTGTGTGTGTGTGTGTGTGTGTGTGTGTGTGTGTGTGTGTGTGTGTGTGTGTGTGTGTGTGTGTGTGTGTGTGTGTGTTAGTGTCCAATTTGTGCGTGCATGTGTCCAGTGTGTGTGTTCTGTGTGTGTGTGTGTGTTCCTGTCACTGGACCCACACACACACTGGACACACACACACTCAGCATCTAACTTTGTCCAAGTGTTGGTAAGAATGTTTGTCTTAAGTAGCCTTATAAGTCAAACATGTCTGATATGAACATTGACATAAACCCTCTACATACTTGAGTTTCTCCAGTCTGCAGTGTGGATCCTCCAGTCCAGCAGAGAGCAGTCTGACTCCTGAGTCTCCTGCGTGATTGTAGCTCAGGTCCAGCTCTTTCAGGTGTGAGGTGTTTGACCTGAGAGCTGAGACCAGAGAAGCACAGCCTTCCTCTGTGACTAGACAGCCTGACAGCCTGCAAAGAGTCAAATCATATTAAAATCACACTGATATTCTTTGGTGGTGAAAATAGTGGCAGTATATTTTTCTCCATATTCATGTCAAACCCTGATATGTTTCTTGTCTTGTGATTGTCTCCACCCCTCCAGGTGTCACTTATTTCCCTGGTGTATATATCCCTGGTGTATATATCTCTGTGTTTCCCTGGTGTATATATCCCTGTGTCTCCCTGGTGTATATATCCCTGTGTTTCCCTGGTGTATATATCCCTGTGTTTCCCTGGTGTATATATCCCTGTGTTTCCCTGGTGTATACGTCCCTGTGTTTCCCTGGTGTATATGTCCCTGTGTTTCCCTGGTGTATATGTCCCTGTGTTTCCCTGGTGTATATGTCCCTGTGTTTCCCTGGTGTATTTATCCCTGTGTTTCCCTGTTGTATATACAGTGCCTTGCGAAAGTATTCGGCCCCCTTGAACTTTGCAACCTTTTGCCACATTTCAGGCTTCAAACATAAAGATATAAAACTGTATTTTTTTGTGAAGAATCAACAACAAGTGGGACACAATCATGAAGTGGAACGACATTTATTGGATATTTCAAACTTTTTTAACAAATCAAAAACTGAAAAATTGGGCGTGCAAAATTATTCAGCCCCTTTACTTTCAGTGCAGCAAACTCTCTCCAGAAGTTCAGTGAGGATCTCTGAATGATCCAATGTCTTTCTAAATGACTAATGATGATAAATACAATCCACCTGTGTGTAATCAAGTCTCCGTATAAATGCACCTGCACTGTGATAGTCTCAGAGGTCCGTCAAAAGCGCAGAGAGCATCATGAAGAACAAGGAACACACCAGGCAGGTCCGAGATACTGTTGTGAAGAAGTTTAAAGCCGGATTTGGATACAAAAATATTTCCCAAGCTTTAAACATCCCAAGGAGCACTGTGCAAGCGATAATATTGAAATGGAAGGAGTATCAGACCACTGCAAATCTACCAAGACCTGGCCGTCCCTCTAAACTTTCAGCTCATACAAGGAGAAGACTGATCAGAGATGCAGCCAAGAGGCCCATGATCACTCTGGATGAACTGCAGAGATCTACAGCTGAGGTGGGAGACTCTGTCCATAGGACAACAATCAGTCGTATATTGCACAAATCTGGTCTTTATGGAAGAGTGGCAAGAAGAAAGCCATTTCTTAAAGATATCCATAAAAAGTGTCGTTTAAAGTTTGCCACAAGCCACCTGGGAGACACACCAAACATGTGGAAGAAGGTGCTCTGGTCAGATGAAACCAAAATTGAACTTTTTGTGCAACAATGCAAAACGTTATGTTTGGCGTAAAAGCAACACAGCTCATCACCTTGAACACACCATCCCCACTGTCAAACATGGTGGTGGCAGCATCATGGTTTGGGCCTGCTTTTCTTCAGCAGGGACAGGGAAGATGGTTAAAATTGATGGGAAGATGGATGGAGCCAAATACAGGACCATTCTGGAAGAAAACCTGATGGAGTCTGCAAAAGACCTGAGACTGGGACGGAGATTTGTCTTCCAACAAGACAATGATCCAAAACATAAAGCAAAATCTACAATGGAATGGTTCAAAAATAAACATATCCAGGTGTTAGAACGGCCAAGTCAAAGTCCAGACCTGAATCCAATCGAGAATTTGTGGAAAGAACGGAAAACTGCTGTTCACAAATGCTCTCCATCCAACCTCACTGAGCTCGAGCTGTTTTGCAAGGAGGAATGGGAAAAAATGTCAGTCTCTCGATGTGCAAAACTGATAGAGACATACCCCAAGCGACTTACAGCTGTAATCGCAGCAAAAGGTGGCGCTACAAAGTATTAACTTAAGGGGGCTGAATAATTTTGCACGCCCAATTTTTCAGTTTTTGATTTGTTAAAAAAGTTTAAAATATCCAATAAATGTCGTTCCACTTCATGATTGTGTCCCACTTGTTGTTGATTCTTCACAAAAAAATACAATTTTATATCTTTATGTTTGAAGCCTGAAATGTGGCAAAATGTCGCAAAGTTCAAGGGGGCCGAATACTTTCGCAAGGCACTGTATCCCTGGTGTATATATCCCTGTGTTTCCCTGGTGTATATATCTCTGTGTTTCCCTGGTGTATTTATCCCTGTGTTTCCCTGGTGTATTTATCCCTGTGTTTCCCTGGTGTATTTATCCCTGTGTTTCCCTGGTGTATATGTCCCTGTGTTTCCCTGGTGTATATATCCCTGTGTTCCCCTGGTGTATATATCCCTGATGTATTTATCCCTGTGTTTCCCTGGTGTATGTTTCCCTGGTGTATATATCCCTGTGTTTCCCTGGTGTATATATCCCTGCGTTTCCCTGGTGTACATATCCCTGGTGTATATATCACTGGTGTATATATCCCTGTGTTTCCCTGGTGTATATATCCCTGGTGTATATATCTCTGTGTTTCCCTGGTGTATATATCCCTGTGTCTCCCTGGTGTATATATCCCTGTGTTTCCCTGGTGTATATATCCCTGTGTTTCCCTGGTGTATATATCCCTGTGTTTCTCTGGTGTATATGTCCCTGTGTTTCCCTGGTGTATATGTCCCTGTGTTTCCCTGGTGTATATGTCCCTGTGTTTCTCTGGTGTATTTATCCCTGTGTTTCCCTGTTGTATATATCCCTGGTGTATATATCCCTGTGTTTCCCTGGTGTATTTATCCCTGTGTTTCCCTGGTGAATATGTCCCTGTGTTTCCCTGGTGTATATATCCCTGTGTTTCCCTGGTGTATATATCCCTGTGTTCCCCTGGGGTATATATCCCTGGTGTATTTATCCCTGTGTTTCCCTGGTGTATGTTTCCCTGTTGTATATATCCCTGTGTTTCCCTGGTGTATATATATCCCTGTGTTTCCCAGGTGTATATATATATCCCTGTGTTTCCCTGGTGTATATATCCCTGTGTTTCCCTGGTGTACATATCCCTGGTGTATATATCCCTGTGTTTCCCTGGTGTATATGTCCCTGTGTTTCCCTGGTTTATATGTCCCTGTGTTTCCCTGGTGTATATGTCCCTGTGTTTCCCTGGTGTATTTATCCCTGTGTTCCCCTGGTGTATATATCCCTGGTGTATTTATCCCTGTGTTTCCCTGGTGTATGTTTCCCTGGTGTATATATCCCTGTGTTTCCCTGGTGTACATATCCCTGGTGTATATATCCCTGGTGTATATATCCCTGTGTTTCCCTGGTGTATTTATCCCTGTGTTTCCCTGGTTTATATATATATATATCCCTGTGTTTCCCTGGTGTATATATCCCTGGTGTATATATCCCTGGTGTTTTTATCCCTGTGTTTCCCTGGTGTATATATCCCTGTGTTTCCCTGGTATATATATATCCCTGTGTTTCCCTGTTGTATATATCCCTGGTGTATTTATCCCTGGTGTATATATCCCTGGTGTATTTATCCCTGGTGTATATATCCCTGTGTTTCCCTGGTGTATTTATCCCTGTGTTTCCCTGGTGTATATATCCCTGGTTTATTTATCCCTGTGTTTCCCTGATGTATGTTTCCCTGGTGTATATATCCCTGTGTTTCCCTGGTGTATATATCCCTGTGTTTCCCTGGTATATATATATATCCCTGTGTTTCCCTGGTGTATATATCCCTGGTGTATATATCCCTGGTGTATATATCCCTGTGTTTCCCTGGTGTATATATCCCTGTGTTTCCCTGGTATATATATATATATCCCTGTGTTTCCCTGGTGTATTTATCCCTGTGTTTCCCTGGTGTATATATCCATGTGTTTCCCTGGTGTATATATCCCGGGTGTATATATCCCTGGTGTATATATCCCTGTGTTTCCCTGGTGTATATATCCCTGTGTTTCCCTGGTATATATATATCCCTGTGTTTCCCTGGTGTATTTATCCCTGTTTTTCCCTGGTGTATATATCCCTGTGTTTCCCTGGTGTATATATCCCTGGTGTATATATCCCTGGTGTATTTATCCCTGTTGTTTCCCTGGTGTATATATCCCTGTGTTTCCCTGGTATATATATATCCCTGTGTTTCCCTGGTGTATATATCCCTGGTGTATTTATCACTGGTGTATATATCCCTGGTGTATTTATCCCTGGTGTATATATCCCTGTGTTTCCCTGGTGTATTTATCCCTGTGTTTCCCTGGTGTATTTATCCCTGGTGTATATATCCCTGGTGTATACTGTATATCCCTGGTGTATATATCCCTGGTGTATATATCCCTGTGTTTCCCTGGTGTATATATCCCTGTGTTTCCCTGGTGTATTTATCCCTGTGTTTCCCTGGTGTATATATCCCTGTGTTTCCCCGGTGTATATATCCCTGTGTTTCCCTGGTGTATTTATCCCTGGTGTATATATCCCTGTGTTTCCCTTGTGTATTTATCCCTGTGTATCCCTGGTGTATTTATCCCTGTGTATCCCTGGTGTATTTATCCCTGTGTTTCCCTGGTGTATATATCCCTGTGTTTCCCTGGTTTATTTATCCCTGTGTATCCCTGGTGTATTTATTCCTGTGTTTCCCTGGTGTATATATCCCTGGTGTATTTATCTCTGTGTTTCCCTGGTGTATATATCCCTGGTGTATATATCCCTGGTGGATTTATCCCTGTGTTTCCCTGGTGAATTTATCCCTGTGTTCCCTGTTTCTCTGTACCAGTTTGTCTTGTATGTTTATAAAGTCAACCAGCGTTTTTCTATACTCCTGCTTCTTTTCGTTCCTCACGGTTTTTGTCCCTTGCCTGTTTTCTGGACTCTGTACCCGCCTGTCTGACCAGTCTGCCTGTCCTGACCTCTAGTCTGCCTGACCAGTCTGCCTGTCCTGACCTCTAGTCTGCCTGACCAGTCTGCCTGTCCTGACCTCTAGCCTGCCTGACCAGTCTGCCTGTCCTGTCCAGTCTGTCTGTCCTGACCTCTAGTCTGCCTGTCCTGACCTCCTGACCTCTAGCCTGCCTGACCAGTCTGCCTGTCCTGACCTCTAGTCTGCCTGACCAGTCTGCCTGTCCTGTCCAGTCTGTCTGTCCTGACCTCTAGCCTGCCTGTCCTGACCTCTAACCTGCCTGTCCTGACTTCTAGCCTCCCTGACCAGTCTGCCTGTCCTGTCCAGTCTGTCTGTCCTGACCTCTAGCCTGCCTAACCAGTCTGCCTGTCCTGACCTCTAGTCTGCCTGACCAGTCTGCCTGTCCTGTCCAGTCTGTCTGTCCTGACCTCTAGTCTGCCTGTCTTGACCTCTAGCTTGCCTGACCAGTCTGCCTGTCCTGTCCAGTCTGTCTGTTCTGACCTCTAGTCTGTCTGCCACTCTGTGCCTCCTGGACTCTGATCTGGTTATGACCTTTGGCCTGTCCGCGACCATTCTCGTGCCTCTCCCTTTTAGCATATTAATAAATATCAAAGACTAACCATCTGCCTCCCGTGCCATCTGGGTCTCACCTTGTGTCTTAAACCACACTGCTATTCTTTGAGGATATCACCTTTTATTTGAGGGTAGTTTAATACATTTCCAACATTTTAGATTTGAGATCAAATGTTTCACATGAGGTGACAATATATAATGTCACCTTTTATTTGAGGGTATTTTAATACATATCTGTTTCACCATTTAGAAAAATAAAAGCACTTTATGTATCTAGTCCCCCTATTTGAAGAAGTCATAAGTATTCTGACCAATTAACTCATAGTTTATTAAAATAGTCATAAGTTTAGTATTTGGTCCCATATTCTTTGAACACAATGACTACATCAAGCCTGTGACTGCCATGATTGAGAAAGATCATGAATGAATCATGAATAATAATGAGTGAGGGAGTTAGAGGCTACAACAAAACATCCTAACCTCTCACCTTTAACCTCAAATAAAAGGTGACATTCTGTACTGTCTCCTAATATGAAACATTCTATCTCAAATCCAAAATGCTGGAGCAGAGCACCACATTTAAAACTGTAAGCTTCACTGTCCAAACACATATGGTGTTTACTATGTGTGCCTGGTAAACACATGTGGATCTGGTGAACAGTTATCACTTGTTGACCAACTACAGGAATACTGACCTCAGAGTCTCCAGTTTACAGTGGGGATTCCCCAGTCCAGCAGAGAGCAGCTTCACTCCTGAATCCTTCAGGTCATTGTTACTCAGATCCAGCTCTTTCAGGTGTGAGGGGTTTGACCTCAGAGCTGAGACCAGAGAAGCACAACCTTCCTCTGTGACTAGACAGCCTGACAGCCTGCAAATAGTCAAATCATATTAAAACCACACTGATATTCTTTGGTGGTGAAAATAGTGGCAGTATATTATTTCAACATATTCAGATATATCAGTGTCCTGAAACCTTCCATATCTATTCGTAAAATAGTGTATCATCATAAAAAATGACAAATGATCAAAGTATTGTCTGCAGATAGAAACATGTATAGTACAAATATTATAGTAGACTGACCAGACAAGTTTAAAAAGCAGTATCAGTCAGAAGACAGACAGTGAGGAATCAGATTTAGATTGTATTGAGTATACAGTCCACACCATATCTATTTAGACAGTGAGGTATCAGATTTAGATTGTATTGAGTATACAGTCCACACCATATCTATTTTGACAGTGAGGTATCAGATTTAGATTGTATTGAGTATACAGTCCACACCATATCTATTTAGACAGTGAGGTATCAGATTTAGATTGTATTGAGTATACAGTCCACACCATATCTATTTAGACAGTGAGGAATCAGATTTAGATTGTATTGAGTATACAGTCCACACCATATCTATTTTGACAGTGAAGCTAATATTTTAAATGTGTCTCTATTCTCCAACATTTTGGATTTGAGGTCAAATGTTTCATATGAGGTGACAGTTTATAATGTCACCTTTAATTTGAGGGTATTTTAAGACATATGTGTTTCACTATTAAAAATGAAAACAATTTATGTTTCCAGTCTCCCCATTTGAAGAAGTCTTAAGTTTTCTGAACAATTCACTCATAGTGTATTAAAATTAGTTTTTTGTCATAAACTCATTGGTTGCATTTGCAGTTTGTTTTGGTTGTGTTTTTGGTTGTGTTTTGCCCAATAATAAAATGGTGGATGATGAGTGGAGTACTTTTCTGTCTAAGAGAGTAGATAACATGTTTCTAAACAATAATAAATTAATCCTGATGATGCAATGATTAAGAAAAATCATGAAAGAATCATGAATAATAATGAGTGAGAAAGTTACAGAGGCTACAATAAAGCATGCTAACCTCTCACCATTACCAATAACAGAGACGACAACAAAACATGCTAACCTCTCACCATTACCAATAACAGAGACAACAACAAAACATGCTAACCTCTCACCATTACCAATAACAGAGACAACAACAAAACATACTAACCTCTCACCATTACCAGTAACAGAGGCTACAACAAAACATGCTAACCTCTCACCATTACCAATAACAGAGGCTACAACAAAACATGCTAACCTCTCACCATGACCAATAACAGAGGCTACAACAAAACATGCTAACCTCTCACCATTACCAATAACAGGAGAGGTTAGCATTATTTTCTGACCTTTGTGCCTCTATAACTTTGTAATTCGACATTATTCAAGATTCATTCAGGATTGTTCATAATCATAGTAGCATCCACATGAATGTAGAAGTGTTCAGAAACATCTTCTATTCTTACTGACAATACAAGTGAAGTGACTCCAAAATGACAGGACATTATTCAGCATTCAGTTTCTATTAAGAAAAACATAATCTGAAACACAACCAAAACAAACTGCAAGTGAATTCAACAAGTTAGTAGAATTACAAGCTTGATGTAATCACTGGAGGCATGGAACATGGGACCAAATACTAAAAAAAATGGAGTAAATTATTTTGTCCAAATAATTTCGACTTTTTCAAATGGGACAACTACATACATAGAGTGCTTTCATTTCTAAACGGTAAAATATATAAGTATGAAAACCTTTTTTTTAATTTCACCTTTATTTAAGAGTTAACAGCAGCTGTCCTAAGTAGTTAAGAGTTAACAGCAGCTGTCCTAAGTAGTTACGAGTTAACAGCAGGTGTCCTAAGTAGTTAAGAGTTAACAGCAGCTGTCCTAAGTAGTTAAGAGTTAACAGAAGGTGTCTTGATAATACTATAGAATAATGCAGTCAGTGGTTCCTGAGCCACATGTAATTGCTTTGTAGTTAAATTAATGTTTTATATTTCTATATGATAAATCCATTAATAATATAGACATATATGCAATAGTATGTCTTGTGCTTTTGGCAATGATTTATGTATAATTATCAATTATGTATAACAAGTGATACAATGTATGTCTGCAAAGCATTTTGTCTTCATTTTAGCAGATTAATTCATGCTTATTTCTGAAGATTAACTCAGGTTTTCACCCAGCGTCTAAGGAGTTGGAGCTGTGGAGGGAGTATGACCTATGGCTGAAAGGTGGCTGGTTCTAATCCCGGGCCGAGTGCTGGAATAAATGGGTGGATTTGTTCTGACCACTGGAGGGCTGCTGGGTTCCCATCCTCAAAACATGAACCTTTTGGTTATCAGAACTCTACAGGTTCAATGAACCCAAAAATATATAGAACTTTTAGTGATTCTATATTTTAATAAACACGTTTATCTTTTGATGATTTAATTATCTACATCATGTTATTTCAAGTTCTCCCTTTGGAGCACAACATCATGTTGTTAAATAATAATCCTAAATTGGACATGGATATAAATGGGGCATTTGAAGGCATGTAGTGTGTAAAATGTGTTCAATGAAAATTAACATTGTGTGCAACGTTGTAGGCAACATTATTGGCAAGGAACTTGATGCCTACAATGCCAAAGCTATTTAGAGTTGTTAAACGGGTGTGAAGAGTGTGTTGATATAACGGGAATATTGTCAATATTCTGATGGTAACAACCATCACAATTGGTTAAAAAAATATGCATTCCATTATATTAGTCAATAATTAAGAGTAGGCAAAGTGGTTGTGTCATGTGGAAATTCTATCAAATGTCTAACATGGCAACGAGTACAGTCACCCCTGCAGTACCTCCCCAGACCCCGGATTGAGAACCCCTGCAGTACCTCCCCAGACCCCGGATTGAGAACCCCTGCAGTACCTCCACAGACCCCGGATTGAGAACCCCTGCAGTACCTCCCCAGACCCCGGATTGAGAACCCCTGCAGTACCTCCCCAGACCCCGGATTGAGAACCCCTGCAGTACCTCCACAGACCCCGGATTGAGAACCCCTGCAGTACCTCCACAGACCCCGGATTGAGAACCCCTGCAGAACCTCCACAGACCCCGGATTGAGAACCCTGCAGTACCTCCGCAGACCTGGGATTGAGAACCCTGCAGTACCTCCACAAACCCCGGATTGAGAACCCCTGCAGGACCTCCACAGACCCCGGATTGAAAACCCCTGCAGTACCTCCACAGACCCCGGATTGAGAACCCCTGCAGTACCTCCGCAGACCCCGGATTGAGAACCCTGCAGTACCTCCACAGACCCCGGATTGAGAACCCCTGCAGGACCTCCACAGACCCCGGATTGAGAACCCCTGCAGTACCTCCACAGACCCCGGATTGAGAACCCCTGCAGGACCTCCACAGACCCCGGATTGAGAACCCTGCAGTAACTCCACAGACCCCGGATTGAGAACGACTGCAGTATCTCCACAGACCCCGGATTGAGAACCCCTGATTTAGCAGATGCTCTTATCCAGAGTGATTTACAGTAAGTGCATTCATCTTAAAGATAGCTATTTATTTTGGAAATGAACTTAATAAATTAATAAATAAATATCATCTTACCTCTTAGCTTTGGTGTCATGTCCCCCAGAGAGATGCATTTTAGAGGCAGGGTCCCCCTCCTCTCTCTCCCCAGAGAGACTCATTTTAGAGCACTGACCCCTAAACAGAGATCCAGCATGTTGGTTGTGTTTAACACAGTGACAACTAAACAGAGATACAACATGTTGGTTGTGGTTAACACAGTGACAACTAAACAGAGATCCAACATGTTGGTTGTGGTTAACACAGTGACAACTAAACAGAGATCCAACATGTTGGTTGTGGTTAACACAGTGACAACTAAACAGAGATCCAACATGTTGGTTGTGGTTAACACAGTGACAACTAAACAGAGATCCAACATGTTGGTTGTGGTTAACACAGTGACAACTTATTATTGATTGTCAATTGTTCTCATTTATTCATTATCTCTTTGAGAAATGAAACATTTACTAACAGACATAGAAACAGTTAGGTGATTTAATGCATCACATGAACATGTAGTTGTGACATTTCATCTCCATGGTAACTGTCAACTATAATAATAAGTCACTGTTTGTTAAGGTAGTTATAGACAGTACAACAACAATAATAATAATAATAATAATAATAAGTCACTGTTTGTTAAGGTAGTTCTAGACAGTACAGCAACACAAGGCCATGTCTCACACTTGTTTTTATTCACCAAAAGTGGCTATTTATTGTCTTTCAATCTGTAATTTTCTAAATGTATCTGAGAATGTAGACAGAAGGGCTAAAACAGACATGATTGATCTGAGGGGGAAATCATTGATGCATTCCGAAAGGTTTTTTGCATTAAGTGATATGTAGATGTTGTATTTTGTAAAGTAGGCTAGGTTATAATGTATAATAGTGTTTTTTTTGTGATATGCAGATCAAGGTCTTTACCTCAGCTATAGCCTACATATCATAGATGACCAGTCTAAACCTGTTCAGGTCAGTTCACATAATGTTATAGTCCTACCAGCAGCAGGACAGATATTCTACACTATATATGTATATATACAAACATATGTGGACACCACCTTCAAATTAGTGGATTCGGCTTTCAGCCACACCTGTTGCTGACAGGTGTATACAATTGAGCACACCGCCATGCAATCTCCACAGCCAAACATTGGCAGTAGAATGACCTAACTGAAGATCTCAGTGACTTTCAACGTGGCACCGTCATAGGATGCCACCTTTCCAACATGTCAGTTCGTCAATTTCCTGCCCTGCTAGAGCTGCCCCTGTCAACTGTAAGTGCTGTTATTGTGAAGTGGAAACATCTTGGAGCAACAACAGCTCAACAGTGAAGTGGTAGGCCACTCAAGCTCAGAGAACTGGCTCGCCGAGTGCGGAAGCGCATAAAAATGGTCTGTCCTCGGTTGCAACACCCAATACCGAGTTCCAAACTGCAATGTCAGCAAAATAACTGTTAGTCGGGAGCTTCATGAAATGGGTTTCTATGGCCAAGCAGCCGCACACAAGATCACCTTGCGCAATGCCAAGCATCAGCTTGAGTGGTGTAAAGCTCGCTGCCATTTGACTCTGGAGCAGTGGAATCTGGGTTTCTGCCAGTTTCTGTAAAATATATCACTGGCCACTTTAAACATTGCTACCTAATATAATGTTTACATACCCTACATTATTCATCTCATATGTATACGTATATACTGTACTCTATATCATCTACTGCATCCTTATGTAATACATGTATCACTAGCCACTTTAACTATGCCACTTTGTTTACATACTCATCTCATATGTACAGTGCCTTGCGAAAGTATTCGGCCCCCTTGAACTTTGCGACCTTTTGCCACATTTCAGGCTTCAAACATAAAGATATAAAACTGTATTTTTTTGTGAAGAATCAACAACAAGTAGGACACAATCATGAAGTGGAACGACATTTATTGGATATTTCAAACTTTTTTAACAAATCAAAAACTGAAAAATTGGGCATGCAAAATTATTCAGCCCCCTTAAGTTAATACTTTGTAGCGCCACCTTTTGCTGCGATTACAGCTGTAAGTCGCTTGGGGTATGTCTCTATCAGTTTTGCACATTGAGAGACTGAAAACAGCTCGAGCTCAGTGAGGTTGGATGGAGAGCATTTGTGAACAGCAGTTTTCAGTTCTTTCCACAGATTCTCGATTGGATTCAGGTCTGGACTTTGACTTGGCCATTCTAGCACCTGGATATGTTTATTTTTGAACCATTCCATTGTAGATTTTGCTTTATGTTTTGGATCATTGTCTTGTTGGAAGACAAATCTCCGTCCCAGTCTCAGGTCTTTTGCAGACTCCATCAGGTTTTCTTCCAGAATGGTCCTGTATTTGGTTCCATCCATCTTCCCATCAATTTTAACCATCTTCACTGT
Organism: Oncorhynchus clarkii lewisi; assembly: GCF_045791955.1. Lineage (NCBI taxonomy): Eukaryota > Metazoa > Chordata > Actinopteri > Salmoniformes > Salmonidae > Oncorhynchus > Oncorhynchus clarkii. The sequence continues at coordinate 27,301,063 of NC_092167.1, forward strand.
CCCTGCTGAAGAAAAGCAGTCCCAAACCATGATGCTGCCACCACCATGTTTGACAGTGGGGATGGTGTGTTCAGGGTGTTGCTTTCACGCCAAACATAACGTTTTGCATTGTTGCCAAAAAGTTCAATTTTGGTTTCATCTGACCAGAGCACCTTCTTCCACATGGTTGGTGTGTCTCCCAGGTGGCTTGTGGCAAACTTTAAACAACACTTTTTATGGATATCTTTAAGAAATGGCTTTCTTCTTGCCACTCTTCCATAAAGGCCAGATTTGTGCAATATACGACTGATTGTTGTCCTATGGACAGAGTCTCCCACCTCAGCTGTAGATCTCTGCAGTTCATCCAGAGTGATCATGGGCCTCTTGGCTGCATCTCTGATCAGTCTTCTCCTTGTATGAGCTGAAAGTTTAGAGGGACGGCCAGGTCTTGGTAGATTTGCAGTGGTCTGATACTCCTTCCATTTCAATATTATCGCTTGCACAGTGCTCCTTGGGATGTTTAATGCTTGGGAAATATTTTTGTATCCAAATCCGGCTTTAAACTTCTTCACAACAGCATCTCGGACCTGCCTGGTGTGTTCCTTGTTCTTCATGATGCTCTCTGAGCTTTTAACGGACCTCTGAGACTATCACAGTGCAGGTGCATTTATACGGAGACTTGATTACACACAGGTGGATTGTATTTATCATCATTAGTCATTTAGGTCAACATTGGATCATTCAGAGATCCACACTGAACTTCTGGAGAGAGTTTGCTGCACTGAAAGTAAAGGGGCTGAATAATTTTGCACGCCCAATTTTTCAGTTTTTGATTTGTTAAAAAAGTTTGAAATATCCAATAAATGTCGTTCCACTTCATGATTGTGTCCCACTTGTCGTTGATTCTTCACAAAAAAATACAGTTTTATATCTTTATGTTTGAAGCCTGAAATGTGGCAAAAGGTCGCAAAGTTCAAGGGGGCCGAATACTTTCGCAAGGCACTGTATATACTGCACTCAATACCATCTACTGTATCTTGCCTATGCCGCTCTGTACCATCACTCATTCATATATCTTTATGTACATATTCTTTATCCCCTTACACTTGTGTCTATAAGGTAGTAGTTTTGGAATTGTTAGCTAGATTACTTGTTGGTTATTACTGCATTGTCGGAACTAGAAGCACAAGCATTTCGCTACACTCGCACTAACATCTGCTAACCATGTGTATGTGACAAATAAAATTTGATTTGATTTGATTTGAAGTGATTGTGTCTCAGAGACGTGGGTGGTTCCCTGCAGCTGACCAATAGGAAGTGGTTGTGTCTCAGAATCTTACTGTGTTGCTGAATATATTGACTTTTATATCAACCCTCTATCCCAGAAACACCCAGCTATGTTCAGGATACTGATGAATGAAGGGTTCATTACTATTGTAGTACTGACTTTTATATCAACCCTCTATCCCAGAAACACCCAGCTATGTTCAGGATACTGATGAATGAAGGGTTTATTACTATTGTAGTACTCTTCAATATTAACTTAAATACTGACTCGTTCTATAGTTGTTGCATGGTCATTATACCTGTACTGTACTGGATGTTATTAGTTATTATACCTGTACTGTACTGGATATTATTAGTTATTATACCTGTACTGTACTGTACTGGATATTATTAGTTATTATACCTGTACTGTAATGTACTGGATATTATTAGTTATTATATCCGTACTGTACTGTACTGGATATTATTAGTTATTATACCTGTACTGTACTGAATATTATTAGTTATTATACCTGTACTGTACTGGATATTATTAGTTATTATACCTGTACTGTACTGTACTGGATATTATTAGTTATTATACCTGTACTGTACTGGATATTATTAGTTATTATACCTGTACTGTACTGGATATTATTAGTTATTATACCTGTACTGTACTGGATATTATTAGTTATTATACCTGTACTGTACTGGATATTATTAGTTATTATACCTGTACTGTACTGGATATTATTAGTTATTATACCTGTACTGTACTGGATATTATTAGTCATTATACCTGTACTGTACTGGATATTATTAGTTATTATACCTGTAATGTACTGGATATTATTAGTTATTATACCTGTACTGTACTGGATATTATTAGTTATTATACCTGTACTGTACTGTACTGGATATTAGTAGTTATTATACCTGCACTGTACTGTACTGGATATTATTAGTCATTATACCTGTACTGTACTGGATATTATTAGTCATTATACCTGTACTGTACTGGATATTATTAGTTATTATACCTGTACTGTACTGTACTGGATATTATTAGTTATTATACCTGTACTGTACTGGATATTATTAGTTATTATACCTGTACTGTACTGTACTGGATATTATTAGTTATTATACCTGTACTGTACAGGATATTATTAGTTATTATACCTGTACTGTACTGTACTGGATATTATTAGTTATTATACCTGTACTGTACTGGATATTATTAGTTATTATACCTGTACTGTACTGGATATTATTAGTTATTATACCTGTACTGTACTGGATATTATTAGTTATTATACCTGTACTGTACTGGATATTATTAGTTATTATACCTGTACTGTACTGGATATTATTAGTTATTATACCTGTACTGTACTGTACTGGATATTATTAGTTATTATACCTGTACTGTACTGTACTGGATATTATTAGTTATTATACCTGTACTGTACTGTACTGGATATTATTAGTTATTATACCTGTACTGTACTGGATATTATTAGTTATTATACCTGTACTGTACTGTACTGGATATTATTAGTTATTATACCTGTACTGTACTGGATATTATTAGTTATTATACCTGTACTGTACTAGATATTATTAGTTATTATACCTGTACTGTACTGGATATTATTAGTCATTATACCTCTACTGTACTGGATATTATTAGTTATTATACCTGTACTGTACTGTACTGGATATTATTAGTTATTATACCTGTACTGTACTGGATATTATTAGTTATTATACCTGTACTGTACTGTACTGGATATTATTAGTTATTATACCTGTACTGTACTGGATATTATTAGTTATTATACCTGTACTGTACTGTACTGGATATTATTAGTTATTATACCTGTACTGTACTGGATATTATTAGTTATTATACCTGTACTGTACTGTACTGGATATTATTAGTTATTATATCTGTACTGTACTGGATATTATTAGTTATTATACCTGTACTGTACTGGATATTATTAGTTATTATACCTGTACTGTACTGTACTGGATATTATTAGTTATTATACCTGTACTGTACTGGATATTATTAGTTATTATACCTGTACTGTACTGTACTGGATATTATTAGTTATTATACCTGTACTGTACTGGATATTATTAGTTATTATACCTGTACTGTACTGTACTGGATATTATTAGTTATTATACCTGTACTGTACTGGATATTATTAGTTATTATACCTGTACTGTACTGTACTGGATATTATTAGTTATTATACCTGTACTGTACTGGATATTATTAGTTATTATACCTGTACTGTACTGTACTGGATATTATTAGTTATTATACCTGTACTGTACTGGATATTATTAGTTATTATACCTGTACTGTACTGTACTGGATATTATTAGTTATTATACCTGTACTGTACTGTACTGGATATTATTAGTTATTATACCTGTACTGTACTGTACTGGATATTATTAGTTATTATACCTGTAATGTACTGGATATTATTAGTTATTATACCTGTACTGTACTGTACTGGATATTATTAGTTATTATACCTGTACTGTACTGGATATTATTAGTTATTATACCTGTACTGTACTGGATATTATTAGTTATTATACCTGTACTGTACTGTACTGGATATTATTAGTTATTATACCTGTACTGTACTGGATATTATTAGTTATTATACCTGTACTGTACTGTACTGGATATTATTAGTTATTATACCTGTACTGTACTGTACTGGATATTATTAGTTATTATACCTGTACTGTACTGTACTGGATATTATTAGTTATTATACCTGTACTGTACTGGATATTATTAGTTATTATACCTGTACTGTACTGTACTGGATATTATTAGTTATTATACCTGTACTGTACTGGATATTATTAGTTATTATACCTGTACTGTACTGGATATTATTAGTCATTATACCTGTACTGTACTGGATATTATTCGTTATTATACCTGTACTGTACTGTACTGGATATTATTAGTTATTATACCTGTACTGTACTGGATATTATTAGTTATTATACCTGTACTGTACTGTACTGGATATTATTAGTTATTATACCTGTACTGTACTGGATATTATTAGTTATTATACCTGTACTGTACTGTACTGGATATTATTAGTTATTATACCTGTACTGTACTGGATATTATTAGTTATTATACCTGTACTATACTGGATATTATTAGTTATTATACCTGTACTGTACTGTACTGGATATTATTAGTTATTATACCTGTACTGTACTGCACTGGATATTATTAGTTATTATACCTGTACTGTACTGTACTGGATATTATTAGTTATTATACCTGTACTGTACTGTACTGGATATTATTAGTTATTATACCTGTACTGTACTGGATATTATTTGTCATTATACCTGTACTGTACTAGATATTATTAGTTATTATACCTGTACTGTACTGGATATTATACCTGTACTGTACTAGATATTATTAGTTATTATACCTGTACTGTACTAGATATTATTAGTCATTATACCTGTACTGTACTGGATATTATTAGTTATTATACCTGTACTGTACTGGATATTATTAGTTATTATACCTGTACTGTACTAGATATGATTAGTTATTATACCTGTACTGTACTGGATATTATTAGTTATTATACCTGTACTGTACTGGATATATTAGTTATTATACCTGTACTGTACTGGATATTATTAGTTATTATACCTGTACTGTACTAGATATTATTAGTTATTATACCTGTACTGTACTGGATATTATTAGTTATTATACCTGTACTGGATATTATTAGTTATTATACCTGTACTGTACTAGATATTATTAGTTATTATACCTGTCCTGTACTGGATATTATTAGTTATTATACCTGTACTGTACTGGATATTATTAGTTATTATACCTGTACTGTACTAGATATTATTAGTTATTATACCTGTACTGTACTAGAAATGATTAGTTATTATACCTGTACTGTACTGGATATTAGTAGTTATTATACCTGTACTGTACTGTACTGGATATTATTAGTCATTATACCTGTACTGTACTGGATATTATTAGTCATTATACCTGTACTGTACTGGATATTATTAGTTATTATACCTGTACTGTACTGTACTGGATATTATTAGTTATTATACCTGTACTGTACTGGATATTATTAGTTATTATACCTGTACTGTACTGTACTGGATATTATTAGTTATTATACCTGTACTGTACTGTACTGGATATTATTAGTTATTATACCTGTACTGTACTGTACTGGATATTATTAGTTATTATACCTGTACTGTACTGGATATTATTAGTTATTATACCTGTACTGTACTGTACTGGATATTATTAGTTATTATACCTGTACTGTACTGGATATTATTAGTTATTATACCTGTACTGTACTGGATATTATTAGTTATTATACCTGTACTGTACTGTACTGGATATTATTAGTTATTATACCTGTACTGTACTGGATATTATTAGTTATTATACCTGTACTGTACTGTACTGGATATTATTAGTTATTATACCTGTACTGTACTGGATATTATTAGTTATTATACCTGTACTGTACTGTACTGGATATTATTAGTTATTATACCTGTACTGTACTGGATATTATTAGTTATTATACCTGTACTGTACTGTACTGGATATTATTAGTTATTATACCTGTACTGTACTGGATATTATTAGTTATTATACCTGTACTGTACTGTACTGGATATTATTAGTTATTATACCTGTACTGTACTGGATATTATTAGTTATTATACCTGTACTGTACTGTACTGGATATTATTAGTTATTATACCTGTACTGTACTGTACTGGATATTATTAGTTATTATACCTGTACTGTACTGTACTGGATATTATTAGTTATTATACCTGTACTGTACTGGATATTATTAGTTATTATACCTGTACTGTACTGTACTGGATATTATTAGTTATTATACCTGTACTGTACTGGATATTATTAGTTATTATACCTGTACTGTACTGGATATTATTAGTTATTATACCTGTACTGTACTGGATATTATTAGTTATTATACCTGTACTGTACTGTACTGGATATTATTAGTTATTATACCTGTACTGTACTGGATATTATTAGTTATTATACCTGTACTGTACTGGATATTATTAGTTATTATACCTGTACTGTACTGTACTGGATATTATTAGTTATTATACCTGTACTGTACTGGATATTATTAGTTATTATACCTGTACTGTACTGTACTGGATATTATTAGTTATTATACCTGTACTGTACTGTACTGGATATTATTAGTTATTATACCTGTACTGTACTGTACTGGATATTATTAGTTATTATACCTGTACTGTACTGGATATTATTAGTTATTATACCTGTACTGTACTGTACTGGATATTATTAGTTATTATACCTGTACTGTACTGGATATTATTAGTTATTATACCTGTACTGTACTGGATATTATTAGTCATTATACCTGTACTGTACTGGATATTATTCGTTATTATACCTGTACTGTACTGTACTGGATATTATTAGTTATTATACCTGTACTGTACTGGATATTATTAGTTATTATACCTGTACTGTACTGTACTGGATATTATTAGTTATTATACCTGTACTGTACTGGATATTATTAGTTATTATACCTGTACTGTACTGTACTGGATATTATTAGTTATTATACCTGTACTGTACTGGATATTATTAGTTATTATACCTGTACTATACTGGATATTATTAGTTATTATACCTGTACTGTACTGTACTGGATATTATTAGTTATTATACCTGTACTGTACTGCACTGGATATTATTAGTTATTATACCTGTACTGTACTGTACTGGATATTATTAGTTATTATACCTGTACTGTACTGTACTGGATATTATTAGTTATTATACCTGTACTGTACTGGATATTATTTGTCATTATACCTGTACTGTACTAGATATTATTAGTTATTATACCTGTACTGTACTGGATATTATACCTGTACTGTACTAGATATTATTAGTTATTATACCTGTACTGTACTAGATATTATTAGTCATTATACCTGTACTGTACTGGATATTATTAGTTATTATACCTGTACTGTACTGGATATTATTAGTTATTATACCTGTACTGTACTAGATATGATTAGTTATTATACCTGTACTGTACTGGATATTATTAGTTATTATACCTGTACTGTACTGGATATTATTAGTTATTATACCTGTACTGTACTGGATATTATTAGTTATTATACCTGTACTGTACTAGATATTATTAGTTATTATACCTGTACTGTACTGGATATTATTAGTTATTATACCTGTACTGGATATTATTAGTTATTATACCTGTACTGTACTAGATATTATTAGTTATTATACCTGTCCTGTACTGGATATTATTAGTTATTATACCTGTACTGTACTGGATATTATTAGTTATTATACCTGTACTGTACTAGATATTATTAGTTATTATACCTGTACTGTACTAGAAATGATTAGTTATTATACCTGTACTGTACTGGATATTAGTAGTTATTATACCTGTACTGTACTGTACTGGATATTATTAGTCATTATACCTGTACTGTACTGGATATTATTAGTCATTATACCTGTACTGTACTGGATATTATTAGTTATTATACCTGTACTGTACTGTACTGGATATTATTAGTTATTATACCTGTACTGTACTGGATATTATTAGTTATTATACCTGTACTGTACTGTACTGGATATTATTAGTTATTATACCTGTACTGTACTGTACTGGATATTATTAGTTATTATACCTGTACTGTACTGTACTGGATATTATTAGTTATTATACCTGTACTGTACTGGATATTATTAGTTATTATACCTGTACTGTACTGTACTGGATATTATTAGTTATTATACCTGTACTGTACTGGATATTATTAGTTATTATACCTGTACTGTACTGGATATTATTAGTTATTATACCTGTACTGTACTGTACTGGATATTATTAGTTATTATACCTGTACTGTACTGGATATTATTAGTTATTATACCTGTACTGTACTGTACTGGATATTATTAGTTATTATACCTGTACTGTACTGGATATTATTAGTTATTATACCTGTACTGTACTGTACTGGATATTATTAGTTATTATACCTGTACTGTACTGGATATTATTAGTTATTATACCTGTACTGTACTGTACTGGATATTATTAGTTATTATACCTGTACTGTACTGGATATTATTAGTTATTATACCTGTACTGTACTGTACTGGATATTATTAGTTATTATACCTGTACTGTACTGTACTGGATATTATTAGTTATTATACCTGTACTGTACTGTACTGGATATTATTAGTTATTATACCTGTACTGTACTGTACTGGATATTATTAGTTATTATACCTGTACTGTACTGGATATTATTAGTTATTATACCTGTACTGTACTGGATATTATTAGTTATTATACCTGTACTGTACTGGATATTATTAGTTATTATACCTGTACTGTACTGGATATTATTAGTTATTATACCTGTACTGTACTGGATATTATTAGTTATTATACCTGTACTGTACTGTACTGGATATTATTAGTTATTATACCTGTACTGTACTGTACTGGATATTATTAGTTATTATACCTGTACTGTACTGGATATTATTAGTTATTATACCTGTACTGTACTGTACTGGATATTATTAGTTATTATACCTGTACTGTACTGGATATTATTAGTTATTATACCTGTACTGTACTGGATATTATTAGTCATTATACCTGTACTGTACTGGATATTATTAGTTATTATACCTGTACTGTACTGTACTGGATATTATTAGTTATTATACCTGTACTGTACTGGATATTATTAGTTATTATACCTGTACTGTACTGTACTGGATATTATTAGTTATTATACCTGTACTGTACTGGATATTATTAGTTATTATACCTGTACTGTACTGTACTGGATATTATTAGTTATTATACCTGTACTGTACTGGATATTATTAGTTATTATACCTGTACTGTACTGGATATTATTAGTTATTATACCTGTACTGTACTGGATATTATTAGTTATTATACCTGTACTGTACTGTACTGGATATTATTAGTTATTATACCTGTACTGTACTGGATATTATTAGTTATTATACCTGTACTGTAGAATATATTAGTAGTTATTATACCTGTACTGTACTGGATATTATTAGTTATTATACCTGTACTGTACTGGATATTATTAGTTATTATACCTATACTGTACTGGATATTATTAGTTATTATACCTGTACTGTACTGGATATTATTAGTTATTATACCTGTACTGTACTGGATATTATTAGTTATTATACCTGTACTGAACTAGATATTATTAGTTATTATACCTGCACTGTACTGGATATTATTAGTTATTATACCTGTACTGTACTGGATATTATTAGTTATTATACCTGTAATGTAGAATATATTATTAGTTATTATACCTGTACTGTACTGGATATTATTAGTTATTATACCTGTACTGTACTGGATATTATTAGTTATTATACCTGTACTGTACTGGATATTATTAGTTATTATACCTGTACTGTACTAGATATTATTAGTTATTATACCTGTACTGTACTGGATATTATTAGTTATTATACCTGTACTGTACTGGATATTATTAGTTATTATGCCTGTAATGTAGAAGATATTATTAGTTATTATACCTGTACTGTACTGGATATTATTAGTTATTATACCTGTACTGTACTGGATATTATTAGTTATTATACCTGTACTGTACTGGATATGATTAGTTATTATACCTGTACTGTCCTGGATATTATTAGTTATTATACCTGTACTGTACTGTATATTATTAGTTATTATACCTGTACTGTACTGGATATTATTAGTTATTATACCTGTACTGTACTGGATATTATTAGTTATTATACCTGTACTGTACTGTACTGGATATTATTAGTTATTATACCTGCACTGTACTGTACTGGATATTATTAGTTATTATACCTGTACTGTACTGTACTGGATATTATTAGTTATTATACCTGTACTGTACTGTACTGGATATTATTAGTTATTATACCTGTACTGTACTGGATATTATTTGTCATTATACCTGTACTGTACTAGATATTATTAGTTATTATACCTGTACTGTACTGGATATTATACCTGTACTGTACTAGATATTATTAGTTATTATACCTGTACTGTACTAGATATTATTAGTCATTATACCTGTACTGTACTGGATATTATTAGTTATTATACCTGCACTGTACTGGATATTATTAGTTATTATACCTGTACTGTACTAGATATGATTAGTTATACCTGTACTGTACTGGATAGTATTAGTTATTATACCTGTACTGTACTGGATATTATTAGTTATTATACCTGTACTGTACTGGATATTATTAGTTATTATACCTGTACTGTACTAGATATTATTAGTTATTATACCTGTACTGTACTGGATATTATTAGTTATTATACCTGTACTGGATATTATTAGTTATTATACCTGTACTGTACTAGATATTATTAGTTATTATACCTGTCCTGTACTGGATATTATTAGTTATTATACCTGTACTGTACTGGATATTATTAGTTATTATACCTGTACTGTACTAGATATTATTAGTTATTATACCTGTACTGTACTAGAAATGATTAGTTATTATACCTGTACTGTATTAGATAGTATTAGTTATTATACCTGTACTGTTGTTCTGTTGTAGTGGACTCTAGTGATGTTCCTAACATGTTCTGTTGTAGTGGACTCTAGTGATGTTCCTAACATGTCCTGTTGTTCTGTTGTAGTGGACTCTAGTGATGTTCCTAACATTTCCTGTTGTTCTGTTGTAGTGGACTCTGGTGATGTTCCTAACATGTCCTGTTGTTCTGTTTTAGTGGACTCTGGTGATGTTCCTAACATGTCCTGTTGTTCTGTTGTAGTGGACTCTAGTGATGTTCCTAACATTTCCTGATGTTCTGTTGTAGTGGACTCTAGTGATGTTACTAACATGTCCTGTTGTTCTGTTTTAGTGGACTCTGGTGATGTTCCTAACATGTCCTGTTGTTCTGTTGTAGTGGACTCTCTGCCACAGAGGTTTTCCCAGCAACAGAAGTTCAACAGAGGCAGAAAGGGAAATGGCAGAAACAGTCTCTTCCAGGTAAACCATTGTATTAATAATCTCAGCATAGAATTTCAGTATTGATTAGAAATGTTGTCACATCTGTCAGTGTTGTTATGTTTTAGGAACAACACTGGACACCATTAGGGATTGGGGCAGGAATGTCAGTGTTGTTATGTTGTAGGAACAAGACTGGACAACATTAGGGATCGAGAGGCAAAAACCTGCTCTGTGCTGGGAGGAGCAATATGTTGCAATGCTCCAGCAACATACAATTGCAATGTATGTAATTAATTTCAAATGACTAAAGAAAGAGGTTATTTTTCAGCATGCGTTATTGTCTGCCCTCTCTAATCCATGGTTTATTTTCAGGCACAGCAGGAAAGTGGAGATGGAACAGCTGTTTTTCAGCTCGTGCAGATGGAGAAGTACTTTCTCAGTTTTTAACAGTTGTAACACCCAGGGTGTAGTGGAGGAAGAAGTCAGGCGCAGGAAGCAGAGAGTTCAGGGCGCTACTTTTAATGCACCACAACGGTGAAACGACGCCAACCCAAACAAATGCCCCAAACACGGGGAACTTAAACAGTTCAGCAAAACACACACATACGGACAACCGTGACCAACAGCCGTGTGCAACACGTACACTGAAATTATCCCGCACAACCAGGGCCGGCTGGTAAATAAAGCCCAACCAATCAGCCTAAACTAAACACAGGTGCAACTAATAAACAGAAAGGGGGGGAAAGGGATCAGTGGCAGCTAGTAGGCCGGGGATGACGACCGCTCCCCACCCGAACAGGAAGGGGAGACACCTTCAGTGGCAGCTAGTAGGCCGGTGATGACGACCGCTCCCCACCCGAACAGGAAGGGGAGACACCTTCAGTGGCAGCTAGTAGGCCGGTGATGACGACCGCTCCCCACCCGAACAGGAAGGGGAGACACCTTCAGTGGCAGCTAGTAGGCCGGTGATGACGACCGCTCCCCACCCGAACAGGAAGGGGACCCAACTTCAGTGGCAGCTAGTAGGCCGGTGATGATGACCACTCCCCACCCGAACAGGAAGGGGAGACACCTTCAGTGGCAGCTAGTAGGCCGGTGATGACGACCGCTCCCCACCCGAACAGGAAGGGGAGGCACCTTCAGTGGCAGCTAGTAGGCCGGTGATGACGACCGCTCCCCACCCGAACAGGAAGTGGAGACACCTTCGGTAGGAGTCGTGACAACAGTGTAATTGTTAGATCAATGAATATAATTGATCTCCCTGGTCAAAGTATTTAGACCCTTTCTGATGACAGAAAACTGAAGATGATGGAGAGGAAGAACAGCATCCTCCATCGATGGTCCCCCACCAGCAGTCTCTTCCAGACTGCAGAGGAACAGATTGATGGTCCCCCACCAGCAGTCTCTTCCAGACTGTTCTCCACAGACTGCAGAGGAACAGATTGATGGTCCCCCACCAGCAGTCTCTTCCAGACTGTACTCCACAGACTGCAGAGCAACAGATTGATGGTCCCCCACCAGCAGTCTCTTCCAGACTGTACTCCACAGACTGCAGAGCAACAGATTGATGGTCCCCCACCAGCAGTCTCTTCCAGACTGCACTCCACAGACTGCAGAGTAACAGATTGATGGTCCCCCACCAGCAGTCTCTTCCAGACTGTACTCCACAGACTGCAGAGTAACAGATTGATGGTCCTCCACCAGCAGTCTCTTCCAGACTGCACTCCACAGACTGCAGAGTAACAGATTGAGGACCAATCTGGAGGGAACCTTCAGTCTGCTGCTAGAACAGAGGTTCCTCTGTGGCCTGAAAATATGTGGCCTCAATATATGCAGGTTATATACAGTTGAAGTCGGAAGTTTACATACACTTAGGTTGGAGTCATTAAAACTAATTTTTCAACCACTCCACAAATTTCTTGTTAACAAACTACAGTTTTGGCAAGTCAGTTAGGACATCTACTTTTTGCATGACACATTTTTCATTTTTCCAACAATTGTTTACAGACAGATTATTTCACTTATATCTCACTGTATCACGATTCCAGTGAGTCAGAAGTGTACATACAGTAAGTTGACTGTGCATTTAAACAGCTTGGAAAATTCCAGAAAATGATGTCATGGCTTTAGAAGCTTCTGATAGGTTAATTGACATCATTTGAGTCTATTCTGCTAAATCAGGGGTTCTCAATCCGGGGTCTGGGGAGGTACTGCAGGGGTTCACAATCCGGGGTCTGTGGAGGTACTGCAGGGGTTCTCAATCCGGGGTCTGGGGAGGTACTGCAGGGGTTCTCAATCCGGGGTCTGTGGAGGTACTGCAGGGGTTCTCAATCCGGGGTCTGTGGAGGTACTGCAGGGGTTCTCAATCCGGGGTCTGTGGAGGTACTGCAGGGGTTCCACGGCACCCTGACTGTACTCGTTGCAATGTACAACTCTTCACACCCGTTTAACAACTCTAAATATCTTTGGCATAGTAGGTATCAAGTCCCTTGCCAATAATGTTGCCTACAACGTTGCAACAATGTTCATTTTCATCAAACTCATATTACACCCTAGATGCCTTCAAATGCCCAATTTATAGCCAGGCCCAGTTTAGGATTATTATTTAACAACGTCATGTTGTGCTCCAGAGTACTTGAAATAACATGTTGTAAACGTGTTTATTATTATACACTCTCAAATAACATGATGTAGATAATTAAATCATCAGAAGAAAAACGTGTTTAGAAAACAAGGTTCCTTATAGAGCCAAAAAGGCTTCTATCACTTCCTTAAAATATGAAATCAATAAAAGTTATATATATTTTGGGGTTCAGTGAAGAAGAACCTCTAGAGTTCTGATCAACAAAAGGTTCATGTTTTGAGGATGTGAACCCAGCAGCCCTCCAGTGGTCAGATCAATTCCACCTGTTTTTTCCAGCGCCCGGCCCGGGATTCGAACCAGCCACCCTTCGGCCACAGCTCCAACTCCAACCTGAGTTAATCTTCAGAAATAAGCATGAGTTAATCTGCCAAAATGAAGACAAAATGCTATGCAGTTATACATCATTTTTATACATAACTCATTGCCAAAAGCACAAGACATACTGTTGCATGTAGGTCTATATTATTTATGGGTTGATCACATTGAAATATAAAAAAAATATTTTTAACTACTGCAATGCAATTACATGTGGCACAGGAACCACTGACTCACTGCATTATTCTATAGTATTATCAAGACACCTGCTGTTAACTCTTAACTACTCAGGACAGCTCACGAGGTGTCCTAAATATCTGCCGACTAGGTGGGACGAGAGACTTCATAAATAGCTTTAATTTATACCCATAAGTGTAAAATGTCTTTATTCTCAGCACTTATACGACCAATTTTCTACTCTGAGACACTTTGTGGATGTGGACCCAGATCTCAACATAATGTTATAAAAAAACTTAGAATGTTTGTTTTACATAATAATAAAAAATGAATATTACCAATGTAACCCACTGTAAAGACTGGGTTTAGTTGATTGTGTTCCACTGCTCATCCTAGTTATTATATAATTTGCTTTTTTCTTTACGGTCAGGGACAGTGTGAGTGTAGCCAGATCCTTTTCACTCTCTATCCTTGTTTCATTTTGTGGTTCACCGGATTCATCATCGAGACGAGGGACAGACGAACGACTAGCTATTCGGTTCAGCTCGGTAAGCTAGCTAGCTACTCTACCAGCAGCATCCTAGTTATCCTAGCTAGTCGGTACAGCTCGGTAAGCTAGCTAGCTACTCTACCAGCAGCATCCTAGTTATCCTAGCTAGTCAGTACAGCTCGGTAAGCTAGCTAGCTACTCTACCAGCAGCATCCTAGTTACCATAGCTACCACTATATCATCACCGGCTGTCTGCATTTCTTGTGGACCGATGGAGCTCCCCGGTTGTTTCTCCCACCTGTTAAATCCCGGTGAGGCTTCTCCCTCTCTCGTTGACGGATGCTGGCTACCTCTGTCCGGTTCTCCTCTCTTCACGAGATGGACGGTAACTTTTGTGTTTAACCCCTCTGTGTCCAAGGACCAAACTTTTGAATATTATTTTCAGGGGGCCTCAATAGCAGGTATTGAACACCGGGTAAATAATCACTAGTCAGAGCCTCAACCTCAGTATACATACATTCTATAAATCATCTTAATATCTGATTTTGTGTGTAAACAACCTCGAGAATGCGTCTTCCAGCACTCTAATAAATTACATCATTCAACCCTCCCGGTTAGTAAATTTATCTCAACATGCCCCCGGAGAAGGCAGAGTAACGACACCAGCCTTTTAGCGGGGCTGACAGACTGACTACAACGCTCGCGTCGCTAAATTAATTTAGTTATTAACAATGACACACTGCTCGCGCGCGGCAACGAGCGTCTGGAAGTCAGTTATATTTGTGACGCAGATCGCGCTGCATCTCATCATTGGTTTATAGAAGCAGGTACCCACGTGCCATCTCCTCATTGGTGTCATCTCATTTAGCAAAAAACATAACTTAACATAAACATAACTTCTTTAAACAATAAAAGCTAATTTACGAACATTTCTGAATATGAATATATAGCTTTTTGGAATGAAACTCTTATGTTTCCCCATCAGAGCTCAGAGTAGATGAGAGATGTAATGTTTGTCTCTGTTGTGTTGAAGACCAATCAAGCAGAAGAGACTAGCCTCCCCTGTTCACAGCTGCGTGTCCATGAAGAGTGACAAGTCTATGAATCAACCTACATACTTTGGAGAGGGAGACTTTTCTACTGAACAAAGGTAAGAAGAACTCATGGGTCATGGTCAGTGAGTTAAACAACACTGTCTCTAGTCATTTCTCCTCTCCCATTTTCACATTTATTTTTGTTGTTTTCATAATCCATAGGCTAATCATTTTGTCCATTTTCATAGTCCTAAAACAATATTAAACAAACACAACATTCCCTCCCTGTGTGACTGTGTGTGTGTGTGTGTGTATACCTGGTACCCTAGACATTGACTCAGTACTTATTCTTATTATTATCTTATTATTTTGTGTTGCTATTTCCTTATTTTTATTTACAAGGCACAAGGACAACGTAGCACGTCCTGTGAACACGTCAGGGTTCCATGGCCGCAGGCAGACCAGCAGAAACTGGATCAGCAGCACAACAAGGTATCACGTCTGGTGGAGCCTGTGTCAGTACTGATAGGATGGAAAGAAAGGGAGCACTGCTCTCAGATCAGCTTTCTCCATTCAAATATGTTCTTAACATTATAATTATGTCACAATACTGACCACGGATCAGGTTCTATTATCCCCTCTGGCTGCAAATATTGAGGCGGTTATTCTAATGCTTACCCCCAAGAAATGCACTAAATCACAGATTTGGCACATCATTGTGTTCATGTTAGGCTCCACATCATGAAATATATTGAGACAAAATACAGACAGTAGTCTACAAGTAGCAAAATATAACTCAATATACTGAACAATATGATTGAAATAGGCCTACAGCCTACAGTTTATATTTTAATGCCATTTTAAACCATGTGATGCTATGTTTATCAGAGATCTTCTGTGTATAAAGTCATGTGGAAGGGCAATAAATAATTTAATGACTCACTCAGCTGTTCTAGTGGTCTGAGGCAGGTGGTAGATTACTCAGCTGTTCTAGTGGTACTACTGATTTATATGAGAATGAGGCAGATATGTAGCATTGAGCCCCAAAAAATATTTGTCTCTCTGAAATGAAACCATCAAGTGATAGATATTGAACAAAAACATGTCCATCATTGAACAATCCGATGCCATGATTAGATAGTGAAAAATCACCAATCTCTTTCATAATGTTTTTAAGCAGTAAACGCTAATTTATGAACATTTCTGAAAAGTGATATATGTCGTTTAGGAATCTTTAGGAACTCTTCTTATGTTTCCCCATCTGAGCTCAGAGTAGATGAGAGATGTAATGTTTGTCTCTGTTGTGTTGAAGACCAATCAGGCAGGAGAGACCAGCCTCCCCTGTACCCAGCTGTGTGTCCATGAAGAGTGACTGGTCTATGGGTCATCCTATAGAGTTTAGAGAGGGAGACTTTTCTACTGAACAAAGGTAACAAGAACTCATGGGTCAGTGAGTTAAACAACACTGTCTCTAGTCATTTCTCCTCTCACATTTTCCCATTTATATTTTAGTTGTTTTCATAATCCATAGGCTAATCCTTTTGTCCATTTCCATAGTCCTAAAACAATATTAAACAAACACCACATTCCCTCCCTGTGTGACTGTGTGTGTGTGTGACTGTGTGTGTGTGTGTGTGTGTGTGTGTGTTGTAACGGTTTTGACTTGAGGTTATTATTTATAGGGGTGCCAGGTAGGTTGTGCCTACCAGAGAAAACATTGGTTTCTCCTTTTAGTTTGGGAGGGAATGAGTCCCATCTGGTCCGTCAAGTCTACACCAATACAAAGGACTTATGTAAACGTCAGGAGGGAAATCAACTTTTCATAAACCCTTAAAACATTGAAAAGAACTTCAAAAACAACTGTATTCTTTTGCGTGGGTTGTATTAGCAACATCAATGGATTACACACACATAATAATATAACACAATGAGTTCTGGTTCCTCCAGAAATGTCCTGTACCTCGGGCCTAAAAAGAGTCCAGCCCGGTGTGACTTTTGTCACGCAATGTTTGTCCGTTCATTCCGTGTAGCGTAAACCCAGTATTAAATCATACAATCAGTATAACAATAATTTTACCACAGAACTTTAAAGCGTATCAGCTCTTAGTAAGTCCTCAACTACATCTAACTACATAAATCATCACCGTATACATCATCTCAAAACAAATGAAATACCGTATACAAAAAGGTGGTAGTCAGTCGGTCAGTCAGACAATCCAATCCGCCAATAGATCTCCAGCGGAGAAAGGCCACGAAGAATGGAGAGGTGTAGTCCACGGACGCAAAGAGTGGATCCGATCCTGGGTAAACTCTCTCAGGCTACAAAACACACGTTTAGCAGCAACAAAACAACCGGCATAGAGAAGTTTCGGGCACACATCCTCAGTCACGTCTCCATCACAAAAACCCTTTTTTGCGCAGCTGATGCTGGCTATTTAATTGGGAATTAAAGGGAAAGCACCCTATTGGAAGGAGAAGCACTGAGACGGTTCAGAATAATTCAGGGCCGTCACACACCCCCTCCCCTGGAAAAAGCCGACCATTGCTCTGGAAGGCACATCTTGTTCGGGGAAACCGAGAAAGGTCTCCTCATCACTTTCCTCTACAAAAATGTTCATGACTTTTTGGAGCTCACGCTCCTCAGCTGAGGGGTCACAGGCCTTAAGGTGTGAGACTTCTGGGTCTGGGAATCCGAGAAAAGTCTCCTCACTTTCCTCTTCAAAGATATCCAAGATCTTGCGGCGCTCAATCGCCTCCAATTCCTCAGCCGAGGGGTAACAGGCCTTAAGGCGTGAGACATGGACAACGCGCATATCTTCACCTGTGTCCTCTTTCACCACTCGGTAGTTCAAAGGGCCCATCTGCTCCACAATCCTATATGGTCCTTGCCATTTAGGAGCGAGCTTGGCAGAGAAGAATTGTTCAGCTTTCGAGTAAGGATGAGAGCGAAGCCACACCCGATCACGAAGCTGAAACTGCATGTCTCGTCTGTTCTTATCATAATTTCTCTTCTGCTTGAGTCGAGCCTGGATCATGTTCTTTGAGACAAGAGCTCTCAAGTCATGGAGATGGACTACCTGGTCATAGCAAGCAGCGTCTGGAGTAAGCTGCTGGGGCTGTAGCACCATATCCAAGGGTCCTCGGAGGGGACGACTTAGGTTCAGCTCTGCAGGTGTGACTCCAGTGGACTCTTGCACAGCAGAATTCAGGGCAAATCGAAACTCGTGAAGGTGCTTGTCCCAGTGTTTGTGCTGGGTCCCTACATAGGAAGCAATCATTGTCTTCAAGGTTTGATTTACTCTCTCAGTGAGATTGGTCTGTGGGTGATAGGCCGTGGTCAACTTCTGTCTCAGGTTCCATCTTTGGCAGGTCTCCTCAAAGAGATCAGAGACAAATTGGGAACCTCGATCAGACAGGATGTAATCAGGCACTCCCCAGCGAGTCAGGATCTCTTTCGTAAGGATGTTAGAGACGGTCCTTGCTGTGGCCTGACGCAGGGAAAAGAGTTCCACCCACTTTGAATAATAATCAACAAACACAAGCATGTACACATTCTGATTGGAGCTTCTAGGAAATGGACCCATCAAATCCACTCCTAGCATTTCCCAAGGTCGGGTAACCACCGTTTGCTGCAGGTTGCCAGCAGGCTTTCTACCTTCTGGTTTGTACATTTGACAAACCTGACAGTTTCGGATGTGTGACTTCACATCCATGCTCAGATGTGGCCAGTACAGTAACGCTTGCAACCGCTTGTAGGTTTTGAACCTGCCCAAATGACCAGCTAATGGGTCTTCATGGAAATGTTGAAGCAGTTGTAGGCGTAGAGTTTCAGGTATGTACAATTGGTAGAGGGTTCTGTGAGGTAGTTGTACAACACGGTAGACTTTGTCTTCCATGATGGTCAGCTTTGTGGTAGGATTGACCATCTTTTCTCCATCTTCCAGGATAGTCTTGTACAAAGCCTGTACTTCTGGATCATCCTGTTGGGCTTTCCATATGGTCTCATCAGAGATGGGAAAGTCTGTTTTGGGCGAGTCTCGACTGCTTGACAGGACAGTAGCACATGTAAGATGAGGGCCACCGTTGCCACAAGCAGGAGCTCTGGATAAGGCAACTGGAGTAGGATGGTCATTCCTGCGAAGAGAGTTCGCTGTGTTGGCCTGTTGTGATTTATGGTTTCTGGAAGGGTTTACTTGATACGGTCTTGGACATGTAGCTGAAGAATGTCCCTTTTGGTTACATCTCCAACAGAACATGAGAGGGGTCTTGGCTGGAGACTCTAGCTGTTGTTGATGGTCTGTCTTGGGTAACTGTTTGGGTGTCTGTTTCTTTCTTTGGTCATATTGCTGTTGGCATTCTCTGTCCTTCTCAAACTGCTGTCCCAAGCGAACCAGTCCATCGACAGTGGTGACTCGTTCTCGGAGTTGACTGGCTAGTAGTGGGTTGATGTTCTTCAAGATCAATTTAATGACCTCTTCCTCCTCAATGCCAGGTTTCCACCTTCTGCACAGGGAGTGGTAACCGTATGCAAAGTCACGGATACTCTCTTTCTCTCTTTGTACTCGATTCCTGACTCTGTCTGCCAACTCATCTGTGTAGTCCTCAGACAGAAATGCAGAGGAAAACTTGGCCTCAAAGTCAGCCCAGGAGGTAGTGGTGAGACGTGCCACATCCCACCAGTCTCGAGCTGTCCCATGCAACACATTCCTCAATGTGGCAAGGAGTTCTTCGTCAGCCAGGGGATTGAGGGCAAGAAAGTCACGACATCTTTCTAGGTACATTAGCGGATCCGGACTGTCATCTTTTTTCCCAAAGGTGGGAAATTGCAATTTAATGGGCATCGCCCCCACATGACGTCTACTCAATTCACCATGAACAAACGAGCTAGGAGGGATTGAGGAAGTAGAGGGGGAGGGCGTTATCGGACAATGAAAATGAACACCAGGATGCATGGTGGATTGCATCCTGCAAGGGGTGGCTGTAGCATGGCCTTGTCTTGGCTCTTCAGAGGTGCCAGCTTGGCCCTCAGTGGTCTGAACAGAAGTGGACACCAGAGAAACTCTGTGTAAGGAGTTGTGCCTAATGGCGGCCATGTCCACAGACACGTCATCCAACATTTTAACACAATTAGAGAGCTCTGTTTGCAAGTGGTCTACAGTGTTAACCATGGGAGAAAAAACAGAATTAACGTCCTTGAGGACCTCAGTGTGATGATGTTGCAGGCGCCATTGGAGAGTGGCAGTGAGTTGGTTTCGTTGGTAGTCAAACTGCCTGTCCATGGCACCAGTAATTTCCCGTCTTCCACTCTCACTGAGCTCTGTCAGCGTGTGGGTTAGAGTGCTCAGTGAGTTTCTGAATTCCATGGCACTCTGTTGTTGCTCTTCCCTCAGACATTTGAATTTATGGTGGATAAGAGTTTGGAGATGTTGTTGAGTCCGACGAATATCAAGGATGTCACCTTGAAGTTGTAAGACTACAACCTCTGGAGATAAACCAGACAATGGAAGAAGGTTGGGTGTCAGAGGGAGGGCTAGCTCAGTACTTCCACACAGATCCATGTCAATAAGTGAGTAACTGGTTAGACCTCCTGTGGCCTGTGGTTCAGACCGAGCATTCAGATTCCCAGGGCTCTGGCCCAAATCAACTCCAGTATCTCCATTCACATTATGATTTGTATTGTCAGCTTGATGGTCAGAATGGCCCTGTATATTTCCATTGACAGGTATGAAATGGATGAGCACATTATCTTGGGGTGAATCCATTGTTTTAATTCCACACAAAATATTTGCTTTGGTTAGTTCTCAATGTTGAGCTGTCCCATCTGGGGTGCCATTTTTTATGTAACGGTTTTGACTTGAGGTTATTATTTATAGGGGTGCCAGGTAGGTTGTGCCTACCAGAGAAAACATTGGTTTCTCCTTTTAGTTTGGGAGGGAATGAGTCCCATCTGGTCCGTCAAGTCTACACCAATACAAAGGACTTATGTAAACGTCAGGAGGGAAATCAACTTTTCATAAACCCTTAAAACATTGAAAAGAACTTCAAAAACAACTGTATTCTTTTGCGTGGGTTGTATTAGCAACATCAATGGATTACACACACATAATAATATAACACAATGAGTTCTGGTTCCTCCAGAAATGTCCTGTACCTCGGGCCTAAAAAGAGTCCAGCCCGGTAAAGGAGTTCAGTGAACTCAAGTGACTTTTGTCACGCAATGTTTGTCCGTTCATTCCGTGTAGCGTAAACCCAGTATTAAATCATACAATCAGTATAACAATAATTTTACCACAGAACTTTAAAGCGTATCAGCTCTTAGTAAGTCCTCAACTACATCTAACTACATAAATCATCACCGTATACATCATCTCAAAACAAATGAAATACCGTATACAAAAAGGTGGTAGTCAGTCGGTCAGTCAGACAATCCAATCCGCCAATAGATCTCCAGCGGAGAAAGGCCACGAAGAATGGAGAGGTGTAGTCCACGGACGCAAAGAGTGGATCCGATCCTGGGTAAACTCTCTCAGGCTACAAAACACACGTTTAGCAGCAACAAAACAACCGGCATAGAGAAGTTTCGGGCACACATCCTCAGTCACGTCTCCATCACAAAAACCCTTTTTTGCGCAGCTGATGCTGGCTATTTAATTGGGAATTAAAGGGAAAGCACCCTATTGGAAGGAGAAGCACTGAGACGGTTCAGAATAATTCAGGGCCGTCACACACCCCCTCCCCTGGAAAAAGCCGACCATTGCTCTGGAAGGCACATCTTGTTCGGGGAAACCGAGAAAGGTCTCCTCATCACTTTCCTCTACAAAAATGTTCATGACTTTTTGGAGCTCACGCTCCTCAGCTGAGGGGTCACAGGCCTTAAGGTGTGAGACTTCTGGGTCTGGGAATCCGAGAAAAGTCTCCTCACTTTCCTCTTCAAAGATATCCAAGATCTTGCGGCGCTCAATCGCCTCCAATTCCTCAGCCGAGGGGTAACAGGCCTTAAGGCGTGAGACATGGACAACGCGCATATCTTCACCTGTGTCCTCTTTCACCACTCGGTAGTTCAAAGGGCCCATCTGCTCCACAATCCTATATGGTCCTTGCCATTTAGGAGCGAGCTTGGCAGAGAAGAATTGTTCAGCTTTCGAGTAAGGATGAGAGCGAAGCCACACCCGATCACGAAGCTGAAACTGCATGTCTCGTCTGTTCTTATCATAATTTCTCTTCTGCTTGAGTCGAGCCTGGATCATGTTCTTTGAGACAAGAGCTCTCAAGTCATGGAGATGGACTACCTGGTCATAGCAAGCAGCGTCTGGAGTAAGCTGCTGGGGCTGTAGCACCATATCCAAGGGTCCTCGGAGGGGACGACTTAGGTTCAGCTCTGCAGGTGTGACTCCAGTGGACTCTTGCACAGCAGAATTCAGGGCAAATCGAAACTCGTGAAGGTGCTTGTCCCAGTGTTTGTGCTGGGTCCCTACATAGGAAGCAATCATTGTCTTCAAGGTTTGATTTACTCTCTCAGTGAGATTGGTCTGTGGGTGATAGGCCGTGGTCAACTTCTGTCTCAGGTTCCATCTTTGGCAGGTCTCCTCAAAGAGATCAGAGACAAATTGGGAACCTCGATCAGACAGGATGTAATCAGGCACTCCCCAGCGAGTCAGGATCTCTTTCGTAAGGATGTTAGAGACGGTCCTTGCTGTGGCCTGACGCAGGGAAAAGAGTTCCACCCACTTTGAATAATAATCAACAAACACAAGCATGTACACATTCTGATTGGAGCTTCTAGGAAATGGACCCATCAAATCCACTCCTAGCATTTCCCAAGGTCGGGTAACCACCGTTTGCTGCAGGTTGCCAGCAGGCTTTCTACCTTCTGGTTTGTACATTTGACAAACCTGACAGTTTCGGATGTGTGACTTCACATCCATGCTCAGATGTGGCCAGTACAGTAACGCTTGCAACCGCTTGTAGGTTTTGAACCTGCCCAAATGACCAGCTAATGGGTCTTCATGGAAATGTTGAAGCAGTTGTAGGCGTAGAGTTTCAGGTATGTACAATTGGTAGAGGGTTCTGTGAGGTAGTTGTACAACACGGTAGACTTTGTCTTCCATGATGGTCAGCTTTGTGGTAGGATTGACCATCTTTTCTCCATCTTCCAGGATAGTCTTGTACAAAGCCTGTACTTCTGGATCATCCTGTTGGGCTTTCCATATGGTCTCATCAGAGATGGGAAAGTCTGTTTTGGGCGAGTCTCGACTGCTTGACAGGACAGTAGCACATGTAAGATGAGGGCCACCGTTGCCACAAGCAGGAGCTCTGGATAAGGCAACTGGAGTAGGATGGTCATTCCTGCGAAGAGAGTTCGCTGTGTTGGCCTGTTGTGATTTATGGTTTCTGGAAGGGTTTACTTGATACGGTCTTGGACATGTAGCTGAAGAATGTCCCTTTTGGTTACATCTCCAACAGAACATGAGAGGGGTCTTGGCTGGAGACTCTAGCTGTTGTTGATGGTCTGTCTTGGGTAACTGTTTGGGTGTCTGTTTCTTTCTTTGGTCATATTGCTGTTGGCATTCTCTGTCCTTCTCAAACTGCTGTCCCAAGCGAACCAGTCCATCGACAGTGGTAACTCGTTCTCGGAGTTGACTGGCTAGTAGTGGGTTGATGTTCTTCAAGATCAATTTAATGACCTCTTCCTCCTCAATGCCAGGTTTCCACCTTCTGCACAGGGAGTGGTAACCGTATGCAAAGTCACGGATACTCTCTTTCTCTCTTTGTACTCGATTCCTGACTCTGTCTGCCAACTCATCTGTGTAGTCCTCAGACAGAAATGCAGAGGAAAACTTGGCCTCAAAGTCAGCCCAGGAGGTAGTGGTGAGACGTGCCACATCCCACCAGTCTCGAGCTGTCCCATGCAACACATTCCTCAATGTGGCAAGGAGTTCTTCGTCAGCCAGGGGATTGAGGGCAAGAAAGTCACGACATCTTTCTAGGTACATTAGCGGATCCGGACTGTCATCTTTTTTCCCAAAGGTGGGAAATTGCAATTTAATGGGCATCGCCCCCACATGACGTCTACTCAATTCACCATGAACAAACGAGCTAGGAGGGATTGAGGAAGTAGAGGGGGAGGGCGTTATCGGACAATGAAAATGAACACCAGGATGCATGGTGGATTGCATCCTGCAAGGGGTGGCTGTAGCATGGCCTTGTCTTGGCTCTTCAGAGGTGCCAGCTTGGCCCTCAGTGGTCTGAACAGAAGTGGACACCAGAGAAACTCTGTGTAAGGAGTTGTGCCTAATGGCGGCCATGTCCACAGACACGTCATCCAACATTTTAACACAATTAGAGAGCTCTGTTTGCAAGTGGTCTACAGTGTTAACCATGGGAGAAAAAACAGAATTAACGTCCTTGAGGACCTCAGTGTGATGATGTTGCAGGCGCCATTGGAGAGTGGCAGTGAGTTGGTTTCGTTGGTAGTCAAACTGCCTGTCCATGGCACCAGTAATTTCCCGTCTTCCACTCTCACTGAGCTCTGTCAGCGTGTGGGTTAGAGTGCTCAGTGAGTTTCTGAATTCCATGGCACTCTGTTGTTGCTCTTCCCTCAGACATTTGAATTTATGGTGGATAAGAGTTTGGAGATGTTGTTGAGTCCGACGAATATCAAGGATGTCACCTTGAAGTTGTAAGACTACAACCTCTGGAGATAAACCAGACAATGGAAGAAGGTTGGGTGTCAGAGGGAGGGCTAGCTCAGTACTTCCACACAGATCCATGTCAATAAGTGAGTAACTGGTTAGACCTCCTGTGGCCTGTGGTTCAGACCGAGCATTCAGATTCCCAGGGCTCTGGCCCAAATCAACTCCAGTATCTCCATTCACATTATGAATTGTATTGTCAGCTTGATGGTCAGAATGGCCCTGTATATTTCCATTGACAGGTATGAAATGGATGAGCACATTATCTTGGGGTGAATCCATTGTTTTAATTCCACACAAAATATTTGCTTTGGTTAGTTCTCAATGTTGAGCTGTCCCATCTGGGGTGCCATTTTTTATGTAACGGTTTTGACTTGAGGTTATTATTTATAGGGGTGCCAGGTAGGTTGTGCCTACCAGAGAAAACATTGGTTTCTCCTTTTAGTTTGGGAGGGAATGAGTCCCATCTGGTCCGTCAAGTCTACACCAATACAAAGGACTTATGTAAACGTCAGGAGGGAAATCAACTTTTCATAAACCCTTAAAACATTGAAAAGAACTTCAAAAACAACTGTATTCTTTTGCGTGGGTTGTATTAGCAACATCAATGGATTACACACACATAATAATATAACACAATGAGTTCTGGTTCCTCCAGAAATGTCCTGTACCTCGGGCCTAAAAAGAGTCCAGCCCGGTAAAGGAGTTCAGTGAACTCAAGTGACTTTTGTCACGCAATGTTTGTCCGTTCATTCCGTGTAGCGTAAACCCAGTATTAAATCATACAATCAGTATAACAATAATTTTACCACAGAACTTTAAAGCGTATCAGCTCTTAGTAAGTCCTCAACTACATCTAACTACATAAATCATCACCGTATACATCATCTCAAAACAAATGAAATACCGTATACAAAAAGGTGGTAGTCAGTCGGTCAGTCAGACAATCCAATCCGCCAATAGATCTCCAGCGGAGAAAGGCCACGAAGAATGGAGAGGTGTAGTCCACGGACGCAAAGAGTGGATCCGATCCTGGGTAAACTCTCTCAGGCTACAAAACACACGTTTAGCAGCAACAAAACAACCGGCATAGAGAAGTTTCGGGCACACATCCTCAGTCACGTCTCCATCACAAAAACCCTTTTTTGCGCAGCTGATGCTGGCTATTTAATTGGGAATTAAAGGGAAAGCACCCTATTGGAAGGAGAAGCACTGAGACGGTTCAGAATAATTCAGGGCCGTCACAGTGTGTGTGTGTGTGTGCGCTCCCTGGGTGAGGAGATGTAACCTCCATCCTGATTGCCTAGTCACTTTTTCCCCTAACTACATGTACATATTACCTCAACTACCTGGTACCCTGCACATTGACTCAGTACTGGTACTCCTTATAGTCTCATTATTACCTCAACTACCTGGTACCCTGCACATTGACTCAGTACTGGTACTCCTTATAGTCTCATTATTACCTCAACTACCTGGTACCCTGCACATTGACTCAGTACTGGTTCTCCTTATAGTCTCATTATTACCTCAACTACCTGGTACCCTGCACATTGACTCAGTACTGGTACTCCTTATAGTCTCATTATTACCTCAACTACCTGGTACCCTGCACATTGACTCAGTACTGGTACTCCTTATAGCCTCATTATTACATCAACTACCTGGTACCCTGCACATTGACTCAGTACTGGTACTCCTTATAGTATCATTATTACCTCACCTACCTGGTACCCTGCACATTGACTCAGTACTCAGTACTGGTACTCCTTATAGTCTCATTATTACCTCAACTACCTGGTACCCTGCACATTGACTCAGTACTGGTTCTCCTTATAGTCTCATTATTACCTCAACTACCTGGTACCCTGCACACTGACTCAGTACTGGTACTCCTTATAGTCTCATTATTACCTCAACTACCTGGTACCCTGCACATTGACTCAGTCCTGGTTCTCCTTATAGTCTCATTATTACCTCAACTACCTGGTACCCTGCACATTGACTCAGTACTGGTTCTCCTTATAGTCTCATTAATACCTCAAGTACCATGTACCCTGCACATTGACTCAGTACTGGTACTCCTTATAGTCTCATTATTACCTCAACTACCTGGTACCCTGCACATTGACTCAGTACTGGTACTCCTTATAGCCTCATTATTACCTCAACTACCTGGTACCCTGCACATTGACTCAGTACTGGTACTCCTTATAGCCTCATTATTACATCAACTACCTGGTACCCTGCACATTGACTCAGTACTGGTACTCCTTATAGTATCATTATTACCTCAACTACCTGGTACCCTGCACATTGACTCAGTACTCAGTACTGGTACTCCTAATAGCCTCATTATTACCTCAACTACCTGGTACTCTGCACATTGACTCAGTACTGGTACTCCTTATAGTATCATTATTACCTCAACTACCTGGTACCCTGCACATTGACTCAGTACTCAGTACTGGTACTCCTTATAGTCTCATTATTACCTCAACTACCTGGTACCCTGCACATTGACTCAGTACTGGTACTCCTTATAGTCTCATTATTACCTCAACTACCTGGTACTCTGCACATTGACTCAGTACTGGTACTCCTTATAGTCTCATTATCACCTCAACTACCTGGTACCCTGCACATTGACTCAGTACTGGTACTCCTTATAGTCTAATTATTACCTCAACTACCTGGTACCCTGCACATTGACTCAGTACTGGTACTCCTTATAGTCTCATTATTACCTCAACTACCTGGTACCCTGCACATTGACTCAGTACTGGTACTCCTTATAGTCTCATTATTACCTCAACTACCTGGTACCCTGCACATTGACTCAGTACTGGTTCTCCTTATAGTCTCATTATTACCTCAACTACCTGGTACCCTGCACATTGACTCAGTACTGGTACTCCTTATAGTCTCATTATTACCTCAACTACCTGGTACCCTGCACATTGACTCAGTACTGGTACTCCTTATAGTCTCATTATTACCTCAACTACCTGGTACCCTGCACATTGACTCAGTACTGGTACTCCTTATAGTCTCATTATTACCTCAACTACCTGGTACCCTGCACATTGACTCAGTACTGGTACTCCTTATAGTCTCATTATTACCTCAACTACCTGGTACCCTGCACATTGACTCAGTACTGGTACTCCTTATAGTCTCATTATTACCTCAACTACCTGGTACCCTGCACATTGACTCAGTACTGGTACTCCTTATAGTCTCATTATTACCTCAACTACCTGGTACCCTGCACATTGACTCAGTACTGGTACTCCTTATAGTCTCATTATTACCTCAACTACCTGGTACCCTGCACATTGACTCAGTACTGGTACTCCTTATAGTCTCATTATTACCTCAACTACCTGGTACCCTGCACATTGACTCAGTACTGGTACTCCTTATAGTCTCATTATTACCTCAACTACCTGGTACATTGACTCAGTACTGGTACTCCTTATAGTCTCATTGTGTTACTATTTCCTTTGTTTTTATTTACAAGGTATAAGGGCAACGTAGCACGTCTGGTGAACAGGGCAGAGCTCCATATCCGCAGGGAGACCAGTAGAAACTACATCAGCAGCACAACAAGGTATCACGTCCGGTGGAGCATTTATCAGTACTGATAGGATGGAAAGAAAGGGAGCGCTGCTCTCAGATCAGCTTTCTCCATTCATATCTTTCCATCTATTTAAAAGCAAAAAACATAACCAGGAAAGTCAGTAAATATCAAATTCCTATGTTCAATGACGGTGGGTTAACATCCTTGTTCATGGGCAGATTAACAGATTTGAACGTTGTCCGCTCGGGGATTTGACCTTGCAACCTGTCAGTTTCTTGTCCAATGCTCTGACCACTAGGCTACGCTGCCAACCCCGTATAGTGTCAAAGATTGAGGAGGCTTATTCTAATGCTTACCGAATTAAAATGCAGGAAATCACATATTTGACACATAATTGTGTACATGTTAGGATACGCATCATTAAATATATTGAGATAAATTACAGACAGTAGTCTACAAGTAGCAAAATATAACTCAATATACTGAACAATATGATTGAAATAGGCCTAAAGCCTACTGTTTATGTTTTAATGCAGTCATCTCAGTTTTCATTTGAAGCAAATTTGTTTAAGTCCCTTGTTTGAATCAATTACAAAGACATTAGCAACTTTGTGTTTGTGTCAACTTTGTTCTGAATTCATCTGTGGTCACAGAGAGACTGATAAACCATGTGATTCTGTGTTTAGCAGAGATCTTCTGTGTATAAAGTCATGCGGAAGGGCAAAAAATAATTGAATGACTCACTCAGCTGTTCTAGTGGTCTGAGGCAGGTGGTAGATTACTCAGCTGTTCTAGTGGTCTGAGACAGGTGTTAGATTACTCAGCTGTTCTAGTGGTCTGAGACAGGTGTTAGATTACTCAGCTGTTCTAGTGGTCTGAGGCAGGTGGTAGATTACTCAGCTGTTCTAGTGGTCTGAGGCAGGTGTTAGATTACTCAGCTGTTCTAGTGGTCTGAGACAGGTGTTAGTTTACTTAGCTGATCTACGAGTGGTCTGAGGTAGGTGTTAGATTACTCAGGTGTTCTAGTGGTCTGAGGCAGGTGTTAGATTACTCAGCTGTTCTAGTGGTCTGAGGCAGGTGTTAGATTACTTAGCTGATCTACGAGTGGTCTGAGGTAGGTGTTAGATTACTCAGGTGTTCTAGTGGTCTGAGGCAGGTGTTAGATTACTCAGCTGTTCTAGTGGTCTGAGGCAGGTGTTAGATTACTCAGCTGTTCTAGTGGTCTGAGGCAGGCGTTAGATTACTCGGGTGTTCTAGTGGTCTGAGACAGGTGTTAGATTACTCAGCTGTTCTACGAGTGGTGTTAGATTACTCAGCTGTTCTAGTAGTCTGAGACAGGTGTTAGATTACTCAGCTGTTCTAGTGGTCTGAGACAGGTGTTAGTTTACTTAGCTGATCTACGAGTGGTCTGAGGTAGGTGTTAGATTACTCAGGTGTTCTAGTGGTCTGAGGCAGGTGTTAGATTACTCAGCTGTTCTAGTGGTCTGAGGCAGGTGTTAGATTACTCAGCTGTTCTAGTGGTCTGAGGCAGGCGTTAGATTACTCGGGTGTTCTAGTGGTCTGAGACAGGTGTTAGATTACTCAACTGATCTACGAGTGGTCTGAGGCAGGTGTTAGATTACTCAGCTGTTCTAGTGGTCTGAGGCAGGTGTTAGATTACTCAGGTGATCTAGTGGTCTGAGACAGGTGTTAGATTACTCAGCTATTCTAGTGGTCTGAGGCAGGTGTTAGATTACTCAGCTGTTCTAGTGGTCTGAGGCAGGTGTTAGATTACTCAGATGTTCTAGTGGTCTGAGGCAGGTGTTAGATTACTCAGCTGTTCTAGTGGTCTGAGGCAGGTGTTAGATTACTCAGCTGTTCTAGTGGTCTGAGACAGGTGTTAGATTACTCAGCTGATCTAGTGGTCTGAGACAGGTGTTAGATTACTCAGCTGATCTAGTGGTCTGAGACAGGTGTTAGATTACTCAGCTGTTCTACGAGTGGTGTTAGATTACTCAGCTGTTCTAGTAGTCTGAGACAGGTGTTAGATTACTCAGCTGTTCTAGTGGTCTGAGACAGGTGTTAGTTTACTTAGCTGATCTACGAGTGGTCTGAGGTAGGTGTTAGATTACTCAGGTGTTCTAGTGGTCTGAGGCAGGTGTTAGATTACTCAGCTGTTCTAGTGGTCTGAGGCAGGTGTTAGATTACTCAGCTGTTCTAGTGGTCTGAGGCAGGCGTTAGATTACTCGGGTGTTCTAGTGGTCTGAGACAGGTGTTAGATTACTCAACTGATCTACGAGTGGTCTGAGGCAGGTGTTAGATTACTCAGCTGTTCTAGTGGTCTGAGGCAGGTGTTAGATTACTCAGGTGATCTAGTGGTCTGAGACAGGTGTTAGATTACTCAGCTATTCTAGTGGTCTGAGGCAGGTGTTAGATTACTCAGCTGTTCTAGTGGTCTGAGGCAGGTGTTAGATTACTCAGATGTTCTAGTGGTCTGAGGCAGGTGTTAGATTACTCAGCTGTTCTAGTGGTCTGAGGCAGGTGTTAGATTACTCAGCTGTTCTAGTGGTCTGAGGCAGGTGTTAGATTACTCAGCTGTTCTAGTGGTCTGAGGCAGGTTTTAGATTACTCAGATGTTCTAGTGGTCTGAGGCAGGTGTTAGATTACTCAGCTGTTCTAGTGGTCTGAGGCAGGTGTTAGATTACTCAGCTGTTCTAGTGGTCTGAGACAGGTGTTAGATTACTCAGCTGATCTAGTGGTCTGAGACAGGTGTTAGATTACTCAGCTGATCTAGTGGTCTGAGACAGGTGTTAGATTACTCAGCTGTTCTACGAGTGGTGTTAGATTACTCAGCTGTTCTAGTAGTCTGAGACAGGTGTTAGATTACTCAGCTGTTCTAGTGGTCTGAGACAGGTGTTAGTTTACTTAGCTGATCTACGAGTGGTCTGAGGTAGGTGTTAGATTACTCAGGTGTTCTAGTGGTCTGAGGCAGGTGTTAGATTACTCAGCTGTTCTAGTGGTCTGAGGCAGGTGTTAGATTACTCAGCTGTTCTAGTGGTCTGAGGCAGGCGTTAGATTACTCGGGTGTTCTAGTGGTCTGAGACAGGTGTTAGATTACTCAACTGATCTACGAGTGGTCTGAGGCAGGTGTTAGATTACTCAGCTGTTCTAGTGGTCTGAGGCAGGTGTTAGATTACTCAGGTGATCTAGTGGTCTGAGACAGGTGTTAGATTACTCAGCTATTCTAGTGGTCTGAGGCAGGTGTTAGATTACTCAGCTGTTCTAGTGGTCTGAGGCAGGTGTTAGATTACTCAGATGTTCTAGTGGTCTGAGGCAGGTGTTAGATTACTCAGCTGTTCTAGTGGTCTGAGGCAGGTGTTAGATTACTCAGCTGTTCTAGTGGTCTGAGACAGGTGTTAGATTACTCAGCTGATCTAGTGGTCTGAGACAGGTGTTAGATTACTCAGCTATTCTAATGGTCTGAGGCAGGTGTTAGATTACTCAGCTGATCTACGAGTGGTCTGAGGTAGGTGTTAGATTACTCAGCTGTTCTAGTGGTCTGAGGCAGGTGTTAGATTACTTAGCTGTTATAGTGGTCTGAGGCAGGTGTTAGATTACTTAGCTGTTATAGTGGTCTGAGGCAGGTGTTAGATTACTTAGCTCTTATAGTGTTCTGAGGCAGGTGTTAGATTACTTAGCTGTTCTAGTGGTCTGGGGCAGGTGTTAGATTACTCAGCTGTTCTAGTGGTCTGGGGCAGGTGTTAGATTACTTAGCTGTTATAGTGGTCTGAGGCAGGTGTTAGATTACTTAGCTCTTATAGTGTTCTGAGGCAGGTGTTAGATTACTTAGCTGTTCTAGTGGTCTGGGGCAGGTGTTAGATTACTCAGCTGTTCTAGTGGTCTGGGGCAGGTGTTAGATTACTCAACTGTTATAGTGGTCTGGGGCAGGTGTTAGATTACGATTGTTTTCAAGTGCTACGTTAATAACAATGGTTTAGTTAAACAGCTTCAGAGATTTAACAATGCTCCTATGAAGATTATAATGATGAACTTCAAATGCTTTTGGGAAACCGGACCCTGGATAAAACATCTGTTAAATGACTGTAAATGTTTTACATACAGTTCTTATATTACTGTTGAATTCTTATATTTAAATATTTAAATATTGATGTTATAGTGTATAATTTGTAAAGTTCTTTATTAAACATGTTGTTCTTTGTTACATTTGACTGTAAAACCTAGCAGTACTACTGATTTCTCTGAGAGTGAGTCAGATATATATTATTACTGTGTAAAACCTAGCAGTACTACTGATTTCTCTGAGAGTGAGGCAGATATATATTATTACTGTGTAAAACCTAGCAGTACTACTGATTTCTCTGAGAGTGAGGCAGATATATATTATTACTGTGTAAAACCTAGCAGTACTACTGATTTCTCTGAGAGTGAGGCAGATATATATTATTACTGTGTAAAACCTAGCAGTACTACTGATTTCTCTGAGAGTGAGGCAGATATATATTATTACTGTGTAAAACCTAGCAGTACTTCTGATTTCCTGAGAGTGGGGCAGATATATATTATTACTGTGTAAAACCTAGCAGTACTACTGATTTCACTGAGAGTGAGGCAGATATATATTATTACTGTGTAAAACCTAGCAGTACTACTGATTTATCTGAGAGTGAGGCAGATATATATTATTACTGTGTAAAACCTAGCAGTACTTCTGATTTCCTGAGAGTGGGGAAGATATATATTATTACTGTGTAAAACCTAGCAGTACTACTGATTTCTCTGAGAGTGAGGCAGATATATATTATTACTGTGTAAAACCTAGCAGTACTACTGATTTCTCTGAGAGTAATGCAGAGATATATTATTACTGTGTAAAACCTAGCAGTACTACTGATTTCACTGAGAGTGAGGCAGATATATATATATTATTACTGTGTAAAACCTAGCAGTACTATGGATTTCTCTGAGCATGGGGCAGATATATATTATTACTGTGTAAAACCTAGCAGTACTACTGATTTCTCTGAGAGTGAGGCAGATATACATTATTACTGTGTAAAACCTAGCAGTACTACTGATTTCACTGAGAGTGAGGCAGATATATATATATATTATTACCGTGTAAAGCCTAGCAGTACTACTGATTTCTCTGAGAGTGAGGCAGATATATATTATTACTGTGTAAAACCTAGCAGTACTACTGATTTCTCTGAGAGTAATGCAGAGATATATTATTACTGTGTAAAGCCTAGCAGTACTACTGATTTCACTGAGAGTGAGGCAGATATATATATATTATTACTGTGTAAAACCTAGCAGTGCAGTACTACTGATTTCTCTGAGAATGGGGCAGATATATATTATTACTGTGTAAAACCTAGCAGTACTACTGATTTCTCTGAGAGTGAGGCAGATATATATTATTACTGTGTAAAACCTAGCAGTACTACTGATTTCACTGAGAGTGAGGCAGATATATATATATTATTACTGTGTAAAACCTAGCATTACTACTGATTTCTCTGAGAATGGGGCAGATATACATTATTACTGTGTAAAACCTAGCAGTACTACTGATTTCACTGAGAGTGAGGCAGATATATATTATTACTGTATAAAGCCTAGCAGTACTACTGATTTCTCTGAGAATGGGGCAGATATATATTATTACTGTGTAAAACCTAGCAGTACTACTGATTTCTCTGAGAGTGAGGCAGATATATATTATTACTGTGTAAAACCTAGCAGTACTACTGATTTCACTGAGAGTGAGGCAGATATATATTATTACTGTGTAAAACCTAGCAGTACTACTGATTTCTCTGAGAATGGGGCAGATATATATTATTACTGTGTAAAACCTAGCAGTACTACTGATTTCTCTGAGAGTGAGGCAGATATATATTATTACTGTGTAAAACCTAGCAGTTCTACTGATTTCACTGAGAGTGAGGCAGATATATATTATTACTGTGTAAAACCTAGCAGTACTACTGATTTCTCTGAGAGTGAGGCAGATATATATTATTACTGTGTAAAACCTAGCAGTACTACTGATTTCTCTGAGAGTGAGGCAGATATATATTATTACTGTGTAAAACCTAGCAGTACTTCTGATTTCCTGAGAGTGGGGCAGATATATATTATTACTGTGTAAAACCTAGCAGTACTACTGATTTCACTGAGAGTGAGGCAGATATATATTATTACTGTGTAAAACCTAGCAGTACTACTGATTTATCTGAGAGTGAGGCAGATATATATTATTACTGTGTAAAACCTAGCAGTACTTCTGATTTCCTGAGAGTGGGGAAGATATATATTATTACTGTGTAAAACCTAGCAGTACTACTGATTTCTCTGAGAGTGAGGCAGATATATATTATTACTGTGTAAAACCTAGCAGTACTACTGATTTCTCTGAGAGTAATGCAGAGATATATTATTACTGTGTAAAACCTAGCAGTACTACTGATTTCACTGAGAGTGAGGCAGATATATATATATTATTACTGTGTAAAACCTAGCAGTACTATGGATTTCTCTGAGCATGGGGCAGATATATATTATTACTGTGTAAAACCTAGCAGTACTACTGATTTCTCTGAGAGTGAGGCAGATATACATTATTACTGTGTAAAACCTAGCAGTACTACTGATTTCACTGAGAGTGAGGCAGATATATATATATATTATTACCGTGTAAAGCCTAGCAGTACTACTGATTTCTCTGAGAGTGAGGCAGATATATATTATTACTGTGTAAAACCTAGCAGTACTACTGATTTCACTGAGAGTGAGGCAGATATATATATATATTATTACCGTGTAAAGCCTAGCAGTACTACTGATTTCTCTGAGAGTGAGGCAGATATATATTATTACTGTGTAAAACCTAGCAGTACTACTGATTTCTCTGAGAGTAATGCAGAGATATATTATTACTGTGTAAAGCCTAGCAGTACTACTGATTTCACTGAGAGTGAGGCAGATATATATATATTATTACTGTGTAAAACCTAGCAGTGCAGTACTACTGATTTCTCTGAGAATGGGGCAGATATATATTATTACTGTGTAAAACCTAGCAGTACTACTGATTTCTCTGAGAGTGAGGCAGATATATATTATTACTGTGTAAAACCTAGCAGTACTACTGATTTCACTGAGAGTGAGGCAGATATATATATATTATTACTGTGTAAAACCTAGCATTACTACTGATTTCTCTGAGAATGGGGCAGATATACATTATTACTGTGTAAAACCTAGCAGTACTACTGATTTCACTGAGAGTGAGGCAGATATATATTATTACTGTATAAAGCCTAGCAGTACTACTGATTTCTCTGAGAATGGGGCAGATATATATTATTACTGTGTAAAACCTAGCAGTACTACTGATTTCTCTGAGAGTGAGGCAGATATATATTATTACTGTGTAAAACCTAGCAGTACTACTGATTTCACTGAGAGTGAGGCAGATATATATTATTACTGTGTAAAACCTAGCAGTACTACTGATTTCTCTGAGAATGGGGCAGATATATATTATTACTGTGTAAAACCTAGCAGTACTACTGATTTCTCTGAGAGTGAGGCAGATATATATTATTACTGTGTAAAACCTAGCAGTTCTACTGATTTCACTGAGAGTGAGGCAGATATATATTATTACTGTGTAAAACCTAGCAGTACTACTGATTTCTCTGAGAGTGAATCAGATATATATTATTACTGTGTAAAACCTAGCAGTACTACTGATTTCTCTGAGAATGGGGCAGATATATATTATTACTGTGAAAAACCTAGCAGTACTACTGATTTCTCTGAGATTGTGCTTGGCTAATAGTCTACAAGCAGTTAGATTTGGGTATGTCTTCAGGTGGAAATTGAAAAATTAGGGGGGTAGCTGTAAGAGGTTACAATAAAAGCTAATTTATGAACATTTCTGAAAAGTGATATATGTCGTTTTGGAATGAAACTCTTCTTATGTTTCCCCATCTGAGCTCAGAGTAGATGAGGGATGTAATGTTTGTCTCTGTTGTGTTGAAGACCAATCATGCAGGAGAGACCAGCCTCCCCTGTTTCCAGCTGTGTGTCCATGAAGAGTGACTGGTCTATGGGTCAACCTATACACTTTAGAAAGGGAGACTTTTCTACTGAACAAAGGTAAGA
This sequence comes from Oncorhynchus clarkii lewisi, assembly GCF_045791955.1. Taxonomy (NCBI): domain Eukaryota; kingdom Metazoa; phylum Chordata; class Actinopteri; order Salmoniformes; family Salmonidae; genus Oncorhynchus; species Oncorhynchus clarkii. The sequence goes on from NC_092167.1 coordinate 27,338,637, forward strand.
ACAACTCATGGGTCATGGTCACTGAGTTAAACAACACTGTTTCTAGTAATTTTCATAATGCTATTTTTTTTCTCCATTTTCATAGTCCCTAAAACAATATTAAACAAACACAACGTGTGTGTGTGTGTGTGTGTGTGTGTGTGTGTGTGTGTGTGTGCGTGTGTGTGTGTGTGTGTGTGCGTGTGTGTGTGTGTGTGTACTCCCTGGATGAGGAGATTGTGGTGGTTAATTTAATAATAAGAGCAAAGACTTTCAATGATGCACCGTTTCTAATGAACCATTGAAAGTGACAACACAATGGCTACTGAGATCTTTAGTAGCAAAGATACACCCCCGTAGTCGACATAACAAACCACAGGAACAGTTCACCCCCGTAGTCGACATAACAAACCACAGGAACAGTTCACCCCCGTAGTCGACATAACAAACCACAGGAACAGTTCACAAAGATACACCCCCGTAGTCGACATAACAAACCACAGGAACAGTTCACCCCCGTAGTCGACATAACAAACCACAGGAACAGTTCACCCCCGTAGTCGACATAACAAACCACAGGAACAGTTCACAAAGATACACCCCCGTAGTCGACATAACAAACCACAGGAACAGTTCACCCCCGTAGTCGACATAACAAACCACAGGAACAGTTCACAAAGATACACCCCCGTAGTCGACATAACAAACCACAGGAACAGTTCACCCCCGTAGTCGACATAACAAACCACAGGAACAGTTCACCCCCGTAGTCGACATAACAAACCACAGGAACAGTTCACCCCCGTAGTCGACATAACAAACCACAGGAACCGTTCACAAAGATACACCCCCGTAGTCGACATAACAAACCACAGGAATAGTTCACCCCCGTAGTCGACATAACAAACCACAGGAACAGTTCACAAAGATACACCCCCGTAGTCGACATAACAAACCACAGGAACAGTTCACCCCCATAGTCGACATAACAAACCACAGGAACAGTTCACCCCCGTAGTCCACATAACAAACCACAGGAACAGTTCACCCCTGTAGTCGACATAACAAACCACAGGAACAGTTCACAAAGATACACCCCCGTAGTCCACATAACAAACCACAGGAACAGTTCACCCCCGTAGTCGACATTACAAACCACAGGAACAGTTCACAAAGCTACACCCCCGTAGTCGACATAACAAACCACAGGAACAGTTCACCCCCGTAGTCGACATAACAAACCACAGGAACAGTTCACAAAGATACACCCCCGTAGTCGACATAACAAACAACAGGAACAGTTCACCCCCGTAGTCGACATAACAAACCACAGGAACAGTTCACAAAGATACACCCCCGTAGTCGACATAACAAACCACAGGAACAGTTCACCCCCGTAGTCGACATAACAAACCACAGGAACAGTTCACCCCCGTAGTCGACATAACAAACCACAGGAACAGTTCACAAAGATACACCCCCGTAGTCAACACAACAAACCACAGGAACAGTTCACAAAGATACACCCCCGTAGTCGACATAACAAACCACAGGAACAGTTCACCCCCGTAGTCGACATAACAAACCACAGGAACAGTTCACCCCCGTAGTCGACATAACAAACCACAGGAACAGTTCACCCCCGTAGTCGACATTACAAACCACAGGAACAGTTCACAAAGCTACACCCCCGTAGTCGACATAACAAACCACAGGAACAGTTCACCCCCGTAGTCGACATAACAAACCACAGGAACAGTTCACCCCCGTAGTCGACATAACAAACCACAGGAACAGTTCACCCCCGTAGTCGACATAACAAACCACAGGAACAGTTCACCCCCGTAGTCGACATAACAAACCACAGGAACAGTTCACCCCCGTAGTCGACATAACAAACCACAGGAACAGTTCACAAAGTGAGACTTTATAAGTGGAAAGGAGTATCCCGTAGCCAGAAAGCTATAAATTATCGTTCAGTTTGGTCCCTAAAACGAGGTTCCTGGTTCATAACAGAACCATTACCTCAATCTAGTTCTCTTTAGGTTTTATCACCCAGAGAAAAATAAATCTTAATTGTTTAATTTAATCGTAAATCTCCTGTCAGTGTTATCTCATAGAAGCCATCCTCAGTACAACACAATAGTTAACAGAATACTCAATTCTGTCGAATAAAACAACCATTATAATGCAATACAAACATTATAACATAATCTTGCAATTTCCATGACAAGATGTAATCCCATGTTTCGTCCACAGAAACCAACAGGAGAGATCAGATTCAGAGATTCTCAGTGGTCAGTCTTCCCAGAGTCATCAAACAGACCTGGACTCCATATTCAGTGTATGTGGTCCTGTTATGTACATTTGTTTTTGTTGACCTCAAGTAAAGTTGATCTGTCAATCATTCATTAATGTGTTAATGAGAAAGCATTTATTCTCTTGCTTAACTTATTTACTTGATTTATTTCAGTTGCTTGAAGAGAAAATTATGACATTTGTGAAGAACGAGCTGAAGATGTTCAAGAGGATTCTTAGTCCAGAACTCCCAGAAGGCTTTGAGAGTCAGAATCAGGATAAGGAAGTGGTGGATGCTGAAGATGAGAAGCAGTGCCAGAGAGGGGGCTCTGAAGATCACACTGCACGTCCTGAGGAAAATGAACCAGAAGGAGCTTGCTGACACACTGGAGAAATGTAAGATCTGTCTGCCTCATGTTGAATAATGTTTTCTAACATTTAAAAGCTGTAGCTAAAGTACAGCTAAAGTAGCTGTGTAACTCAATGATATTGTAGCAGCCTTAACACAACACCTAGTGACCTCGTCACGTAGCAGAAGGATGTGTTGATTAATTTAGAGAGAGAGATGAGAGAGAGAGAGACAACATTAATAATACCATCAATAATACCATCAATAATATGATCAGTCACACCAGTCTGTAATGCATTATAAAAACTTTTACAGATTTAGACAGTCAGTTAAGAGAATAAATTATTATAATTTACAACTTTATAACAGTCCTTCAATACTGTAGGTATTAAAACAGATGTAATATTAATATCCTCTGTGTTATTTCTAGATTCAGATGAGCTTGCTGTGATTTGCCAACGTGAACTCAAATCTAATCTAAAGAAGAAGTTTCAATGTGTATTTGAGGGGATCGCTAAACAAGGAAACCCAACACTTCTCAATAAGATCTACACAGAGCTCTACATCACAGAGGGTGGAACAGGAGAGGTCAATAATGAACATGAGCTGAGACAGATTGCGACAACAACCAGGAAACAAGCAAGACCAGAGACTGCAATCAAATGTAACGACATCTTCAAACCCTTAACTGGACAAGACAAACGTATCATAACTGTGTTGACAAAGGGAGTCGCTGGCATTGGAAAAACAGTCTCTGTGCAGAAGTTCATTCTGGACTGGTCTGAAGGAAAAGCAAATCAGGATGTCCAATTTGTATTTTCATTCCCTTTTCGGGAGCTGAATTTGATGAAAGAGGACAAACACACTTTCATTGAACTTCTCAATCACTTCTCAATGGAAACCAAACAATCAGGAATCTCCATCTACAACAAGTACAAAGTTCTGTTCATCTTTGATGGTCTGGATGAGTGCCGACTGCCCCTAGACTTCCAGAAGAACAAGATCTGTTGTGACGTCACAGAGTCAACCTCAGTGGATGTTCTGCTGACAAATCTCATCAAGGGAAATCTGCTTCCCTCTGCTCTCCTCTGGATAACTAACCGACCTGCAGCAGCCAATAAGATCCCTTCAGGGTGTGTTGACCAGGTGACAGAGGTACGAGGCTTCAATGACCCACAGAAGGAGGAGTACTTCAGGAAGAGATTCAGTGATGAGGACATGGCCAGCAGAATCATCTCACACATAAAGACATCAAGGAGCCTCCACATCATGTGCCACATTCCAGTCTTCTGTTGGATTTCTGCAACAGTCCTTGAACACATGCTGGAACAGAAGAGAGAAGAGATGCCCAAGACTCTGACTGAGATGTACACACACCTTGTGGTGTTTCATACCAAACAGAAGAATGAAAAGTATCCTGGGAAAGAAGAGACAGGTCCACACTGGAATAAAGAGAGCATTCTGTCACTGGGAAAACTGGCTTTTCAACAGCTTGTGAAGGGCAATCTGATTTTCTATGAGGAAGACCTGAAAGAGTCTGGCATTGATGTTAATGAAGCCTCAGTGTACTCAGGATTGTGCACACAGCTCTTTAAAGAGGAATGTGTGCTGTACCAGGACAAGGTGTACTGCTTCGTACATCTGAGCATTCAGGAGTTTCTGGCTGCTGTATATGTGTTCCTCTCATTCAACAACAACAATGAGAATCTTATGGACAAACTGCAAACAAACGACGAGCCTGAAGTTACTTTCTACAAGAGTGCTGTGGATAAAGCCTTACAAAGTGAGACGGGAAACCTGGACCTTTTCCTCCGCTTCCTTCTGGGCCTCTCACTGGAGTCCAATCAGAAGCACTTACGAGGTTTACTGACAAAGACAAGAAGCAGCTCACAGAGCCATGAAGAAACAGTTGAGTACATAAAGGAGAAGATCGGGGAGGATCTCTCTCCAGAGAGGAGCATCAATCTGTTCCACTGTCTGAATGAACTGAATGACCATTCTCTAGTGGAGGAGATCCAAAGATACCTGACCTCAGGAAGTCTCTCAAAACCCAACCTGTCACCTGCACAGTGGTCAGCTCTGGTCTTTGTGTTGCTGACTTCAGAAAAGGAGCTAGATGTGTTTGACCTGAAGAAATACTCCAGATCAGAGGAAGGTCTTCTGAGGCTGCTGCCAGTGGTCAAAGCCTCCAGAGCTGTTCTGTGAGTACATAAAATTACATTTAAGAACTAATCATCAAGAAGAAATATTCAGTTTAGAGAAAAATATGTATTATAATATGTATAATATATTATTTTGAAAAACATATTGAATAAATGCATTGATTTTCACATTAGTATAACAATATGACCATACAATTCTAGGAGATGGAAGATGAATCTATATGTTGTTTGCGAGAATAAACCAAATGCATCTGCCATTGTCCTTCTACACTACTGGTGTTAAACTGGTGTTTGTGAAGTCATGATGATCTCTTTGTCAGGCTGTCAGGCTGTCTAATCAGAGAGGAAGGCTGTGCTTCTCTGGCCTCAGTTCTCAGTTCAAACCCCTCACACCTGAGAGAGCTGGATCTGAGTAACAATGACCTGAAGGATTCAGGAGTGAAGCTGCTCTCTGCTGGACTGGGGAATCCCCACTGTAAACTGGAGACTCTGAGGTCAGTATTCCTGTAGTTGGATATAATGTTTCATATTAGGTGACAGTACAGAATGTCACCTTTTATTTGTTGTTAAAGGTGAGAGGTTAGTATGTTTTGTTGTGGCCTCTGTTATTGGTAATGGTGAGAGGTTAGTATGTTTTTTTGTAGCCTCTGTTATTGGTAATGGTGAGAGGTTAGCATGTTTTGTTGTAGTCTCTGTTATTGGTAATGGTGAGAGGTTAGCATGTTTTGTTGTAGCCTCTGTTATTGGTAATGGTGAGAGGTTAGCATGTTTTGTTGTAGCCTCTGTTATTGGTAATGGTGAGAGGTTAGCATGTTTTGTTGTAGCCTCTGTTATTGGTAATGGTGAGAGGTTAGCATGTTTTGTTGTAGTCTCTGTTATTGGTAATGGTGAGAGGTTAGCATGTTTTGTTGTAGTCTCTGTTATTGGTCATGGTGAGAGGTTAGCATGTTTTGTTGTAGTCTCTGTTATTGGTAATGGTGAGAGGTTAGCATGTTTTGTTGTAGCCTCTGTTATTGGTAATGGTGAGAGGTTAGCATGTTTTGTTGTAGCCTCTGTTATTGGTCATGGTGAGAGGTTAGCATGTTTTGTTGTAGTCTCTGTTATTGGTCATGGTGAGAGGTTAGCATGTTTTGTTGTAGTCTCTGTTATTGGTAATGGTGAGAGGTTAGCATGTTTTGTTGTAGCCTCTGTTACTGGTAATGGTGAGAGGTTAGCATGTTTTGTTGTAGCCTCTGTAACTTTCTCACTCATTATTATTAATGATTCATTTATGATCTTTCTCAATCATGGCAGTCACAGGCTTGGTGTAGTCATTGTGTTAAAAAATATGAGACCAAATTATATACTTTTGACTACTTTAATACCCTATAAGTTAACTGTAAGTGAATTAGTCAGAATACTTATGACTTCTTCAAATAGGGGGACTAGATACATAAAGTGCTTTTATTCTAAGCAGTAAATGGTGAAACAGATATGTATTAAAATACCCTCAAATTAAAGGTGACATTATATACTGTCACCTCATATGAAACATTTGATCTGAAATCCAAAATGTTGGAGAATAGAGACACATTTAAAATGTTAGCTTCACTGTCAAAATAGATATGGTGTGGACTGTAGACTCAATACACTCTAAATCTGATACCTCACTGTCTAAATAGATATGGTGTGGACTGTATACTCAATACAATCTAAATCTGATTCCTCACTGTCTAAATAGATATGGTGTGGACTGTATACTCAATACAATCTAAATCTGATACCTCACTGTCTAAATAGATATGGTGTGGACTGTATACTCAATACAATCTAAATCTGATACCTCACTGTCTAAATAGATATGGTGTGGACTGTATACTCAATACAATCTAAATCTGATACCTCACTGTCTAAATAGATATGGTGTGGACTGTATACTCAATACAATCTAAATCTGATACCTCACTGTCTAAATAGATATGGTGTGGACTGTATACTCAATACAATCTAAATCTGATACCTCACTGTCTAAATAGATATGGTGTGGACTGTATACTCAATACAATCTAAATCTGATACCTCACTGTCTAAATAGATATGGTGTGGACTGTATACTCAATACAATCTAAATCTGACTCCTCACTGTCTAAATAGATATGATGTGGACTGTATACTCAATACAATCCAATAATCAATACTCCTCACTGTCTGTCTTTTGACTGATACTGCTTTTTAAACTTGTCTGGTCAGTCTACTATAATATTTGTACTCTACATGTTTCTATCTACAAGTAATATTATGATTATTTCTAATAATTTAAATCAATGATGCATTAAATAAATAGAAATGGCAGGTTTCAGGAAATTGACATATCTGAATATGTTGAAAAAATATACTGCCACTATTTTCACCACCAAAGAATAGCAGTGTGATTTTAATATGATTTGACTCTTTGCAGGCTGTCAGGCTGTCTAGTCACAGAGGAAGGCTGTGCTTCTCTGGTCTCAGCTCTGAGGTCAAACCCCTCACACCTGAGAGAGCTGGACCTGAGCTACAATCACCCAGGAGACTCAGGAGTCAGACTGCTCTCTGCTGGACTGGAGGATCCACACTGCAGACTGGAGAAACTCAAGTATGTAGAGGGTTTATGTCAATGTTCATATCAGACATGTTTGACTTATCAGGCTGGTTAACACAAACATTCTTACCAACACTTGGACAAAGTTGTGTGTGCAGTGTGTGTGAGTTCAGTGTGTGGGTCCAATGTGTGCAGTGTGTGTGTAAATCTCTCAATGACACACACTCTGGACACACACACTCTGGACACACACTGGACACACACACACACACACACACACACACTCACACACAGACACACATTGGACTCACACAAACACACACTGGACAAACACACACTGGACACACACACAGAGACACACACGGACACACACTGGACACACACACACTGGACACACACAGACAAACTGGGCTCACACACACACACACACAACACACACACACACACACACACACACACACACACACACACACACAGGACAAACACATACAAGCACTGGACACACACACACAGACAAACATTCGCTTGATATATACGTGTGTGTGTGTGTGTGTGTGTGTGTGTGTGTGTGTGTGTGTGTGTGTGTGTGTGTGTGTGTGTGTGTGTGTGTGTGTGTGTGTGTGTGTAATTAATGGGAATAAGTGTGTTTTATATTACCATACAGTATAACACATGATCATTCAACAAGTCTCAAGTTACCTTAACTTCTCCTTTTGATACCTAGAAACATCTACATTAAATTAATTTGTGAAAAGTGAGTTAACATTCTATTGTTAATGATGATGATTTCTAATATTGTGTCTGGTTTCATCCATCAGATGTCTGTGATCTTACACTGGGCCTAAACACAGCACACAGACTCCTCTCTCTGTCTGAGGAGAACAGAAAGGTGACATGGAGGAGAGAGGAGCAGCCGTATCCTGATCACCCAGAGAGATTTGAGGTCTGGGGACAGGTGCTGTGTAGAGAGGGTCTGACTGGGCGTTGTTACTGGGAGGTAGAGTGGAATGGGGGAGGGGCTGGTATAGGAGTGACATATAAAGGAATCAGCAGGAGAGGAAGGAGTGATGACTGTTGTCTTGGATGTAATGACAAGTCCTGGAGTCTGTCCTGCTCTGACAACAGTTACAGAGCCAGGCACAATAATAACTCCACTACCATAGACGTCCCCTCCTCCAGATCCCACAGAATAGGAGTGTATCTGGACTGGCCAGCCGGCACTCTGTCCTTCTATAGAGCCTCCTCTGACTCACTGACCCACCAGTACACGTTCACCTCCACATTCACTGAGCCCCTCTATCCAGGGTTTAGGGTTTGGGGTTGGTTGGGCGACTCAGTGTCCCTGAAATAGTGCAAACTGTAAATAATAACACACACACACTGGACAAACACACACACACTGGACAAACACACACACACACACACACTGGACAAACACACACACACCTGCTGGACACACACTTGACACACACACACTCACACTGGACACACACACACACACCTGCTGGACACACACACTAGATACACACACACACACTGGACTCACAGACACACGATGGACACACACACACACACACTAGATACACACACTGGACTCACACACACACACTGGACACACACACACACACAAACTGGACACACACACACACATACACCTGCTGGATACACACACTGGTTACACACACACACACACACTGGACACACACACACACACACACACACTGGACTCACAGACACACACAGGACACACACACACACACACACACACGCTGGACACACACACACACACGCTGGACTCACAGACACACACTGGACACACACACACACACACACACACGCACTGGACACACACACACACACTCACACTGGACACACACACACACACACTGGACACACAAACACACATACACCTGCTGGACACACACACTGGTTACACACACACACACTGGACACACACACACACTGGACTCACAGACACACACTGGACACACACACACACACTGGACAAACACACGCTGGACAAATACATGCACACACTAAACAAACACACACACAAACACATTGGACACACACACACACACACAGGACAAACACACACTCTGGACACACACACACACACACACACACACACACACTGGACTCACAGACACACACTGGACACACACACACACACACTGGACAAATACATGCACACACTAGACAAACACACACACAAACACATTGGACACACACACACACAGGACAAACACACACTCTGGACACACACACACACACTGGTCACACACACTCTGGACACACACACACACACTGGACACACACACACACACACACACACATACACACACTGGACACACACACACACACACTGGACAAACACACACTGGACAAATACACACACACACTAGACAAACACACACACAAACACAGTGGACACACACACACACACACACACACACACACACACACACACACACACACACACTGGACTCACAGATTCACACTGGACACACATTCACACACACACTGGACTCACAGATACACACTGGACACACACACACACACACACACTGGACACACACACTGGTCACACACACACTCTGGACACACACACTCTGGACACACACACTCTGGAGACACACACACTGGACACACACACACTGGACACACACACTCACACACACACACTGGTCACACACACACACACACACACACACACACACACTGGTCACACACACACTCTGGACACACACACACTGGACACACACACACACACACTCTGGACACACACACACTGGACACACACTGGACAAACAAACACACACACACATGCGCGTTTTTCTATAGTTGTGAGGACCTCTTACAATAACACTGTTAAAATACCAATGTAATCATGTGTTGTCTTTTATGTTGAAAAACTAATTATACAATTATATACAATTATATATGGACCTACGCTCCATAGTTGTACAAGTATACAAGGATATATTGTACTTTTCATAATAAAACATACTTGAAACAAGAAAAGGCCTGTTAATTGTGAAAACAGTTTGTTTATTGATTTTACGTTTCCTCTGTCAGGTTGATGTTAACCTGCGACTGGTTGAAACATGAAAAGGCCTGTTAATTGTGAAACAGTTTGTTTATTGATTTAACGTTTCCTCTGTCAGGTTGATGTTAACCTGCGACTGGTTGAAACATGAAACAAATATGAACTGAAATACAAAACAATTAAATATGTGGAATAGAATTAAACAAATTGTACAATTAGTACAACAGAGTGTTGTAATGCAGGGTTACTATAGCAACAGAGTGTTGTGATGCAGGGTCACTATAGCAACAGAGTGTTGTGATGCAGGGTCACAATAGTAACAGAGGGTTGTGATGCAGGGTCACTATAGCAACATAGTGTTGTGATGCAGGTTCACTATAGCAACAGAGTGTTGTGATGCAGGGTCACTATAGCAACAGAGTGTTGTGATGCAGGGTCACTATAGCAACGTAGTGTTGTGATGCAGGGTCACTATAGCAACAGTGTTGTGATGCAGGGTCACTATAGCAACGTAGTGTTGTGATGCAGGGTCACTATAGCAACAGAGTTCTCTCTGCTCTCTCTCTCCCTCTGCTCTCTCTGCTCTCTTCTCTGTTCTATCACTCTCTGCTCTCTCACTCTCTCTCTGCCCTCTCTGCTCTCTCTTCTCTCTGTTCTCTGCTCTCTCACTTCCTCTGATCTCTCTGCTTTCTCTCTCTCCCTCTGCTCTCTCTATGCTCTCTCTGCCCTCTGCTCTCCCTGATCTGTCTCTCTGCTCTCAGCTCTCTCTGCCCTCTCTGCTCTCTCACTCTTTTCTCTCTGTTCTCTGCTCTCTCTGCTCTGCTCTCTCTGCTCTCTGCTCTTTCTTCTCTGCTCTCTCTGCTCTCTCTCTCTGCTCTCTCTGCTCTTTCTCTCTGCACTCTCTGCTCTCTCTCTTTGCTCTCTGCTCTCTCTCTCTCTCTCTCTGCTCTCTCACTCTTTGCTCTCTTACTCTCTCTTTGCTTTCTCAGCCTGCTCTCTGCTCACTCTCTCTCTGCTCTCTCTTCTATCTATTCTCTGCTCTCTCTCTCGCCCCCTGCTCTGCTCTCTCTGCTCTCTGTTCTCTTCTCTCTGTTCTCTGCTCTCTAACACCCTCTGCTCTCTCTTCTCTCTGTTCTCTGCTCTCTCTCTCCCTCTGCTCTCTCTGCTCTATGCTCTCTCTCTCTCTCTTTCTCCCTCTGCTCTCTCTGCTCTCTCTCTGCGCTCTCTCTCTGTTCTCTGCTCTCTCTCTGCTCTCTCTCTGCTCTGCTCTCTCCGCTCTGCTGCTCTCTCTCTCTGCTCTCTTTCTGCTCTCGTTATCTGCTCTTACTCTCGCTGCCCTCTGCTCTCTCTCTGCTCTCTCGTCTGTTTTCTGCTCTCTCTCTGCCTCTGCTCTCTCTGTTCTCTGCTCTCTCTCTCCCTCTGCTCTCTCTGCTCTCTCTGTTATCTGCTCTCTCACTCCCTCTGCTCTCTCTGCTCTCTCTCTGTTCTCTGCTCTCTCTCTTTCTCTTTCTCCCTTTGCTCTCTAACACCCTCTGCTCTCTCTTCTCTCTGTTCTCTGCTCTTTCTCTCTCCCTCTGCTCCCTCTGCTCTCTCTACTCTCTGCTCTGCTGCTCTCTATTTTATCTGCTCTCTCTGCTCTCTGCTCTCTCTCTCCCTCTGCTCTGTCTGCTCTCTCTCTGCTCTCTCTGTTATCTCTTCTCTCTCTGTTCTCTGCTCTCTCTGCCCTTTGTTCTCTCTGCTCTCTGCTCTGCTGCTCTCTCTACCCGCTCTCTCTGCTCTCTCACTCTCTATTATCTCTGCTCTCTCTGCTCTCTTTGATCTCTCTCACTTGCTGCTCTCTCTCTTTGCTCTCTCAGCCTGCTCTCCACTCTCTCCCTCCCCCTCCCCCTCTCTTTCTCTCTCTCTCTCTCTCTAATGCTCTCTGCCCTCTCTCAGCCTTCTCTCTTCTCTCTGCTCTCGCTCTCTGCTCCCTCAGCCTACTTTCTGCTCTCTCAACTCTCTGCTCCCTTTTCTCTGCTCTCTCTCTGCTCTCTCTTTTTTCCCTGCTCTGCTCTCTCTGTGTGCTCTGCTCTCTTCTCTCTCACACACACACTCTCTGCTCTCTGCTCTCTCGCTTTTCTCTGCTCTCTCTGCTCTCTCTCTTTCTGCTCTCATTATCTGCTGTCTCTCTCTGCTCCCTCTCTCTATGATCTCTGCTCTCTCTGCTCTCTGCTCTGCTGCTCGCTCTACCCGCTCTCTCTGCTCTCTCACTCTCTATTATCTCTGCTCTCTCACTCTCTTTTATCTCTGCTCTCTCTGCTCTCTTTGATCTCTCTCTTTGCTCTCCGCTCTCTAACCCCCCTCCCCCTCTCTCTTCTCTCTGCTCTCGCTCTCTGCTCTCTCAGCCTGCTTTCTGCTCCCTCAGCTCTCTGCTCTCTCTCTTTTCCCTAATATCTGCTCTCTTCTCTCTCTCACACACACTCTCTGCTCTCTTATCTCTCTCACTCACACTCTCTGCTCTCTTCTCTCTCTCTTTTCCCTAATCTCTGCTCTCTTCTCTCTCACACACACTCTCTGCTCTCTGCTCTCTTCTCTCTCTCTCTCTCCCACACTGCTCTCTCTCTCTCTGCTCTCTCTCTCTGCTATCTCTCTCGCCCACACTCTGCTCTCTCTCTCTCTGCTCTCTCTCCCACATTCTCTGCTCTCTCTCTGCTCTCTCTCCCACATTCTCTGCTCTCTCTATCTCTCCCTTTCTCTATCTTAACAGTGGTGCAGTTTGGACAATCACCACTTGATGGCAGTGTTAAACCAGAAGTGATGAAAACAACATCACTGCAGAGAGAGAGAGAGAGTCTAATATACTGATATACAGCAACATTCAGAAAGTATTCAGACCAGAGAGAGATAGTCTAATATACTGATATACAGGAACATTCAGAAAGTATTCAGACCAGAGAGAGAGAGTCTAATATACTGATATACAGGAACATTCAGAAAATATTCAGACCCCTTGACTTTTTACACATTTTCATCACGTTACAGACTTATTCTAAAATGGATTAAATGTGTTTTTCCCCTCATCAATCTACACACAATAACCCAGAATTACAAAGCAAAAACTGTCTATTTTATGTGTGAAAATTTGTATTAAAAAAAACTGAGATATTATATTTACATAAGTATTCAGACCCTTTACTCAGTACTTTGTTGAAGCACCTTTGGCAATGATTACAACCTTGAGTCTTCTTGGGTATGATGCTACAAGCTTGGCACACCTGTATTTGGGGAGTTTCTCCCATTCTTCTCTGCAGATCCTCTCAAGCTCTGTCAGGTTGGATGGGGAGCGTTGCTTCGCTGCACAGCTATTTTCACGACTCTCCAGAGATGTTTGATCGGGTTCAAGTCTGGGCTGTGGATTGGCCACTCAAAGGCATTCAGAGACTTGTCCAGAAGCCACTACTGCATCGTCTTGGCTGTGTGCTTAGGGTCGTTGTCCTGTTGGAAGGTGAAACTTTACCCCAGTCTGAGGTCCTGAAAGCTCTGGAGCAGGTTTTCATCAAGGATCTCTCTGTACTTTGCTCTGTTCATCTTACCCGTAATCCCGATTAGTCTCCCAGTCCCTGCAGCTGAAAAACATCCTCACAGCATGATGCTGCCAACACCATACTTCATCGTAGGGATGATGCCAGGTTACCTCCAGATGTGATGCTTAGCATTCAGTTTGCTTAGCAAACCAGTTAAATCTTGGTTTCAAAAGACCAGAGAATCTTGTTTCTCATGGTCTGAGAGTCCTTTAGGTGCCATTTGGCAAACTCCAAGCGGACTGTCATGTGCCTTTGACGGAGGACTGGCTTCCATCTGGCCACTCTACCATAAAGGCCTGATTGGTGGAGTGCTGCAGAGATGGTCAAATCAAATCAAATCAAATCAAATTTTATTTGTCACATACACATGGTTAGCAGATGTTAATGCGAGTGTAGCGAAATGCTTGTGCTTCTAGTTCCGACAATGCAGTAATAACCAACAAGTTATCTAACTTTGTCCTTTTGGAAGGTTCTCCAATCTCCCATCGGGTTCTTGGTCACCTCCCTGGCCAAGGCCCTTCTCCACTAATTGCTCAGTTTCACAGGGCGGCCAGCTTCAGGAAGAGTCTTGGAGGTTCCTAACGACTTCCGTTTCAGAATGATGGCCACTGTGTTCTTGGGGACCTTCAATGCTGCATAATTATTTTGGTACCCTTTCCCAGATCTGTGCCTCACTACAATCCTGACTGGGAGCTCTAATACACACACAGTGTCCTGTAGGCCAATGTACTTCCATATACACCCCCCATTTACTACTGCCACTATATATAGACCACCTGATAGAACCCAGGTCTCATCTCTCTATCAGTACTAGCCACTACTACTGCTACTATATATATATATATATATAGACCACCTGATAGAACCCAGGTCTCATCTCTCTATCAGTACTAGCCACTACTACTGCCACTATATATATATATATATATATATATATATATATGGGCCACCTGATAGAACCCAGGTCTCATCTCTCTATCAGTACTAGCCACTACTACTGCCACTATATATATATATATATACCACATGATAGAACCCAGGACTCATCTCTCTATCAGTACTAGCCACTACTACTGCCACTATATATATATATATATATATATATATATATATATATATATATATATACAGTGCCTTGCGAAAGTATTCGGCCCCCTTGAACTTTGCGACCTTTTGCCACATTTCAGGCTTCAAACATAAAGATATAAAACTGTATTTTTTTGTGAAGAATCAACAACAAGTGGGACACAATCATGAAGTGGAACGACATTTATTGGATATTTCAAACTTTTTTAACAAATCAAAAACTGAAAAATTGGGCGTGCAAAATTATTCAGCCCCCTTAAGTTAATACTTTGTAGCGCCACCTTTTGCTGCGATTACAGCTGTAAGTCGCTTGGGGTATGTCTCTATCAGTTTTGCACATCGAGAGACTGACATTTTTTCCCATTCCTCCTTGCAAAACAGCTCAAGCTCAGTGAGGTTGGATGGAGAGCATTTGTGAACAGCAGTTTTCAGTTCTTTCCACAGATTCTCGATTGGATTCAGGTCTGGACTTTGACTTGGCCATTCTAACACCTGGATATGTTTATTTTTGAACCATTCCATTGTAGATTTTGCTTTATGTTTTGGATCATTGTCTTGTTGGAAGACAAATCTCCGTCCCAGTCTCAGGTCTTTTGCAGACTCCATCAGGTTTTCTTCCAGAATGGTCCTGTATTTGGCTCCATCCATCTTCCCATCAATTTTAACCATCTTCCCTGTCCCTGCTGAAGAAAAGCAGGCCCAAACCATGATGCTGCCACCACCATGTTTGACAGTGGGGATGGTGTGATGAGCTGTGTTGCTTTTACGCCAAACATAATGTTTTGCATTGTTGCCAAAAAGTTCAATTTTGGTTTCATCTGACCAGAGCACCTTCTTCCACATGTTTGGTGTGTCTCCCAGGTGGCTTGTGGCAAACTTTAAACAACACTTTTTATGGATATCTTTAAGAAATGGCTTTCTTCTTGCCACTCTTCCATAAAGGCCAGATTTGTGCAATATACGACTGATTGTTGTCCTATGGACAGAGTCTCCCACCTCAGCTGTAGATCTCTGCAGTTCATCCAGAGTGATCATGGGCCTCTTGGCTGCATCTCTGATCAGTCTTCTCCTTGTATGAGCTGAAAGTTTAGAGGGACGGCCAGGTCTTGGTAGATTTGCAGTGGTCTGATACTCCTTCCATTTCAATATTATCGCTTGCACAGTGCTCCTTGGGATGTTTAAAGCTTGGGAAATCTTTTTGTATCCAAATCCGGCTTTAAACTTCTTCACAACAGTATCTCGGACCTGCCTGGTGTGTTCCTTGTTCTTCATGATGCTCTCTGCGCTTTTAACGGACCTCTGAGACTATCACAGTGCAGGTGCATTTATACGGAGACTTGATTACACACAGGTGGATTGTATTTATCATCATTAGTCATTTAGGTCAACATTGGATCATTCAGAGATCCTCACTGAACTTCTGGAGAGAGTTTGCTGCACTGAAAGTAAAGGGGCTGAATAATTTTGCACGCCCAATTTTTCAGTTTTTGATTTGTTAAAAAAGTTTGAAATATCCAATAAATGTCGTTCCACTTCATGATTGTGTCCCACTTGTTGTTGATTCTTCACAAAAAATAGTTTTATATCTTTATGTTTGAAGCCTGAAATGTGGCAAAAGGTCGCAAAGTTCAAGGGGGCCGAATACTTTCGCAAGGCACTGTATATATATATATATATATATATATATATATATATATATATATATATATATATATATATATATATATATATATATATATATATATATGTATATATATGGGCTACCTGATAGAACCCAGGTCTCATCTCTCTATCACTACTAGCCACTACTTTGGCCCAACGTCGTCCAGGTTTGGCCCAGTGTCGTCCAGGTTTGGCCCAGTGTCGTCCAGGTTTGGCCCAGTGTCGTCCAGGTTTGGCCCAGTGTCGTCCAGGTTTGGCCCAGTGGCGTCCCAGTGTCCAACAAGCTTTCTCTACCTTAACCTTGTTCTGAACACCTCCAAAACAAAGGTAATGTGGTTTGTTAAGAAGAATGCCCCTCTCCCCACAGGTGTGATTACTACCTCTGAGGGTTTAGAGCTTGAGGTAGTCACTAATATTTGTGAACATATCGGAATTGGACGATATTAGCTAAAAATGTCAACATCGGTATTGGCTGAGTTTAACGCCGATGTTAAAAACCGAAGCTACCGTAAAATGTTGCGCTACACGTGCAACACAGCATTCATAACCTAGCCCACACAATGTCTGCTGTGTGGATTTCAGTGAGACAACTGAACAAGGCGAAATCTATTAAAGCCAAGATAATGGAATTCATTGCCCTTGACAATCAACCGTTCTCTGTCGTGGGTGATGTTGGCTTCGTACACACTACCACATGCACTATTTTTCAGATGTTGCCCTACCGGAGTTACACAGTAATAGCGTCACTGCTATTAGCTTCACGACATACATACTGTGGAACGCCATTTGGGTCCTTGCGCGTCAAAAAAGATAAAGTAGCACCTTCAAAGCTGTACAAAAAATTCTGCACACAAGCAAACACCGGACACAAACGATGTGTTTACAATACCGCGTTGGTAATAAAGCATAATTTGTTCGACCGCAACTTCTAGGGTAGCTAGCTTTAGCTTGGTACCAAGCTAACACCAATACAACCAGCCTGAAAACAATGACCAGTAGAAACTGCAGTCATTTTCATTATACTTAGCAATGATATAGGAATCCTTGTGAGTAAGTATTAGCTTGGTAGCCACTTATTGTTCGCCTATTGAAATTGAACTTCAGTTCATGAAAATAAATAGCTAGCCAGCTACTTAACCCTGTTGCCCGAAGCTAACGTTATAAGCAGCCAGCTAGCTTCATCTGACTAGTGAGGTTCGATCAGACCGGGTTGTGAAGCTAGCAACAATAAGGATTAGGCCCAATAGTGTAATTTGTGGTTTGCCTTCAAAATAAAAGTATGTCATTGAGTGATGCAAATGAATACAAATAGTAGAATCATGCCATACTTTTATTTTGAAGGCTAACCGTAAAGTCCTCTATTGTGGATAATCCTTATTGTGGCTAGCTTCACATAGATGGGTCTGACCACCATTAATCAAATCACCATTAATCAAATAAGAACTGTCTTATAAATTAGGGTTATTTTAGATGATGACACCTAGCTATATTTTTAGCTAGCTAACTATGGCTACTGAAACAGAATGTCATTTTGCTATGTTTTTGGGGAAGAGCATTGTTTGCATCCATGAGCTAGCTAGCTTTTTTTTATGACCAGCACTGTAGGTGCACGAGACAACGTTACCAGCATCATAGCATACGTATCGATGAATCGTAGTGACATATGAAACACGAGTGATAGTGTAATCAATGTGTAAAAAAAAAAGTACAATTATTATATGACGTGCTGTCCTATTCAGGCCCTGATTGGTCAACAAACTTATTTGAAACGTCAGTGTTATTTGACACGCAAAGACCCAAACGGTGTTCCATAAAAATCCTGGTTCAGAATAAAACGACTTAACAAATGAACAACGAAACAGCACAGCAATAAGTGAAAGATAGGTTTTGATGATGTTTTACTGGTAATGGGGACACGAGTAAATGCCAACAATATAACTTTTCGGTCAGTGTGGTGTGTGTGTGTGTGCAACCTTTTATTTAACTAGGCAAGTCAGCCCTCTGCCATTTATATTAATTTGTTGGTCACTGATGACTCGGTTCTTCTACTTTACAAGTTTGAGGCCGTAATTCGGTCAAAGGTACGTTGTTGACAATGCGCCTTTGATTGAATCTCAGCCTAACCGAAACTGTATGTGTAGATTTGATTCAAAGTTAGTATGAAATGTATGGAAGCACTATTGCAAATTTGATAGAGCAAACCAGAAGAAAATAAAACTTACAAGATGTCCAGACACATACTGATGTTAACCTTTCTGGTTATAACCTTTTTCGGCAAGACAGATCTTCCAAAGGTAGGAGTGGCAATCTTTACCAAGGATCACCTTCAGTGCTCTGTTGTCTCCACCAAGTTTGTCCCCAAACAATTTGATGGTTTTAAGTTTTAAACTTTCAAATAGCTCTTTGTTGACTGTTGCTGGGTGCTTTCGACTTCCATCAGCACCAGCCTGTAATCTACCTGCCCTAACCTCTCTCCTGGCCCCGTACACTAAGTCTGAATTTGTTCTGCTAGGTGACCTAAACTGGGACATGCTTACACCACCTGACCAAGTTCTAACGCAATGGGACTCCATAAATCTTTCTCAGATTATTATTGGACATCAGTATGGGTATCGTTTTTGGGGGGGCAAGTACTTGGGAGTATGGCTAGATGGTACGCTGTCCTTCTCTCAGTACATATCAAAGCTGCAGGCTAAAGTGAAATCTAGACTTGGTTTCCTCTATTGTAATCGCTCCTCTTTCACCCCAGCTGCCAAACTAACCCTGATTCAGATGACCATCCTACCCATGCTAGATTACGGAGCGGCTAGATTATCTTTACCATTTTGCCATCAGATTTGCCACCGATGCTCCTTATAGGACACATCACTGCACTCGATACTCTTCTGTAAACTGGTCATCTCTGTATACCCGTCGCAAGACCCACTGGTTGATGCTTATTTATAAAACCCTGTTACCTCAGATAGGGGGGAGTGAGGCTATCTACTGCAGCCCTCATCCGCCACATACAACACCTGTTCTGCCTGTCACATTTTGTTAAAGGTCCCCAAACGCACACATCCCTTGGTCGCTCGTCTTTTCAGTTCGCTGCAGCTAGCGACTGGAATGAGCTGCAACAAACACTCAAACTGGAGTTTTATCTCAGCTGTATCTCTTCATTCAAAGTCTCAATCATGGATGCTCTTACTGACAGTTGTGGCTGCTTTGCGTCTCTATCTTCTTGCCTTTTGTGCTGTTGTCCTATATTTATATATTTTTTTTTATGATCCCAGCCCCTGTCCCTGCAGGAGGCCTTTTGGTAGGCTGTCATTGTAAATAAGAATTTGTTCTTAACTGACTTGCCTAGTTAAATAAAAATATGAAGTAGGGCAGGGACAACACCAGTATTGCGGTACTCGTTAGTATCATGGAAAGGAAACAAAACAAAAAGCGCATTTTATTCTTTAGTAAAACAGCCCCAATGTTGGAAACAAACATCATTGTGTTGTCATCCCGAGTCACATTTGATTTATTTTCCAAGCTATGGCAAACAATATAGAACAGGTTTTCAAAGGACAAAATAGTTAGATCTGCTTCGTGTTCATTTTTGCCATAGCACAAAATATTGCGATACTGGTATCGTCCAGGCCCTAATATGAAGCACGTACTATAGTTTCTTATAGCATTTTATATCAGCTGCCAATAATGCTCCCTACTGTATGTGTGGAATCCTACATATGTTGTTGGTACTGTACAGTCTTGGCCAAAAGTTCTGAGAATGACGCAATTTTTATTTTCACAAAGTCTGCTGCCTCTTTAGATATTGTCTTTAGATATTTTTCTCAGATGTTACTATGGAAAACTGAAGTATAATTACAAGCACTTCATAAGTGTCAAAGGCTTTTATTGACAATTACATGAAGTTGATGCAAAGAGTCAATATTTGCAGTGTTGACCCTTTTTCAAGACCTCCGCCCTGGCATGCTGTCAATTAACTTCTGGGCCACATCCTGACTGATGGCAGCCCATTCTTGCATAATCAATGTTTGGAGTTTGTCAGAATTTGTGGGGTTTTGTTTGTCCACCCGCCTCTTGAGGATTGACCACAAGTTCTCATTGGGATTAAGGTCTGGGGAGTTTCCTGGCCATGGACCCAAAAATTGGTGTTTTGTTCCCCGAGCCACTTAGTTATCACTTTGGGCTTTTGGCAAGGTGCTCCAGCAGGCTGGAAAAGGCATTGTTCGTCACCAAACTGTTCCTGGTAGGTTGGGAGTAGTTGCTCTCGGAGGATGTGTTGGAACCATTCTTTATTCATGGCTGTGTTCTTAGGCAAAATTGTGAGTGAGCCCACTCCCTTGGCTGAGAAGCAACCCCACACATGAATGGTCTCAGGATGCTTTACTGTTGGCATGACACAGGACTGATGGTAGCGCTCACCTTATGCCCCAAACAATCTGAAAGGGGATTCATCAGAGAAAATGACTTTACCCCAGTCCTCAGCAGTCCAATCCCTGTACCTTTTGCAAAATATCAGTCTGTCCCTGATGTTTTTCCTGGAGAGAAGTGGCTTCTTTGCTGCCCTTCTTGACACCGGGCCATCCTCAAAGTCTTTGCCTCACTGTGCGTGCAGATGCACTCACACCTGCCTGCTGCCATTGCTGAGTAAGCTCTGTACTACTTTAGGAGACGGTCGTGGCGCTTGCTGGACTTTCTTGGGCACCCTGAAGCCTTCTTCACAACAATTGAACCGCTCTCCTTGAAGTTCTTGATGATCCGATAAATGGTTGATTTAGGTGCAATCTTACTGGCAGCAATATCCTTGCCTGTGAAGCACTTTTTGTGAAATGCAGTGATGACGGCACGTGTTTCCTTGCAGGTAACCATGGTTGACAGAGGAAGAACAATGATTCAGCAATTGTCCAGGGGCGATTTTTATGAATTGTTCAGCAGTCTAATGGCTTGGGGGTATAAACTGTTGAGGAGCCTTTTGGTCCTAGACTTGGCGTTCTGGTACCGCTTGCCATGCGGTAGCAGAGAAAAGTCTATAACCTGGGTGACTGGAGTCTCTGACAATTTTATGGGCTTTCCTTTGACACCGCCTATTATATAGGTCCTGGATGGTAGGAAGCTTGGCCTCAGTGATGTACTGGGCCGTTCGCACTACCCTCTGTAGCGCCTTATGGTCAGATGCCGAGCAGTTGCCATAACAGGTGGTGATGCAACCGGTCAGGATGCTCTCGATGGTGCAGCTGTAGAACCTTTTGAGAATATGGGGGCCCATGACAAATATTTTCAGTCTCCTGAGGGGGAAAAGGTTTTGTCGTGCCCTCTTCATGACTGTCTTGGTATGTTTGGACCATGATAGTTTGTTGGTGATGTGGACACCAAGGAAAGTGAAACTCTCGAACTGCTCCACTACAGCCCGGTCGATGTTAATGGGGGCCTATTCGACCCGCCTTTTCCTGTAGTCCACGATCAGCTCCTTTTTCTTGCTGCCAATACCATGTCTCTTCAGCAGAGTTGATTCTCCCTGGTAGTTCGTTGATTAATTGTCATAGATTGACCATTGTGTCCACTCCCCTGGTTGGGGAAAGATGAAGACAGGGATGGAAATGAACCTACCCCACTAGCCCGAGGCTAGTAGAAAATTGTCTTTTTAAATATCGCAGGGCACAAATTTAGGACCCGGACTTGTAAAACTTGTGGTCTATTAGACCGACTGAGCAGTGCCCAAAATCCTTAACTTCTTATGGGCAGGTGGAACGGTAGCGTCCCACCTGGCCAACATCTGGTGAAATGGCAGGGGGCGAATTTCAAATTACAAAAATATAAATATTTCACATTCATGAAAATACAAGTATTATACATCAAAATAAAGGTTAACTTCTTGTTAATCCAGCCTCTGTGTCGGATTTCAAAAAGGCTTTAGCACACCATGCAATTATCTGAGGATAGCGCCACGCATGCAAAAACATGAAAAACATTTTTCAACCAGGCAGGTGCGACACGAATGTCAGAAATAGCGATATAATAAATACCTTTGAAGATCTTCTTCTTTGGGCATTCCAAAAGGTCCCAGTTACATCAACAATTGTCATTTTGTTCGATAAATTCCTTTATATCCATCAAAACTCATTTTAGCTGGTACGCTTCATTCAATAATCCACCGGTTTCCCTCCTTCAAAATTAATCCCAAACGTTACCAATAAACTAATCCAAACAAGTCAAACAATGTTTATAATCAAACCTCAGGTACCCTAATATGTAAATAAACAATACAATTTAAGACGGAGAATAGTGTGTTCATTACCGGAGATAAATAACAAAGAACACGCTTTCACCCACGCGCATAGAAACACTACAGCCAAAATGGGAGCCACTTAGAAAAACTACAACTTCTAGCTTATTTTTCAAAAAACCAGCCTGAAACTTGTTATAAAGACTGTTGACATCTAGTGGAAACCCTAGGAACTGCAATCTGGGAGGACTTCGCCTCATAATAAACATGAAAGCCATCGGAAACAGTGGAAGGCTGAAAATTATTTTTATTTTTTGGGATGGTTTGTCCTCAGGGTTTCCCCTGCCATATCAGTTCTGTTATACTCAGACATCATTTGAAAAGTTTTTAGAAACTTTAGAGTATTTTCTATCCAAATCTACCAATCTACATATCCAACTTCTGGGCCTGAGTAACAGGCAGTTTACTTTGGGCACGCTTTTCATCCGGACGTGAAAATAATACTGCCCCCTACCCAAGAGAGGTTAAGTTCCATCCCTGAATGAAAACCAGCAGCAGTGTTGCTGCCAGTCAGACCTCCAGGCTTAGATTTGAATACCCTTTAGTAGAGTCATGTATTTCTAGAGTTATTTAGAAGTTGTAGAATGTTGAATCTTGTTCTAATTCTAGACATTCAGTTGCATAGCATTATTGATTATTTCAGGTCCTTCTACAAAACGTTCCAAGATGATGGGGCAGCAAAGCTAAAAGCACTCTTATTAGACTCCATTCTTGTGGTGGGAACATTTATATAAAACTCTCTCATGTCTTTCAGGTCTGCCCAGGAGATCAACAAGGACTTCAAGCGGCTCCTCCAGAAGGCCGTGAAGAAGATCTCCACCATCACAACAGTGGCTCAGATCACTATGCTGGACGATGACAACGTCATGATGCACCACGACTGACCTTTGACCCTAGCCAGAAAGACGGGCATTGTGCAAGGGCTTATTTTGACTCCATTTTGAACCAATGGAACTTGGGTTTGACCAATGAGGGTCACCAATTGACTACTTAAAAAAACTGATTCTGTGTCAGTGAGGATCTGTGGCTCAAAACAATCTCTCCATGGTCAACTTTGAAAGAGAACAGCAGAGTCTGGTGACCAGCTTGTGTATGCAAGTTTTTGGTGACTCTTCAAAAAGGGCAAGTGTTTAGTCATGCATTGCACAAGCCCTGGAACTGTCTCGGGGGTGGGGCAAAGTTGTGTGCTGTGCAGAGGTTACTGCCGCTTGTTTTAAATAAGAAGCACCTTGCAGGATGATGAGTCACATTAGCCAGGGACTATTAATATGACTCAGTAGGACTGTATTACTCAGAAAACCACAGATTGGATCTTTCAGGAGATGAACACTTTATTCAAAGCCTCACCCTCCTGCTTTTTAAAAAAAGTCTTATCGTGTGTTAATAATGATGTTCTTTTATGTACACCTCAGTCTTCTGGGAAAACGCTCCTGGGTTTTGAACAGCAGAGGTTCCACTGTTGGGTAGCTACAGGTGTAAAGACCAAGTCCCCAAATAAGGGAAAAGCTACTGTAACATGTACAGTACATCGGTTGATTCAAAGTTTTTGTTCTCCTTTCTATTTATGGGAACTAAGAGGTTGCTGCTATGAACACGGAGGCACATTTATGTAATTTAACAGAAGGTCTTATTGTCAGAATCGTGTGTATAGGTGGCAGGGAAGTCAGGCGCAGGAGAGTCAAACGGAGTGTAAATGGAGTTTTTTAATATAAGTCCACTTAACATGCTCCAAATACATACGTACGTACGTACGTACGTACGTACGTACGTACGTACGTACATACATACATACATACATACATACATACATACATACATACATACATACATACATACATACATACATACATACATACATACATACATACATACATACATACATACATACATAGACCCGCCGCGCACCTATAAAACAACACTTGACATAAAACAATCTCTGACAAAGACATGAGGGGAAACAGAGGGTTAAATACACAACAGGTAATGAATGGGATTGAAAACAGGTGTGTGGGAAGACAAGACAAAACCAATGGAAAATGAAAAATGGATCAGTGATGGCTAGAAGGCCGGTGACGTCGACCGCCGAGCACCGCCCGAACAAGGAGAGGCAACAACTTCTTCGGCAGAAGTCGTGACACTTATCCAGAGCGACTAACAATTATTCATCATAGACATTTTTTTTTTTATGTGAGAGACAATCCATCAAAGCTCACTTTGTAAGAGTTATCTGATGCACAATCATACACTCTGAAGCACAAACATTCCCTGTACTCATTTTTTATCTGAGTTTTTTTTGTATTGATTGTATTCATCTATAATTGTGTACTGTAACTGTGTTAGCATGGCTTGCATTAGATACCATTTTCATGGCTTCATAATAGACTAGTCACTACTGGTCAATTTACTCACAATAATGCACTTTCATGATCCATATGTGGTGACTCAGACAAACAGTACATATGCCTACAGTATGGCCATATAGTTAAATGACTGTAACAGTGTGCCCGTCTTTCAATAAACATATTTCCCAATATCACAAATACTGTAGCTTTGGTATTCTGAATGACATTCAAATTAGATACACAGAGGAGCAAGTAAAACCTAATTGCTTACATCAATTATGAAAACTTGTATCTGTACTTAAGAGTGCACATTCGACCTACTCCCATGATCGAATGATATCTGACTGTTATAATAAACAAATATGTATCTTCGGTGTTCTGAATGGATCTCAAATTAGATAAAAGATGGGGCAAATAAAACCTAAATCTCAATGAAAGGGTTATGAAAGGCCTACTGTCTGTCCCTATGTACCAGTACATGTCTCAGGGTTTAATCAAACTACAGCACTCCCCCTGGTGGCAGAGGGAGCAAAAGCAGCAGATGGTAACCCAGAATGCAACTGGGACTGTGATTATCTCATAGAGATATGTATAGGACTCAAGTGCCCAAAAGCCTGTTTTAGCATGGACAGTAACATTGAGGACTTTCACCATTTTGAACTAGCCAACTGGGTGGGACTTCCCATGGGTTAAGGAAGGATCACATGAGTCCATCTTGATCATCATTAGGGATCAGCCAATGAATTACACTCGTGAGCAAACATTCCATAACTAGGTGGCAGTAAATCTCCAACCTTGGCTTTATACCTGTTCAAACAACACACTCTAGGTGGAAATTTGCACCCTTTCAGTGTGCTTGCCAACTCATAGAAGTAGTAGAAGAAGAAAATGTACTATTTCAAAATGAAGATGGCCTCAATGGCGCTGCCCATGCTCTCACGTGTGCCATAATGGGACAGATACAATGATGCTATGTCTATCTAAACTGAACAAAAATATAAACGCAACATGTAAAGTGTTAGGTCCATTTTTGATGAGCAGAAATGAAAGATCCCAGAAATGTTCCATATGCATAAAAATAGTATTTCTCTGTTAGTGAGCATTTCTCATTTGCCAAAATTGTCCATGGACCTGACAGGTGTGGCATATCAACAAGCTGATTAAACAACATGAACAGGTGCAACTTGTGCTAGGGACAATAAAAGCTCACTCTAAAATGTGCGGTTTTGTCACACAACACAATGCCACAGATGTCTGAAGTTTTGAGGGAGCATGGAATTGGCATGGTGACTGCAAGGATATCCACCAGAGCTGTTGCCAGAGAATTGAATGTTAATTTCTCTACCATAATCTTCTTCCAACGTAGTTATAAAAAAAACATTTGCAGTACGTCCACCCGCAGACCACATGTACAATGAACACAATTGCATTTTATTGATGGCAATTTGAATGCACACAGATACCGCGACGAGATCCTGAAGCCCATTGTGAGGCCCATATTTTTAAAGGTATCTGTGACCAACAGATTATTATCTGTATTCCCAGTCATGTGAAATCCATAGATTAGGTCCTAATGAATTTATTTCAATTGACTGATTTCCTTATATGAACTGTAACTCGGTAAAATCTTTGAAATTGTTGCATGTTGCGTTTATATTTTTATTCAGTATAAATCTATGAATTATCTACTGCTCTACTCCCTGCGGCAGGGGCTGTCTGCCTGCTCCTAGAAGGACATCATGTTTAGGAGGGCTGGGTCATCCTTTACCATATTATAATCACACTACAGCCCCAGTTATACACCTGCTCGTAGATAGAGCCACACATAGATTATATGCTGCCTGGGAATATGTATCAGACTACAATACATTAACATTTCAGTGTTATCAGATTCTACTACTGGACAGGAACAAAAAACAGCAAACCCAGATTATACCCAGTCCCTCTGCACCATTTATAAACCTAATCATAGAGCCACAGACAGATTGAGGTTATATTAGAACACACTGCTGCCTGAGAATATGTATCAGACTAAAGTATAATTTAGTTTACAGTATAATCTGGGTTAGCAGATATTTTTTCAACCCCACTACACAGAGTATATGATAACACTGCTAGTCTGCTGGGAATAAGTATCTGTCTAGTCACCATTTACTGTACATGGGGGCTACTGTCTGAGTTTGCAGAGATTTTTTCCAGACCAGCACTACAGACATATTATATTACAACACTTCACTGGTCTTCTGTGTTGGGAATATGTATCAACAGACTAAAATACCATTTACAGCACATCAGGATGAGCATAAATACTATGGTTTGCAGGGTTTCGTTCTTGTCCAGCACTAACCAGATCAGTTAAAAAATATTTATGGTGGACTTTAATCAACAGATCACTTCAGTCTGGACCCTAGTTAGTCATATTGAGTGTATTAGTGTCAGGCTAGAACAAAAGCCTGCACATAGCTCTCCAGAAATTATTATTATTAATGATAAAGTTCTGTAATACATACTGGTTAAACACAGTAATGCATGTATTGCACAGTATGTCTGTATATGGATATACAGTGCATTCGAAAAGTATTCAGTCCCTTTGACTTTTTCAGCATTTTGTTACGTTACAGCCTTATTCTAAAATTGATTAAATTGTTTTTTCCCCCCTCATCAAACTGCATACAATACCACATAATGACAAAGCAAAAACAGGTTTTTATAAATATTTGCAGATTTAAAAAACGGAGATATTACATTTACATAAGTATTCAGACACTTTATTCAGTACTTTGTTGAAGCACCTATGGCAGC
Source organism: Oncorhynchus clarkii lewisi (assembly GCF_045791955.1). Classification (NCBI taxonomy): domain Eukaryota; kingdom Metazoa; phylum Chordata; class Actinopteri; order Salmoniformes; family Salmonidae; genus Oncorhynchus; species Oncorhynchus clarkii. The sequence continues at coordinate 27,366,763 of NC_092167.1, forward strand.
GTTTACAGCCTTGAGTCTTCGTGGGTATGACTCTACAAGCTTGGCACACCTGTATTTGGGAAGTTCCTCCCATTCTTCTCTGCAGATCCTCTCAAGCTCTGTCAGGTTGGATGGGGAGAGTCGCTGCACAGCTATTTTCAGGTCTCTCCAGAGATGTTCAATCGGGTTCAAGTCTGGGCTCTGGCTGGGCCACTCAAGGACATTCAGAGACTTGTCCCGAAGCCACTCCTGCGTTGTCCTGGCTGTGTTCCGAGGGTTGTAAGTTCTATTGGAAGGTGAACCTTCGCCCCAGACTGAGGTCCTGAGCACTCTGGAGCAGGTTTTCATCAAGGATCTCTGTGTACTTTGCTCCACTCATCTTTCCCTCGATCCTGACTAGTCTCCCAGTCCCTGCAGCTGAAATACATCCCCACAGCATGATGCTGCCACCACCTTGCTTCACCGCAGGGATGGTGCCAGGTTTCCTCCAGACATGACGCTTGGCATTCAGGCCAAAGAGTTCAATCTTGGTTTCATCAGACCAGACAATCTTGTTTCTCATGGTCTGAGAGTCTTTTAGGTGCCTTTTGGCAAACTCCAAGCGGGCTGTCATGCGTCTTTTACTGAGGAGTGGCTTCCGTCTGGCAACTCTACCATAAAGACCTGATTGGTGGAGTGCTGCAAATATGGTTGTCCTTCTGTAATATTCTCCCATCTCCACAGAGGAACTCTGGAGCTCTGTCAGAGTGACCATCGTGTTCTTGGTCACCTCCCTGACCAAGGCCCTTCTCCCCCAATTGCTCAGTTTGTCCAGGTGGCCAGCTCAAGGAAGGCTCTTGGTGGTTCCAAACTTCTTTCATTTAAGACTAATGGAGGCCACTGTGTTTCTTGGGGACCTACAATGCTGCAGACATCTGTTACCCAGAATTCTGCCTAGACACAATCTTGTCTCAAAGCTCTACGGACAATACCTTCGACCTCATGGCTTGCTCTGACATGCACTTTCAACTGTGGGACCTTTTATAGACAGGTGTATGCCTTTCCGATTCATGTTCAATCAATTGAAATGACCACAGGTTGACTCCAATCAAGTTGTAGAAACCTTTCAAGGATGATGAAGATGCAAGATGCACCTGAGCTAAATTTCGAGTCTCATAGCAAACGTGTCTGAATACTTATGTAAATAAGGTATTTTTGTTTTTTATTTATAATACATTTGCAAAAAAAATCTAAATAAACTGTTTTCGCCTTGTCAAAATAAACTGTTTTCGCCTTGTCAATTTGGGGTATTGCGTGTAGATTATTTAGGGGAAAACATAATTTAATCCATTTTAGAATAAGGTTGTAATTGTGAATGTGAAAAAAGTCAAGGGGTCTGAATACTTTCCGAATGCACTGTATGGCATGCAGAATAGGAAGGAGACGAGAGAACAGTCATTTTGGGATTAATTATGTAATCTGGAGTTGAATGGTGGTTGAGTGGGAGGGGTAGAGGGGAAGGATGGAGGGAATTGAAGGGGGATTGGTGGGGGGGGGGGGGGGAGGCAATAGCCTATAATAGTGTGTATGTGTAAACATGCAAAGTAGGTAAGCACTTTTACTATTCACTATTCCATTTTAGTTCTATGTCCATGCATCTTTACTAAAATAACCAAACAACTACAATACATCACTATAGATGTAACTACAGCACACCCAACTGCGTTTTTCTCTGGCACATTGCTTAATCAGGCCTATTACAACATATTATGGTGGTCCCATTATTATCAGATGGCATAACATTTACAGCACAATGGGCAGACCTTCTGTAATGTACTAAGGAAACCAGTAGAGGATGCTCAAACTGTCTGTTATAATGCCAATGCAATACTGTTGAACATTCGTCTAACAAAAGTACTGACAAACACATAACAATGACTATTAAAAGTTGTGGTATAATATCTTACAGATATGCTAGCAAAGGAGTTTCCACTCCTTCAATGGCCAGTATTGTTTGATAAATTCACGTTGGGTAGGCCGTCATTGTAAATAAGAATGTGTTCTTATCTGACTTGCCTAGTTAAATAAAAAATAATAATAATAAAGATGGGGGGGGGGGGGGGGGGGGGGGGGCTAGTCCAATCCAGGGATGTCCCATGTTAAATAATGAATGTGAAAAGTGATTAAAATAATGTTTGGAAAGAATGAATAACTCATTATTATACTTTACACCCATCTCTGTCTCTCTGGAGCTTGACCAGACAGCAGGTCACAGGTAAATTATTGCACAAGCGCCAAGCGGCAACAACAAAACAAAAACATAGGCATGCTGAGTCATGATTCAAACCACTAATCATTGTACAGCAAGCTAACTAATAAGATGATTGCAAAAAGAAAACACAAATTGTCAACTGATTCTACAAACAACACCCTAAATAATTACTGTGGCCCCTGACTGTGACACCTGGCCCTTCCAATTTTGCAGATCTGAAATAATCAGATAGGTGCTATCAGTTTGGTAATATCTGCAACCATTCCAATGGTTTTACTAGAGCCCACTTCTTTGGAATCTGTAAAGTACACCAAATGGGAAGGAGGCAAGGGGTTGTTTTGGGGCACATTTTGCCCAAGGCTTTGCAAAATTTTGGGGAGGCAAGTAGCCTAGTGGTTAGAGTGTTGAGCCAGTAACCAAAAGGTTGCTGGATTGAATCCCAGCGCTGACAAGGTAAAAGTCACTCGTTCTGCCCCTGATCAAGGCAGTTAACCCAGTGTTCCTAGGCAGACATTGTAAATAAAAAAAATGTTCTTAGCTGACTTGCCAAGTTAAATAAAAATTACACCTTCGTGCCAAATCAAAACAGTGGTCAATCAACAATATTGTCCAATGAAAGGGGTAGCATCATCGAACGCCTATCACTGTACCTGTAAGCATGGGCCAGTCAGCTGTCAATCATCTCGAACACCTCTCTTTAACTAAAGAAAATATGTGCGATGCCTCATTGGTCCACCGTATTGACGTAAAACACAAATGACACAAAACAATTGTCTTGTTTGCCTGTCAGTTCCTGTCAATCTCGCTGAACTTCCAATGAGAAGCCCCGTCTGGCTCATTATTCCTCCTACTTATGGATGACCCACCAGTCACGTGTTGTTTGTGCTCCGCTCTGTAGAGATATGTAGAGAGGGAGAAGGGGACAGATTGCTAGTCTGCTAGCTTGGATTCTAACGATTATAGAAACGTGGATATGTTGCACAGGGGCGGCTTTATTTCATAAAACCCCATATTGGATACCTGTTTTTCGCGAAGAGGCCTGGACCGGTCGTTTTTAACTTAACAATCTGACATTTTTGTTTTGATTGTAGCTAACCATCGCGCGGTGTAGCCACCACATTACAGCAGCGCCAGCCGGAGTCCGTCTCCTAAACAAGAATGGGGTCTAGGTCCACAGCACTGCTTAGGTAAAGTGACCTTTGGTTGTGTTCTATAAATGGCCAATTTGATGAATTACCAAGAAAACAAAGCCGCTATGTTGTTGGTGGAGACGCAACAGAGGGGCATCGGGACGACACCAGCGGCTACGGCAGCCAACGGCTACACCTCAATTGGGGAACCCCCTTCCCCGTTATTGAATATCTGCGGTGGCAGTGGAGCTCGTTTTCATCAGCACATGCCGCCCTCCAACCACCACAGCCACCATCACTACCCCCAGAACTCGCTGCCCAAAGAACAACGCCCGCTGTTGCACCACTATCCGGCGGCGACACAGCAACAGCAGCATACTCTCTCTGGTGAAAACATCCCAGGGTCCCCGGTAAGGAAAGCCTCGTTGTCGTCATTGAACCTGGTACATGAGGACCCCTCTGCTAGCCACCACGCACTCGCTGCATCGGTGAACGCGGCGTCGGCTGCAATTCAATTGGCTGCGAATGCTAACGTTAGCGTCGCTACCTCAGGGGTCATGGACGACATTCGGAAGTGTGGCTACCTACGGAAACAGAAGCATGGACACAAGAGGTTTTTCGTTCTGAGGGTGGCGAGCCACCTAGGCCTCAGCCGGCTGGAGTACTATGACAGCGATAAAAAATTCCGCAGTAGCCTCCGGTCTTCAGCAGCAGCCCCGAAACGGGTGATCTATCTGTATCAGTGCTTCACCGTCAACAAAAGAGCGGATTCCAAGAACAAACACCTCATAGCCCTCTACACTAAGGATGAGTACTTTGCCATTGTGGCTGAAAACGAGCAGGAGCAAGAGGACTGGTATGTAGCCCTGAGTGAACTAATGAGTGAGGGGAAAAAGGGGCATCTAGACTCTGACGAGTTGGATGATGGCTATGGTACAGTCACACCAGGTACGGTTTTCAAAGAGGTGTGGCAGGTGAATGTGAAACCCAAAGGTCTGGGTCAGACCAAGAACCTCACAGGTGTGTATCGATTATGCCTCTCTTCTAAAACTATCCATCTGGTCAAACTAAACTCTGAGACACCGTATGTCAACCTCCAGCTAATGAACATCAGACGATGTGGACACTCAGAAAGCTTCTTCTTCATCGAGGTGGGTCGGTCATCCTCCATAGGACCAGGGGAGATATGGATGCAGGTAGATGACTCTGTTGTGGCTCAGAACATGCACGAGACCATCTTAGAGACCATGAAGGCTCTGAAGGCCTTCGCAGAGATCCGCCCTAGGAGTAAAAGCCAATCATCGGGCTCCAACCCCATGGCGTTCATCACCACCCGCCGTCACCTAGGCAACCTGCCGCCGAGCCAGACGGGTCTCCAGCGCCGCTCCCGGACCGAGTCGGCGGTCGGTACGCCACCATCGAGTAAGAGCTCCGGTGCCAGTGGCTACCGCTTCAGGACGTCAAGTGAAGGTGAAGGGACGATGAACCGGCCATTCCGGTCTGTTACCGGCAGCCTGATCCACCTGAACACCGCCCGGATACACCTAGGGCGCCAGGAGGGTGGGGGAGGGGCAGGGAACACCGGGGGAGGAGGGCGCTACGCCAGGGCGCTACCGGGCTCCAACAGCCACACCCGCTCCGCCTCGCTCCCCGTCTCCCACTTCTCCTCCACCACCTCCCCTGTTAGTGTGTCCAGCAGCAGCGGTCACGGCTCAGTTTCTGACACCCTCACCCGGCCCTCCAGCTCGTCCATATGCGGCTCCCCCTCTGACGGAGGCTTCAACTCCTCAGACGAGTACGGCTCAAGCCCCGGAGACTTTCGCTACTTCCGAGTCCGTAGCAACACACCCGATTCGCTGGGCAACACCCCACCAATCAGAGAAGAGAACTGCCTGAGTGACTACATGGCCATGGGCTGGCACCGCGAGGTGTTTGGAGCGGGCGGCGTGAGTAGCTCTGGCGGTGCCGAGGCCCCCCACCGGGACGAGAGCACGTCGACGGACGAAGACCGGTCTCTGAGGCGGCGGACACACTCATTCACGCGGCCCGGGAGTCAGGGTGGTGTTGCCGGCGGTAGCAGCTGCGTGGCTGTGTACCAGAAGATGACCCAGACCACCTTCTCACAGGACGAGTTGGTGTCTGTGGAAGAGGCTCTCTCTCTGGGACGCACCGGCAGCAGCAACCAACCTTCCTCCACCTCGTCCTCCCTCCGCTCCGACTACAGCTCCTGCTCCGAGCACAGCCAGGGCAGACCCCCTCTTTCCTCCTACCCCTCCTCCTCGGCCAAGGAGGACAGTGGCTATATGCCCATGTTGTGTGGGGTGGCAGCCTCACCCCGTGACACCCCGGATTACATGCCTATGCAACCTAGCTCCCACTCTCATCCCCATCACCACTCTCTCTCACACCCTCCCCATCCCCAGCCCTCCCACTCCCCCCAGGCCTCTAGCCCAGCCTTGGCCCCACGCTCGGCCCACCAGCTCCAACAACACCAGCCTACGGACCCCCAGGGCTACATGATGATGCTACCAGGGGGACCGAGCTCCTCTTCTCCAGTCCAGGCCTCCCCAAGTCCCCACAGCAGTAGCAGTAACATGGGTCTGGGTGTCGGTAGTTCTGGTAGTATAGTGGAGCGGCCTGAGACTGGAGAGTACATGGACATGTCGTACAGCAGTGGAAGAGGAGGGAACGCGACAGGAGGACGGAAGCTCTCCAATGAAGGAGGATACTACACACTGAGCAACCCTGAAGGTACCCCTAAATCATACAGTCCCTACTTCTCCTTGCCTCGCTCCTACAAGGCCCCCGTCGCCAGAGATGGTGAACAGAGAAAATGGGAGCATGAGGAATACGTGCCTATGAGCTCCCCGGCTAAACCCATCTACTCCCAGGTCACTGGCGTTACGACAAAGGGTTTCAGTAGTGGGGGGTCAGACACCCCTCACGCCCACCACCCCCCGCCCTACGGTGCCCACCACCAAGCAGCTCGAGGTGACCGACGAACGACTGCGGTTCGGCCCAACCGCCTCCCCTTGGGCCGCCACAGCGTCCATGGGTCGCTGAGGGTTAGTGAGCCAGCTGCTGCCGAGGGACCCTCCAGCCCCGGCGAGTACATCAACATCGAGTTTGGGGATCCCTACGGACCCCTCACATCCTGCCCTCTCTCTGACCATTACGTCTCACCCTCGATGGGCTCTGCCGAGCAGCGTCACTCCCCTCCCCAGAACCAGGACTATATGAGTGTAGTGGTTGGAGGTGGGCGTGATGATGGTTGCCGCCTGACTAAGAACCAGTCTCCCAGACCCTCTCTGGTGGCCCCATGGAATCCACCCAGCTACATTCGACCGCTGACTGCCAATTCCTCCCTGAGCGGATCTCCTGGCTCTTCTGGCGCTCACTGGCGGACGGGAACAGATGACTACACAGATATGACCTTTAACCTTAGCAAAGATGAGGGGTCGCGGGGGTCACAGAGTAGCCCCACAGCTATGCTGCAGCACCTGTGTGTGATGGAGGGCCGGTACCCCCCTACCTTACTCCCCCACACCATCAGCCCGCCCTCATCCTTCATTCCCCAGCCTGAGCCCCCCAAAGTGGTACGTGCTGACCCCCAGGGGCGACGCAGACACAGCTCTGAAACCTTCTCCTCCACCCCCGGAGGAGGCAGACCCACAAGCTCCAGCACCGGCACCAATCCCCCATCGGGCTCAGCCAACCCCTCGGCCATCAACGGAGCTCTCCCGGCCGAGTGCTCCAAGTGGGCCAGCTCTGGCTCCTTTGATAGCGTGTGGATGTGTGTGGAGGGGATAGGGGTAGATTTGGCTGGTTTTCCTGCCCAGCCAGGGCCCTCTGATCTGGGCATGGAGTCAGCCTCCTCTGGGGGCCCTCCTGGAGAACATATGTGCAGAAATGGGTCTGTGGGATATCAGAACGGCCTCAACTACATTGCCCTGGAGCTGAGAGAGGACCAGGAATCTAACACACTCCCCATACCGCAGCAGCAGGGGGGAACCGGGCCGACACCCAATGCCCCCTCAGCTGGTAATGTGACTGTGCCGGTAGCGGAGAACAACGGCGCCTATGCCAGTATAGACTTCACCAAGTCAGACGGGATGACTGCCACGTTCACGGGTGAGTGACGGAGAGAGTGTTTTTGTGGGGGATGAGGTGGGGTTTGTGTATATTAGCCTAATGCTCATAAGTGTGTGTGGATCTGCATTTCTATGTTCAGTGTGCTTACATCTGCTCTGTGTTCAGTGTGCTTGTAGGAGTTCTGTGTTTCTGTGTGTGTGTGTGTGGCCCTCCAGTTGTGTATGTTAGCATGCAGGGAGGCATGCTTGCCCTGCAGTGTAAAAGGTGACAATGAGGAGAGGGATTCTCCCCTACTGTACTCTACTAGTGATTGGGGAGTAATCGATAGTTTCATATTGGGAAATCATTTGACGATATATCGTCTCGTTTTGACTATCGCAATATTTTTTCAGTAGTTGGCTGTATCTGCACCAACACTCCAGTATTTTTGCTTAATAGCTTGTTCTCCATCTTCCTTTTGAAATAGAGAGCCTATTTTGTTTTCAGCACTCTTGTTTATTTCCATGGCTGATCAAAACACATTTTCTCATGCTCTCTTTTCTAGCTGCAGCAGACATATATAATGAGCAATATGTTTGCAACATAGAATCACAGTATTGAACCGCAGTAGATATAGAATCGTGAGAATGGCAATACATATCGTGTCGGCACCAAAGCGTCGTGATGATATCGTATTGCGAGGTCCCTGGCAATTCCCAGCCCTATACTCTGCCCACACTTAAAAAAAAAAAACAAGTTTTTAATGAATCCGCAGCATTCCTGTATAATGATGTAGGTGCATCAGTCATGAGTTCAAATGTAACGCCTTGGATGATTTTAAGGTTTCTTCGCAAATTCACTCTAGAGTGTCAGAGGGTGCTCGGAGCATTTTATAAATTCAAAGGTTGTCAATTGTCCCTTCCTAAATTCAGTGTTTCACTCTGAGCGTTCAGAATGCACACTAGACGCTCTGCAGACCTGCAAACTTGCACACGTTTTCAAAGTACGCTGGTATGAAAAACGAATGTAAAATATGCAAAAATAGACTTCTAGTTGGCACATTGATTTTTGACTCAACCGTCTGAAGTTGGAGCTAGGAGAAAAAATGAAACACAATCAATTTTACAACTGGTATTAGCTTAACTGGCATACATAGGCGGTGTGTGAATTTGGAGAAGATAATTTTCACCATAAAAATGCACATAACGCATTACATGCATAATTGCATTTACGGTCACTTTTGAGAATGTTTTCCTGCTAATTGATTGCATTTTTAAAAAATATTTGTGCTTATAGCCTACTGCCATGTGTGAATTGCTGCACTTATGTGAATAAATACCCTAATAGTTTATCAAATGTTTTTATTTATTTTTGTGGTTGTATTAATTTGGGATCTATCGCATCCCACAACTGTCCCAGAATTCTATCCCCCATTGTACTTCTGTGTGAGAATTACAAGTTGACCAATAGAATAGGTTAATTTTTGTACTATGAAGGATAGTAGATTAACATGTTAATTTGTTAACCGCTCAACCAGAATAGTTATACGTGCGCACTCCCTGAAATTGTTTGGAGAAAATATTTTATTCAGCTATGTCCACTTGTATTCTTCATACTGTTCATGTTAAAACCTTGTTAAAAGTACATTGGTGGATTTTTTTTATTTATTATTTATTTTATTTAATGCCTTTGAGCCAATCAGTTGTGTTGTGACATGGTATGGGTGGTAATACAGAAGGTAGCCCTATTTGGTAAAACACCAAGTCTATATTATGGCAAGAACAGCTCAAACAAGCAAAGGGAAACAACAGTCCGTTATTTTAAGACATGACGGTCAGTCAATCTGGAAAATTTCAAGAACTTTAAAAGTTTCTTCAAGTGCAGTCGCAAAAACCACCAAGCATTATGATGAAACTGGCTATCATGAGGACTGCTACAGGAAAGGAAGACCCAGATTTACTTGTGCTGGAGAGAATAAGTTCATTAGAGTTACCAGCCTCAGAAGTTGCAGCCCTAATAAATGCTTCACATAGTTCAAGTGACAGACACATCTCAACATCACCTGTTCAGAGGAGATTGTGTGAATAATGGTTGAATTGCTGCAAAGATAACCCACTGTTCCTAGGCTGTAAATAAGAATTTGTTCTTAACTGACTTGCCTAGTTAAATAAAAGACTTGGAAAAGCATTCCAGGTGAAGCTTGTTGTAAGAATGCCAAGAGTATACAAGGCTGTTAAAAGAAGCATGAGGTGTCACTCTAGTAAAAATGTTCACACACACTGTGTGTGTGTGTGTGTGTGTGTTAAGTGAGACAAGCATCTCTCTTTTCAGCCTTTAACCTAATTGTTTCTACAACATATCCTATGAGCAATCTAATGAAACAAACAAATCCTAGACAATGAGCAATTTCATCCGGGGTGATTGGTGCTTGATAGTTTGACTCAATAGGTTCATGCAACCACAGGCTGACTCGTATGTTAACTGTTGAGCTGCTGCTGAAATGGACAAAGATATAAGTTCATTGACCCTGAGCCTGGCCAGTGTGCCAAAGTGGGTCAAACAGTACCAAGGTAATCTGGAGAAACCTTGACCTGCAGGTGTGTGTGTGTGTTCACGTGTGGTGTGTGTGTTGTATTGACCCCTTTCTGCACCCCTTAGCGATGTCATGCTCCCATAGGAGAATCAATACTGTTTGTGGGTAAGCGTGTTTCTGGTTTTCCATAGGGGAAAAAACACCTTTCTGACAAAGGGTGTGTTCACTGAAGTGTTTCCGCTGTTGTGTGTCTGAGTCATGCGGATGGTCTTTGATGTGCTCTAATTGGACCAGCGTGTCTCAGCAGAGGCAAGGGGCACAGGAAACGCATCATCACACAGGAATGCACTTCCTGTGGCCTGCCCTGAGCAGCCAGGCACACCTGAGTCTTTCAGTACCCTTTCCATTTCTTCCTCCATGAGAAAATGTTTGGAAATGGAGTGAGACAAGGAAGTTAGTGGGCTACTAGGTCCTGTTCATTAGGGCACGCCGAAGTGAAACCTTTTGAAATGGGAACATGGGCAGAATGTAGGCTACTATTCAAAGTTGTCTGATAACAGCGCAGACTTTCCTTCTCGTTTTGCTATGTGTGGCATACTGAACACGACCCTGGCTTCAGAGTGAGAGTATATGGAGGGTTGTGTGTGTGTGTGTGTGTGTGGAGCATGGTTGAAAGAGCGTACAGTGTTGTGCTTGCTGCTGCCCTTTCCTATCCCTGTGACATCCATAGGTAGGCTCCAGAGTGTGAAAGTGTGAGTGTAGCCTACTGGTTGTCTGGAGCATGGAGTTATTTGGATCTTGGTTATGGTCCTGTTGAGTACAGAGTAGCGAGAGTTTTAGCTAGCTAGCTACTGTTTTAGCTTAGAGTAGAGAGGTTAGAGGGCGTTAGCTAGCTGCTGCCCATTCCTATCCCACATCGATAGGTCCCCTTCAGAGTGTGACTGAGTATACTGGTTACTGGTAGTATGGGGCTGAGTTCAGTTTCGTACAGCGGTGTATCAGCTAGCTGCTGTTGAGTGTTCGCTTGCTGCCCTTTCCAATACCACCTCCATCTATATTTACTGCTTTATTTTCAGACTGACACTAGCAGTAAGCATGTGTAGTCTGCATCCCCAAATGGCACCCTATTCCCTATGTAGTGCACTACAGAATGTACACTGGCCCTAAAGCAGGACACTACCCAGGCACTGGCAACTGGATCCCTATGTATGTGTGTGTCGAAGAACCTAAACTTGCTCTCAAACACTCTAACGTAAATACATACAGATGTTAATGTAATCACAAGATGTTAGGTCAAATCAATGTTTTAGTAGGCTATATACCGGTCTCATTAATTGCAGGTTGATGTGTATTGGGATGAGCACATTAATTGCCTTATCGCTGTATAATAAGTTGCTCTGCAGTAAGTTGCTATGAATGACGATATACGTCTGGGTCGTTCCATCTCAAAAAGCACAAGATTTGATTTCAACACATTTTGTGTAATCACAGCATTCAAATGAGGCTGCAATGAAAACGAAAGGGAATGGTAGTGACTGTGTAGCATTAAAATGCGGGGTGTTAGCTATGTTTCTATTCAAGCGTTGAGTGACATGGTAATGGACTAATAGTGTTTGAGAAAAGATGAAAAACCGGACCCCTCTGACACTGTACGTTACATCGTGTGTGTGTACTTACGTTCAAACGTTTGGTCACTTAAATGTCCTTGTTTTTGAAAGAAAAGCACGATTTTTATTTTTTTAAATTAAAATAACATCAAATTTATCAGAAATACAGTGTAGACATTGTTAAAACTGCTGATTTATCTTATGGAATATCTACGTACGCGTACAGAGGCCCACTCAGTAACCATCGCTCCTGTGTTCCAATGGCACGTTGTGTTAGCTAATCCAAGCTTATAATTTTAAAAGGCAAAATAATCATTAGAAAACCCTTTTGCAATTATGTTAGCACCAGCTGAAAACTGTTTGAGAAACGGACACCTCACGTCCTCAACTGGCAGCTTTATTAAATAGTACCGCAAAACACCAGTCTCAACGTCAACAGTGAAGAGGCGACTCTGGGATGCTGGCCTTCTAGGCAGAGTTTCAAAGAAAAATACATATCTGACTGGCCAATAAAAATAAAAGATTAAGATGGGCAAAAGAGCAGAGACACTGGACAGAGGAACTCTGCCTAGAAGGCCAGCATCCCGTAGTCGCCTCTTCACTGTTGACGTTGTGACTGGTGTTTTGCGGGGACTATTTAATAAAGCTGCCAGTTGAGGACTTGTGAGGCGTCTGTTTCTCAAACTAGACACTAATGTACTTGTCCTCTTGCTCAGTGTGCACCGGGGCCTCCCACTCCTTTTTCAAGTCTGGTTAGAGCCAGTTTGCGCTGTTCTGTGAAGGGAGGCCCCGGTGCAATTTCTCACATGTAATAGCCTTCATTTCTCAGAACAAGAATAGACTGAGTTTCAGAAGAAAGGTCTTTGTTTCTGGCCATTTTGAGCCTCTAATCAAACTCACAAATGCTGATGCTCCAGATACTCAACTAGTCTAAAGAAGGCCAGTTGTATTGCTTCTTTAATCAGAATAACAGTTTTCAGCTGTGCTAACATAATTGCAAAAGGGTTTTCTAATGATCAATTAGCTTTTTTAAATGATAGCTAATCCAAGTTTAACACAACGTGCCATTGGAACACAGGAGTGATGGTTGCTGATAATGGGCCTCTGTACACCTATGTAGATATTCCATTAAAAATCAGCTGTTTCCAGGTACAATAGTCATTTACAACATTAACAATGTCTACACTGTATTTCGGATCAATTTTTATGTTATTTTAATGGACAACGTGTTTTTCTTTCAAAAACAAGGACATTTCTAAGTGACCCCAAACTATTGAAAGCTAGTGTATGTCCAGTGGAAACCTCACAAAATAAATGTATTTCCCTTGTGCAAAAACAGCTGCCTGTCCTGCACTCAGGGCCTGGGCAACTCTGGGCCCAGAATAGGCTAGTTGATACAATGTTGCAAGTTTGTTAGAGACAGGTACTGGATGGCTCTAGTTGATTGTATCAAATTAATGTTAAACTTCACTAGTGAACTCAAGACCTATAGAAAGGGAGGCGAACAGGCTCAGTAGAGAGAGATTAATTTGTTTCCAAGAACCAGAATTCATAAGTATATTTTCTGTGTGACGGTTTTATGTAGGCCATTTTTACTTAGTTGACAATGGAAGTTCTAGGCCAACGGCTGCATTGGCCATCTGAGTTCTGTGTGCTAACTGAGTTTTTTTTTAGCCGCCAATAATCACAGTAGGCTTGTCACGATACCAGAATGTTACAAATGATACCAGGCCAAGTATCACGTTACTGAGTAGTATCACGATACTATGGTGAAACCCCCCCCCCCAAAAAAGTGGCCTAGAATCCTGTTCGCCCCGTCCCCCAGACGCTTGGTCATGTTTGCTAAACGTTCTCCAAAAACCTTTCACTGAAATTCGCACTTCTACTTAATACAACACGTTTGATTTTAACTTCACACTGTTTAGTGTATATAATACCGCATGAAATGGCTCATATTGGCAAAGGCCTACCTGTGATTTGGCTGGAGGAATGGGAGGAAAGAATATAGTGCTTTCGGAAAGTATTCAGACCCCTTCCATTTTTCGTGACGTTACAGCCTTATTCTAAAATGGATTAAATAAAAAAATATCCTCAGCAATCTACACGCAATATCCCATAATGACAAAACATTTTTGCGAGTGTATTAAAAATAAAAAACTGAAATACCTTATTTACGTAAGTATTCAGACCCTTTGCTATGAGACTCGAAATTGAGCTCAGGTGTGCCGAGCTTGTGGCATAATACCCACGAAGTCTCAAGGCTATAATCGCTGCCAAAGGTGCTTCAACAAAGTACTGAGTAAAGGGTCTGAATAAATTAAACTCAAGACCAGGGTTTCCGTTAACTGCAAATTGCCAGCTTTTGCCCCCCCCCCCCCAAAAAAAGAAACTACGGTAGGCATGCAATCAGCACATCACCTACCACTTTACATTGTGAGCTGGAGGCCGTGTGCATTTTGAGAACATAATTAATTGTTTGAAACCTGAATATTTTACTGCATATGAGTCTTGCCTTGCTTGAAAATCCGACAATAGGAAGGTGGAGGCAATTATTTTATTAAGACTTCATCGGCAGCTTTTGAGTTTCAAGTTTGGGGAAGTATACAAATTATCATACAATTTCTACCGATCTGCGTGTCAATTGTAATGTTCATATGTGCATTTTCCTGGTAGTTTCATTTCAATAATAGTTTTTTGTTTCCAGCTCAATGCCAGAGTGAAAACTTGACATGCTTGCAGTTTAACAGCGAAGAAAACAACTGTTAAACGAAATATGGCCCATATTACCGGAAATGCCTTTTTTCTTTATCGGGTTTCGCACACATTTTATATATTTTCACGGGCCATTTTAAACTAATCCCGGGTCACTAGTTATTGGTTTCATAACAAATAATGTTGTTCAGTCATGTTACCTCGCTAGCTAACAACCTGGTAGCTTGACAGTAGGTTTAGGCAAATGTGATTGGCATAGGAAGAAGGGAATAGGGTCTGCTATTCATGAGATATGCTTCTGGAGGTAGGATTCAATGTAATCCTAAACTACACAATGACATGCAGCTCCTTATGTAGGTATATCACAAGAGGTTGGTGGCACCTTAATTGGGGAGGATGGGCTTGTGGTAATGGCTGGAGCAGAATGAGTGGATTGGTATGAAACACATGGCTTCTATGTGTTTGATGCCATTCACGCCGTTCCAGCCATTATTATGAGCCGTCCTACCTGCAGCAGCCTCTGCTGATGTACAGTGCATCCAGAAAGTATTCAGACCCCTTGATTTTGTCTACATTTTGTTAATTTACAGCTTTAATCTTAAATGGATTAAATGTTTTTTTTTTTTTTACCATCCTCAATCTACACACAAATACCATAATGACAAAGCAAAAGCAGTTTATTTTTGCAAACTGAAATATCACATTTACATTTAAGTATTCAGACCCTTAACTCAGTACTTTTTTGTTGAAGAACCTTTTGGCAGCGATTACAGCCTCGAGTCTTGGGTAGGACGCTACAAGTTTGGCACAGCTGTATTTGGGGAGTTTCTCCCCTTTGCAGATCCTCTAAAGCTCTGTTAGGTTAAATGAGGAGTGTCGCTGCACAGCTATTTTTCAGGTCACTCCAGAGATGTTTGATCGGGTTAAAGTCTGGGCACTGGCTGGGCCAATCAAGGACATTCAGAGACTTGTCCCGAAGCCACTCCTGCGTTGTCTTGGCTGTGTGGTAAGTGTTGTTGTCCTGTTGGAAGGTGAAAATAGCTGTGCAACCCACGCTGACCTCGAGGAAGGCATGCGGCCTGCTAATTATCTGTAGGCTATGTTTCAACTTGTCAATTTCAAATTACACTGACAAAAATATAAACGGAACATGTAAAGTTTTGGTCCCAAGTTTGTTGAGCTGAAATAAAAGATCCCAGAAATGTTATGCACAAAACGCTAATTTCTCTAAGATTTTGTACACAAATTTGTGTACATCCCTGTTAGTGAGCATTTTTGCTTTAAGATAATCCATCCACTTGACAGGTGTGGCATATCAAGACAACGATTAAACAGCATGCTAATTACACAGGTGCACCTTGTGCTGGGGACAATAAAAGGCCACTTTAAAATGTGCAGTTGTCGCACAACAATGCCACAGATGACTCAAGTTGAGGGAGTGTTCAATTGGCATGCTGACTGCAGGAATGTCCACGAGAGCTGTGGCCAGATAATTTGTCAATTTCTCTACCATAAGCTGCCTCCAACGTCGTTTTAGATCATTTGGAAGTGCATCCAACCGGGATCACGACCGCATACCACGTGTATGGAGTTGTGTGGGCAAGTGATTTGCTGATGTCAACGTTGTGAACAGAATGCCACGTGGTGGGGTTATGGTATGGGCAGGCATAAGCTATGGACAACGAACACAATTGCATTTTATCAATGGTAATTTTGAATGCCCAGAGATAGTGAGATCCTGAGGCCCATTGTCGTGCAGTTCATCCCCCCCGGCTCCATGTCGCAAGGATCTGTACACAATTCCAGGAAGCTAAAATTGTCCCAGTTCTTCCATGGCCTGCATACTCACCAGACATGCCATCCATTGAGCATGTTTGGGGTGTTCTGAATCGACGTGTACGACAGTACGTTCTAATTCCCGCCAATATCCAGCAACTTTGCGCAGCCGTTGACGAGTGGAACATCATTCTACAGGCCACAATCAACAGCCTGATTAACTCTGTGAAGATGTTTGAAGTTCTATTTTTGAACATCAGTTTTGAATTGGTGTGCCTAGTTAATTAATAGAAGTATCCCATTTTACTGTTGCTGACATTTGTTACGTTTGCGGCATTACTGAGCAGCCCAAGTTCAAACTTTTTTCTCCCTGGCACATTTCCCCAGGTGGCCCCCGCATTGCCTTCACTACTACTAATAATTTTAATTCCTATCACAGTGCCTTATTACGTTATCATTACAGTTTCTGCATAACATGTTTTTAATGTTTTTTTTTACTGATTTTATGATGAGTTAATGCTAAGCTAATTGCCAGTTTTGTGGTGCCATGTTTGACATCATACAATGCATTCTGGTTGTCACGTAAACGTCTGTCAGACCAAAGATATTATAACAAAACGAGGTGAAGGGATGGTTCACTCGTCTTTCGGGTAAACTTCCGGGAAGTGAATGATGGTAGATGACCCCCCCCCCACCCCCCCCACCCCCCCCCCTCCCCTTCAATAGACATACTACAAACAGACTCAACTCCTCTTGTAACTGTTAATCTTTGGTTAATGCGAAAAAACAAAACATGGCTGCTCGCACAAACTACCTATCGTCGGATTACTTTTGATTTTTAGAAAGTGTTTTACTCAATTCTGTCACTGGTGAAGTCACTCGTGTTGTGATGAATTGTAAATAGTAATTTCTAATTCATACTATGGTTTGTCAGCTGAGAGTTCGTTACGACCAATGTAGCCTACATCTTCCGGTGTGGATGAGAATTGGTATGCTGTCGCTACTTCTATGGATGTCTTAGCATTGCATCCCAAAAATAAACTGCACATTTGAGGACAGCTTTGTAAAGAATGTGTTTGTGCAAAAATGTGTCCAGGTCTAACGCGGACTGTTGCGTCAATCGTAACTGGACGTTCTAATCACACCGGTTTGCGCACATGTCGCAGGGATCACTGTAGAATGATCCCACCCGTGTGTTCGTACGTGTCAAAGGGTTAATCACCGTTACATTATTTCACTGCACGTATTATTTACGGTTCACAACCTGCTACACTTGTGCGGAAACAAAAATGTAGCGTTTTAAAAAATATTTTGTTTTGAGCAAGTGTCTGGTTTCTCTGTTCTGTTGATGTTAACGGAGCGTGCGCACATGCCTGAGCATGCATAGAAGTACCTGGCCTTCTGTGGGCAAATATAGGAAAGTGCTCATTTGGGGATTTCTGATTGTTGTCTTAACTCAACACATCCACAACTAATAAGCTGAGCTTCTCAGTCATTTTCTTTCTTCACCTCACATAGTCAGACAACAAAGTCTGTTTTATTTTTTTTATACATCCATTGCGAATTATAATAGTTCCTGGCAGTAGGCCTATTTTGAAAAATCTTTACAACAATCTCTCTCCTGATAATCACCAGGCCTCT
This sequence comes from Oncorhynchus clarkii lewisi, assembly GCF_045791955.1. Taxonomy (NCBI): domain Eukaryota; kingdom Metazoa; phylum Chordata; class Actinopteri; order Salmoniformes; family Salmonidae; genus Oncorhynchus; species Oncorhynchus clarkii. The sequence continues at coordinate 27,384,463 of NC_092167.1, forward strand.
GTGTGTAATAACTACTATTTTCCTTTGGGCACAAACAGTTGTCTGATAACCCAGAATAGTCTAGTTGATACAATATTGCAAGTTCGCTAGTGGAAAGCTTCAGGCCAGACCCAGTTTTTTGATTTGAAACATTGTTGCAATAGCTCAACCTCCCGTTCTATCTGTCTTGACAGGCTCAGTATAGAGATGAATGCGATTTGAAAGAACTGGATCTTAGAATGTTTGACTTTGTCGGCTTTATGTATTTTTACTCAGGCTATAACTTTTATTGTCAACTAGGGGCCAATGCAGCAGTAGGCCCATCTCTAGTTCCATGCACTCATTTCTTTAGCCGCCAATAGATCACGTGTATCATCAATGTGTTCATATGGCAGAGGCTGGTACTCTCGCATTAGTTAAATTTAAACTTTTAGATTTTTATCATTTGAATTCAGAATTTTGTAATAACCATGTGACTGATTTTGAAAATAAACTTTATTATTGAGATGAAACTGTTCCACGAAAATGAGCATATGGCAGTTGTAACTGGCACACAGATCGGTAGAAATTGCAGGAGAAATTGAATTGCCTCCGTTTCTATGGTCAGATTTTTGCCTGTAGGCTACTTTGAAGCAAGGTAAGACATGCCTCATAATATGAAGTAAAACGTTCAGGTTTCAAACGATGAAGTAGGTTTTAAAATAGCAAACTGGCTCACATTGTAAAGAGGCTGCGCTGGTAGCATACTGTTGCCTGCACTTGACTGGTGAATGGGAGGCGTGCTTCAATTATCAGTTTAAATATAAAAAATAGTTTTTAAACATGCACCAAAACTGTTAACATTTTATAATTGTTGCGCGCAATGAATGGGCTTATAAAAACACATATTTTACTCAAGCAGAACCAGCAAAGGATGCTGTGCGATAGTCGTTATTTATCCAATAAATAACATAAATACAGATGCCAATTTAATTCCACTAAATTATGCAAATGAACCAAATATACTGATAAACGTGACTGTCAAATGTATTTATAATGACTGCTATTTCAATCAATTCATAAAAAGTGTTATTTTACAAAAATGTTATGCTGGTCAATTTATCAGGTTTAAAAAAATGTAAAAAAATTAATCAGCTGTAATTGCCGGCTTTTGGCCAACGGAAACTCGTGTGTGTGCTGTGCTAAGTGTTTTCTCTGGGACGTTAGATGACTGACTAATAGGCCTTGCTGGAAAGTAAACGTTCCCTCCTATCCACTTAGGAGGAGGATGTGAGGTGACTAATATGAATTTGGTTGAGTAATCATGTGCCTTGAGTGTAAAAATCCCCCTCAACGCCAAAGCTTAGTGCTGTTTGTATGACCATATAAGGACAGTAGAAGTTGGCTAATGCTGTCCGTAAGATCGTAGTGTGCTCACTGCGCACATATTTGTTCACTATAATTTAATTGTTCAGTGTCCCTAGTATTGCTGCACTGTATACTGAAACTTCAGTACTTTTTTGATACTAGAACATGGAACAGTTCTGTACTGGAATTTGTTACTTTTGGTACTTCTGTCAAATTTGTCTCACGTCATACAGATTGAGAGGATCCAGTCTGTCTAGTAATTTGTCTGAATCTCCTCAAGGGGACACTAGAAAGCGAGCCAGGCTACTTGCGCATGCAGTTCACACAAAGCAAGCCACTTTTGAGAGGAAAGCGGGAGGGGAGAGAATGCTTCTAACGAAAACAGCATACCACCACAAAAGTAGCTCCAGAAGCAAACTATGGGAATGCTTTGCTTACAGAGCAGATGAGGGCCAAGCCCACCAAAACAACTAAGAAGAATGTGTTCCAAAACCATGCAGTGCAAGGGTATAGTTGCAAAATTACATTTAAAAACTATTTTACACACATTTGAATTGTAACGTTATTCTACTAGCAACTAAATTCAAATGATTTGAGTGACAATGACATTACAACCTGAAAGTAATGTGAAATGTACTCGTAACTTAGCAATGACAGCAATATATTTAGACTAAAGTTACTTTGTGTTTGGCTGGGCTTGTTTGCAGTAGCCAGCTGGTAACCCTGAGTGAAGCATTGCACCCTGGGAATCATAGTAGGCTGTGTAAAATTCATTGTATATTTATGGTGTGTAGACTATTACAAAGTATAAGCTTCAGAAATTAGTTTTTTTTGTTGTTTTGGAACTTAACTATTAATTTAATACAGTAATTGATTAAGCTATAATGAATCATAAGTCTAATGGATGTAATTTGACCCAATATTATGGCCATAGATGAGGAAAATATACTTTTCTACTATGGTGGATAGTAGATTGACGTAGGCTAGTGAATTTGCGGTCTGTTACTTTTCTTGTAACAGAGTACGCCTTGGCATTCCACACTGCCCTTTCCCACGTGGACAAAAGGAACACCTATGTGAGAATGCTGTTCATTGACTACAGCTCAGCGTTCAACACCATAGTGCCCACAAAGCTCATCACTAAGCTAAGGACCCTGGAACTAAACACCTTCCTCTGCAACTGGATCCTGGACTTCCTGACGGGCCACACCCAGGTGGCAAGGGTAGGCAACAACACATGTGCCACGCTGATCCTCAACACGGGGGCCCCTCAGGTGCGTGCTTAGTCCCCTCCTGTACTCCCTGTTCACCCACGACTGCTTGGCCAAGCATGACTCCAACACCATCAAGTTTGCTGACGACACAACAGTGGTTGGCCTGATCAGCGACGAGACAGCCTATAGGGGGAGGAGGTTAGAGACCTGGCCGTGTGGTGCCAGGACAACAACCTCTCCCTCAATGTGAGCAAAACAAAAGAGATGATTGTGGACTACAGGAAAAGGAGGGCCGAACAGACCCCTATTAACATCGATGGGGCTGTAGTGGAATGTGTTTAGAGTTTTTCAAGTTCCTTGGTATCCACATCACCAACAAGTTGTCATGGTCCAAATACACCAAGACAGTCGTGAAGAGGGCACGACAACATCTTTTCCCCCTCAGGAGACTGAAAAGATTTGGCATGTGTCACCAGAGCCTCAAAGTTCTACAGCTACACTATCAAGAGCATCCTGACTGTTGCATCACCGCCTGGTATGGCAACTGCTCGGCATCTGACTAAGGCGCTACAGTGGGTAGTGCGTACGGGCTAATACTTCTCTGGTGCCAAGCTTCCTCCCATCCAGGACCTAAACTCAGCAAAAAAAGAAACGTCCTCTCACTGTCAACTGTTTCTTTCAGCAAACTTAACATGTAAATATTTGTATGAACATAAGGTTCAACAACTGAGACATAAACTGAACAAGTTCCACAGACGTGTGACTAACAGTAATTGAATGTGTCCCGAACAAAGGGGGGGGGGGGTCAACATCAAAAGTAACAGTCTGTAGCTGGTGTGGCCACCAGCTGCATTAAGTACTGCAGTGGTTCTCCTCCTCATGGACTGCACCCGATTTGCCAGTTCTTGCTGGGAGATGTTACCCCACTCTTCCACCAAGGCACCTGCAAGTTCCCAGACATTTCTGGGGGGAATGGCCCTAGCCCTCACCCTCCGATCCAACAGGTCCCAGACTTCCTCAATGGGATCGAGATCCGGGCTCTTTGCTGGCCATGGCAGAACACTGACGTTCCTGTCTTGCAGGAAATCACACACAGAACAAGCAGTATGGCTGATGGCATTGTCATGCTGGAGGGTCATGTCAGGATGAGCCTGCAGGAAGGGTATCACATGAGGGAGGAGGATGTCTTCCCTGTATTGCACAGCGTTGAGATGGCCTGCAATGACAACAAGCTCAGTCCGATGATGCTGAGACACCCCAGACCATGACAGACCCCCCCCCCCCCCCCCCCCCCCCCCCCCCCCATGTTTTTACACTGCTGCTACTCGCTGTTTATTATCTATGCATAGTCACTTTTCCCCAACCCAATGTACAAACTACCATGACTAACTGGTACCCAAGCACATTGACTCTGTACAGGTACCATATATAGCCTTGTTACTGTTATGTAATTTGATTAGATTTTTTTTAAATTACTTTATTTAGTAAATATTTTCTTAACCAACAAGGCAGTTCAAGAAATGAAGTTAAGGGCTTGTGAGTAAGCATTTCACTGTAAGGTCTACCTACACCTATTGTATTCTTCGAATGTGACATAAAATTTGATGTGAAATGTCACTTGCATGTTCTGTTCCTTTGAATTACCATAATCGAAATGTGATTTCTGTCATTCTGAGCACCGTTGCCGGACACCCTAATCAGGTTACGCACCCACTGAATATGGGTCCGGTAAATTTCTCAAATGTACAGGTAAATGAAAGTGCTGCTGGTCAGATGTCCGGCGCCACATTTTCCTGGGTGTGCTTTCTAGGATAGTGTTGTCACGATACCAGTATCACAATACTAGGAAGCAAATCATAAAGTGGACTGAATTTCTTGAGGAAAACGGTCCTAATGTTGGGGACAATACTGCCTTATGTTGTCGCCCAGAGTCACATTTAGTTTATTTTGCAAGATATAATAGCACACAATATTTTCCAAAAGTAGGCTTTAAAGGACCATAGTTTTTTTGTGCTTTGTTTTCTTTTTTACCTAGGGAAATCTGGTATCGTAGTATCCTGATTAGTACCCTAGAAGCACACTCTGGTTTATTATTTTATCTTTTTTGTATTTTTATAAATGTAACCTTTTGTGTGTGCCACCCCTCACCCATTATCTGTCACCTGGCATTTGGCCATGACCACCTTGTCATGGGTGTTTCTGAGATGGACTGACAGACCTTTAAGGACACACACACACACACACACCGAGATCCTTAGGTCAAGTGGAAGGATTACGCTCCCCATTTCAGAGGAGATGAGGGGGAGGCAAGTTACTGAGTGTTGGGAAGCCACATGGGCAACCTGGTCGCTCCGACTAGACATAACAGTACACGTTTTCTTTTTACCTGTACTATGTAACTCAAAAACGTATAATACAAATGTGTGAGAGACCGTGTTGACATGGGTGAATGGCATTACCACTAAGCCTGTTTCGACTCCCATCGTTTTAATTATGGCATTTATCTATTGGACTTGACCCGTTGGATGGAACTGACCTAATGGTCGGAAGAAGAGGGGGAGAAAGAAAAGCAAACGGAGTGGGAGGAAGAGAAGGAAGGGTGGTGAAGCCGAGTAATCTAATTGGTTTTCAAGTGGGATTAATTAGTCTCCAATGTAGCTAGGTTAATTCCTTCTCTTCCTCCTCCTTCCGGCATCAGCAGTCTTCTCAGGTCAATCTCGCTCCCTCTTTCACACTCTTTCTCCTTCCTTTTCAGTCCAGCAGTCTGTCTTCTCTGCTTATCCTGGGACAGTAGCGTTGGTGGCCATTTGACCTTTTAAAAACCTTTAGTGACGGGGCTAACATTAGGAGGTGTGTGTGCACGTACACACAGCACAAGTCAAACGTTTGGACACAGCTACTCATTCAAGGGTTTTTCTTTTTACTATTTTCTACATTGTAGCGAAGACATCAAAACTATGAAATGACACATATGGAGTCATGTAGTAACCAAAAAAGTGTTAAACAAATGAAAATATATTTTATATTTGAGGTTCTTCAAAGTAGCCACCCTTTGCCTTGACAGCCTTGCACTCTCTTGGCATTCTCTCAACCAGCTTCATGAGGTGGAATGCATTTCAGTGAACAGAATTTCTTTCCTTCTTAATGCGTTTTAGCCATTCAGTTGTTGTGGCAAGGTAAGGGTGGTATACAGGAGATCCTTGGCTATTGGCTAATCAGGGACACTTAACCTGTAAGCTGATTGACAGTTTACCTTTTACTGCAGATCCAAACCCAGACCTGACCAGAAAGAAAACGGGGATAGACCTTCCTGAATTTGTCCACTGATTTCGCATACATTAGTCTCAAATGATGGTGATGTTCACGTTGGGCCCAATTCTAGCAAACAAGTAGCAGAGACCTGAGGACACCATCCAACCTGGAACTGAGTGAGTGAGTAGTGTTTGGTCTGATGCTATTTAGAAAGCCAAGAAGAAAAATAAAGTACATTACAATGATTTATTTTATGGGGACTGAATGCTGAGTTAAGGTTCCCAGGCTTGCAAGGACAGACCAGATACAAATTAAATTGGCACTAAGATGTGAAGTAAAAGGTGTCGAGGCCTTTGCACCCAGCAAGTGGCAGGAGTCTTCGAAGCATCCTCAGAATCGCTCTCTTGCTGTCCAGAAATAAAAGCTTCTCCCAAGTGGGTGAGACACCTACTTCTGCTGCACTTCTACTTGGATTCCACCCGGTGATCTGTTCACCGTCTGCCCTGGCTTGTCTCCCCGTTTGGTACAGGTACCACCACACTCGCCCCTCTCGCCTGAGCAACCGCTCGCCTCCAGCAGTCGCGCACTGTTGGGGCGAGTGACTCGGAACTTACAATGCCTTAAAGATGAAATGCATTTCTTGTGCATTTTGCTATTTGCCTCATGACTCCTGCATACTTTGCAGTCAGCAAACTTTCTTTACCCAACCGTGGGACAGACTGTTCCCACACTCGGGACTCTGACTCTCTATTTTGGTTACACAGACTTTTGGCCTCCCATCCTATTCTAACCACCTCTTGCTGGCTTTGTATTCATGTTACCTGATGGAAATGCTGTACAATATGATCTTGTTGCCATCTGATGCACATTCAGATGTCATAAATCAGCACTGCAGAGCTCTCCCTGTCCTATGCAGTGCCTTGATTGTATTACTGTTGATGATATCTGGAAATGTGCATGTATTGTTGCTAGCCCCAATTCTGACTTGTGCTCTGATATCTGCTTCACTGATTTCTGCTCTCGTAAAAGCCTGGTTTATCTGCACGTTAACACTAGAAGCTTATGACCTAAAATGGATCAATTGAAAGTGTGGGTTCACAGCTCCAATCCAGATGTGTTTGTCATTACTGAGATGTGGTTAAGGAAGAGTGTTTTGAATACTTATGTTAACCTTCCTGGTTATAACATTTTTCGGCAAGACAGATCTTCCAAAGGTGGGGGAGTGGCATTTATTTTCTTTACCAAGGATCACTTTCAGTGCTCTGTTGTCTCCACCAAGTCTCCCCCAAACAATTTGATTTGCTGGTTTTAAGCATTAAACTTTCAAATAGCTCTTTGTTGACTGTTGCTGGGTGGTTGTGTCCTCCATCAGCACCAGCCTGTACCCTACCTGCCCTAAGCTCTCTCCTGGCCCCGTACACTAAGTCTGAATTTCAAGTTCATAACAACCGGTAATCAGCCTTTTTGGACGCCGATTACATTGCAATCTACGAGGAAACTGTGTGGGGGGCTGACCACCTGTTACGCAAGTCTATGTCAAAAGGACCTTGTGGCTGTAAGGAGCCGAGGTAAGTTGCTAGCTAGCATTAAACGGATCTTCTCAATCACTAGTTAACTACACATGGTTGATATTACTAGGTTAACTAGCTTGTCCTGCGTTGCATATAATCAATGTGGTGTCTGTTAATTTATCGAATCACAGCCTACTTCAACTTCGCCAAACGGGTGATGATTTAACAAAAGCGCATTGTTGAAAAAGTACAATCTTTGCACAAATGTACCTAACCATAAACATCAATGCCTTAATCAATACACAGAATATGTTTTTAATCTGCATATTTAGTTAATATTGCCTGCTAACATTAATTTATTTTAACTTGGGAAATTGTCTCTTCTCTTGCGTTCAGTGCAAGCAGAGTCGGGGGGAATATGCAACAGTTTGGGCCGCTTGGCTCATTGAACTAATTTGCCAGAATTTTACATAATTATGACATAACATTGAATGTTGTGCAATGCAACAGCAAGATTTAGATTTAGGGTTGCCACCCATTCAATAAAATACGTAACGGTTCCGTATTTCACTGAAAGAATAAATGTTTTGCTGACCATATTAATGACCATAAGTTTTGTATTTCTGTGTTTATTAAAATGAAGTCTGATTTGATAGAGCAGTCTGACTGAGCGGTGGTAGGCAGCAGCAGGCTCGTAAGCATTCATTTCAACAGCACTTCACTGCGTTTGCCAGCAGCTCTTAGCAATGGTGCTGGCAATACATAACCTAAAACCTCTTAACTGGGAATATTGAGGAACTGGGAATATTGAACCACCAGCTTTCATATGTTCTCATGTTCTGAGCAAGGAACTTATATGTTAGCTTTTTTACATGGCACATATTGCACTTTTACTTTCTTCTCCAACACTGTTTTTGCATTATTTCAATGTTTCATTATTTATTTGAGACTAAATAGATTTTATTTACATTAAGTTAAAAGAAGTTCATTCAGTATTGTTGTAATTGTCATTAGACTAAATCTTTAAAAAAAAAATATATATATATATATATATATCGGCTTTTTTTGGTCCTCCAATAATCTGTATCGGTGTTGAAAAATCATAATCGGTCGACCTCTAATCCTGACTGTTATAGGCCCATTTCTATTTTGACCTGTTTATCGAAAGTGTTGGAAAAACTTGTCAATAATCAACTGACTGTCATTCTTGATTGCATACCCGAGAGAATACTAGAAATCTGGTTTCTGCACAGGTTATGGATGTGTCACTGCAACCTTAAAGGTCCTCAATGATATCACCATTGCCCTTGATTCTAAGCAATATTATGCTGCTATTTTTATTGACTTGGCCAAAGCTTTTGATACAGTAGACCATTCCATTCTTGTGAGTATTGGTGTCTCCTGAGGGCTGGTTTGCTAACTGCCTCAGAGTGCAGTGTATAAAGTCAGAAAATATGCTGTCTCAGCCACTGTCTGTCACCAAGGGAGTACCCCAAGGCTTGATCCTAGGCCCCACGTCTTCTCAATTTACATCAACAACAGCTAAGGCAGTAGAAAGCTTTCATCCATTTATATGCAGATGATATTCTTATACTCAGCTGGCCCCTCCCTGGATTTTGTGTTAAATTCTCTACAACAAAGCTTTCTTAGTGTCCAACAAGCTTTCTCTACCCTTGAACTTATTTGGAGGTGTTCAGAACAAGGTTGTGGTCTGGTAAGAAGAATGCCCCTCTCCCCACCGGTGTGATTACTACCTCCTGAGGGTTTGAGCTTGAAGTAGTCACCTCATACAAGTACTTGGGAGTATGACTAGACGGCGGTACACTGTCCTTCTCACAGCACATATCAAAGCTGCAGGCTTAAGTTAAATCTAGACTTGGTTTCCTCTATCGTAATCGCTACTCTTTAACCCCAGCTACCAAATTAACCCGGATTCAGATGACCATCCTACCCATGCTAGATTAGGGACTTAATTTATACATCGGCAGGCAATGGTGCTCTGGAGCGGCTAGATGTTATTTGCAACCAATGCACCTTATAGGACACATCACTGCACTCAATACTCTTCTGTAAACTGATCATTGCTGTATACCCGTCGCAAAACCCACTGGTTGATGCATATTTATAAAACCCTCTTAGCCTCACTCCCCCCTATCTGCGATATCTACTGCAGCCCTCATCCTCCACATACAACACCTGTTCTGCCGGTCACATTCTGTTAGAGGTCCCCAAACACACATCCCTGGGTCGTTCGTCTTTTCAGTTCGCTGCAGCTCGCGACTGGAACGAGCTGCAACAAACACTCAAACTGGAGTTTTATCTCAGCTGTATCTCTTCATTCAAAGTCTCAATCATGGACGTTCTTACTGACAGTTGTGGCTGCTTTGTGTGATGTATTGTTGTCTCTACCTTCTTGCCCTTTGTGCTGTTGTCTGTGCCCAATAATGTTTGAACCATGTTTTGTGCTGCTACCATGTTGTTGCTGCCTTGCTATGTAGTAGTGTTTTCTCTCGTTGTGATGTGTGTTTTGTCCTATATATTGTCTTTATTTTTAATCCCAGGCCCCCATTTTCCTTTTTGGTAGGCTGTCATTGTAAATCACAATTTGTTCTTAACTGGCTTTCCTAGTTAAAGGTTAAATTAATTCAAAGTTGAGGTATGTAGATTTAACATGGACTTAGCATAATAAAACAGACTTAAGTATTTTTTGTTTGTTAAAGGAATAGTTTGGGATTTTGGCAATGAAGCTCTTTATCTACTTCCCCAGAGTCAGATGAACTCGTGGATATCATTTGTATGTCTGCTTGCAACTTAAAAAGGAAGTATGCTCTCTAGCGTTTACACTAACACTAGTTAGCAACTGTGCAATGACTGGAAGTCTATGGGAACAGCTAGCATGTCGACTTCGTCATTACTCTAATCCTAATTAGCACTGAGTTGCGAAATGACATCTTGTTTCCTTCATACTGTACGCAGCGACTTACAAATGGGTGTCGACAAGTTCATCGGACTCGGCGGAAGTAGATAAGGGGCTTCATTGCCAAAGGGGGTCAGTTGAGGCTGTTGTACAGTAGTGTCCAGCAGTGGTTGGAGCCTGAGCATATTGTTATGGTCTAAGTAGGATCCTTAAGACCTCTCTCCATCTCTCTCTCTCTCTCTCATCTCTCTCCATCTGTTTCCCTCATCTCTCCTTCCCTTCCTCACTCGCTCTTTCTGTGTCCCCATCTCCTCCCACTCCTTTCTCCATCCCCCCCTAACAGACAGATAGAAAGCGTTAGCCAGCATTCCTGTCGCTCCAGCCCGTCCACAGCTGAAGCCCTCTCTCAAAGCAACTGTATTGTGACCCAGCAGCCATTGTTATAACAGGACAAAGCCCCTATCAAAGCCCTGCTCAGGGTCAACTGGGGCCAGCCTTAAAACACGCACGCACGCACGCACACAGGCACGCACGCACACAGGGGGAAATATACGCACACGCTTTAGATACAGGGGATATGCGCAGCCAGAGCCCAGCCTAATCCACTGCCAGAATGTGTGTGGACCACGAAGGGACATGCTTTTTTACCAACTTTTTTGCTGAAGTTAACTGATGCTCTCTCTCTCTCTACAGAATGAAGCTGGATGGAGGGATCTGATCTGAGATGGGGTTTCTGTGGTGTACCCCTCTAACTAAATCCCTCCACCGCCACCCTTTGACCTCGACCCCAAGGCTGGCCCTCTGCCACCACCCTTCAACCTCGACCCCAAGGCTGGCTCACAAGGTCACGCCCCCTTTGAACCACAACACCACGAAGACGGCAGAAGATGAAGATATATATATATATATATATATTATTTTTTTGTGTTTTTTTTCTGTTTCGTCAGTGGCTGGTTTTGAGGCTGCTCTCTCTCGTCGTTAAAGGACTTTAGATATAAAAACATGATTTCTGATCTACAGCACAAAAAGGGAGCTTCGCTCAAACATGGTATCGCTGTAAGTTAATAATAATAATAATAATAGCCAAATAATAATACAACTCTTAGACTGGGTTGAGACTGGTCAGTAGAGTTTACTCTAAAGTATTACTCTTATCTTAGAGTTTACTCATCTTCTCACTGAGAAACTGCTACATGTATTTAAAGCCACATAGTGCATTTGTTATCCTGACATGGTTTATTTAGTATTTTTCTATTAGCAGAAAAGGGTACTGGACTCGACGATAGTCCCAATATTTTCCATAAAAGACGCAAGTACTTTATTTCCACTCAAGGGCCTTATTAGCACAGGTCTGGCTCACAGATGTATGGAGATATATACACATACACACTTTCACTTGTCTGTGCTCTTTAGGCTACAGTCAGGGCCGTAACCAAGGTTTTTGTGAGGTCTGGATTTTTTTGAGGGGGTGGGCGTTGAAGCTCATTTACTGCATTTCTGTACAATTCAAAAAAAGCTATTTGTAGAACAGCAAAACAAGCAAAAATGACCACCGCCATTATCACCTTGGCTGCTGTAGGTTCATTCATTCACCTCAGTCGATCTACAAACGTATATTAGCTATACAATTGTAATGTTATATCCCTGAAAGGGGGGTGAAATAGGAGGAATGACTCAAACTGACACAGCATCGGCGACTGAGTCAGTTGTAATGATGAATTGCAGAAAATCACATTTTTACTTCTCTTTTCTCAAATTACATAGCATTAACGTTTGTATCCCTAGGCATTACTAATCAAGCTCTGCACAAACGCATCAAAGGAGCACACAGATCGTATTATCACATGCACATGAATTATTAGTATATTATGATTCTGTTATGATTCTGATATCAGTGATGTAGTGGTAAAAAAAAAGTTCTCATTTACCAATATAAATGAGAACGTATGTCATTTTTAGTGTACTGTATTTTCATTTCGATTCGAATGTAATGTCGGCCTAGGCCTGTAGGGAAGATGGGCCATGTGGAGATGTTCATATTGAAACATATATATTTTAAGTTCCTAACCTGTTTAAAAGATTAGTACAGATTTTTCTCAGGGGGGCCCAGACCCAAGTTTGGGAACCACTCCTCTGCTTCCATTGCAGCCTGCCTCAACCTTAACACTTGAGTGCCACATCACTGTCTGTTTCAGTAGCCTACTCTCTGTAAAGCAAAGTTATTGTGAGATCTTAACCTCTTTTTGTTTTTTGCTCCTGTTGAGGTCGGCTTCGTTTAACATTAGCTTAATCCTTCTAGCTGGTCCTCGGCCTGTGCCACAAGAGGGCAAAGTTAGCCGTTTGAGAGCGTGGTGAATGTGCTGCTAAAAAGGAAAATCCGGGGAGGCAAATCCAGGGGACGCAGGCGAACATAACGAACAAACCACTGTTCCTGATTCCACTCGTTCGCAAAGAAGCCGGCGTGATTTAAAAACAGCCAGATCAAGAATGTAAGCGTTCTGAGCTTTGATCAATGCTGAAAGCAAGATTCAGATGTTGACCCATAATAGATTATTATTTTTATTAGAAAGAAAATGAGAGGTCCGGACCGCTGTGTCCTCATGCAGTTACGGCCCTGGTTACAGTGACTGACCACACACACGATGCCCCCTGTTGCAGTGACTGACCACACACACGATTCCCCTGTTGCAGTGACTCCACTAATCCACCAGTAAGTGTGCTGGGTGACACACGGGGCTGGGGTGACGTTAGGGGTTCCAGTAACCTGACTCTACACCCCCCCCCCCCCCCCCCCCCCCCCCCCCTCCCCCAAGGTGCAACATACACACACACCGCTGCCAGCCCCTAACTTCCCTGGTTACGCACCGCTGGACCCCTCCCATTGCCAAGCATGTAGGCTGGCTGTAGTGAGGGAGAGATCGCAGGGGAGTGAGGGTCTATTCTCGGCCTAAACTGGGAGCCACAAGAACCAGTTCAGAGAGGTTTTCAGGATATGACAGTAAGGCACAACTAAGGTCAAATACGTTGTCTAATATGTTGCTTGGAATTCGTGTGCCATTTAACAGAGGAGTGATCAATTTACCATCCTAACTGAAAGACCGCTGTAGGTTTTCCTCTTAATTTTCTTTAATTTCAGTATTTTGACTCGTGTGCCATGCCTTTAAAAATATTTATATATATCCCTAAAAAAAAATGTACCCTCCTGTCTCCCTTCTGAAAGGCTGGAAGCAGTGAGTTCTGCTAGAGTACTGTTGTGTATTTTTCTGTGCATTCTCTGTCAGCCTTTTATATAGTTAACCCACTCTATGGGTGTAGGTGGGAGGAATGGGGGGGACAGAGGGAGATGATGTTAGTGGCACTATCGATTGCGTGACTGGAGTGTTCATTTTATTCGCTCGCCTGATTATTCCCTCGCTTCCTTCCCCCTCTTTTTCTAGATCCCTTAGTCATTTGATATGATGACTGAACCAAAATGTCAGTGAGAAGAAAATAAAAAAGAGCTTGATGCTTGTTAGGAAAGGGGGGGGGGATTAGAAGGGCTCAAAAGTATCATGGTACGTCTTGTCGGCGTGTTAACTAATGTATGAAGATGATTGATGATGATATATTTGTTGGTGCAGAATAATGGACTGTGGAATAGGTTGACACCCACCTGAGCAAAAAAACAACCCGTCAGATCCCATTTGGTACAACCAATGTCTTATATGGTACTGTTGCGGTGCACAGAACCTACTGTTACTGTATGTTATGGAAAATGAACCGTTACTATACCTACCCAAGGCTGAAACCATAGAACTAGAATCCTCATCATTCTAATTCTGTGGTTGGAACACGTTTTAAAGGCTGTACTATGATTTTATTTATTTTTTTGGTTACGCTGCAGCGCTTTTCAGCTATTAGATTTGAACAATACAAAAGCTTTATTTGGCAAGACTTTCTGTGATTTAAGAAGTCTTACTTAATCAATTAAATAAAAAATAGGCTTGATTATCGATACTCACATCAGCCTGGTTCAGTTCTGTACTATTTGGTGGATGATGATTCTACTTTGTTCTGTTGATATATTATAGGCCAATATGGTCGGGTCCCACACTTCTTACTATCGATGTATTGGACATGCATTCTCAGTAGTGTGCATACTAAGTAGTGTGCTAGTGTGGATGTTGGAACAGAGCCGTAGAGTTTTGAGTAAACAATAACAACAAACCCTTTTTAGGAAATAATGGGGGAAATTCTAATAACTACATAATATATTACAGAGGAACTACACGGTACTGCATAAATAAATGTGCAACAGTATTTTTATTTTGGTTTATCTACTTCATAGAAAGAGCAGAAGTTAAATCTCCATAGTTTTTTGGGTGTTGTGTTGATACTTTTGATTGAACACTTAAAGACGGGGTTTAAAATTATTTTTAAGCTAAACGGAGACAGTGGGATAAACTTGTTTTCAAGAGTATGACGATGTAGACACTTAGCAGTTTTGTAAAAAAAAAAAACAGAAAAATAAAAAATAACCTCTGCCTGATGTTTTTGTAACTTACTATTTTATTTGCTGCTGTGTAGTATTCCAAAATAACCAGTTTGAATGCTGTTGATCTGATGGCAACCATGACGGTGTCGTTTTCATTGCTACCTGTGTTTTCTTTCAGAACTTAATGGCATTGTCATTTAGCTTTATGGAACAGACAGTTCTTCATACGGTGGAGGTGTTAATCCTCATATGTGCATTATATTTCTCTGCAACGTATGTCCTTAAGGGGGGAAAAAAGGTGTTAAAACAACAAAAAAGAAGAGAAATTATTTAAATATGACAGTATTTTTTTCATGTTAATTGCGCCTCTTTTTTTTCTTTTTTTTCTGTCTCACTTCAGGGGAGATGGGGTGAAGTCCTAATGGAGGAATTTGGAGCATAGTGTTTATTTATCCAACTTTTTTGCTTTCAATAGAGCTATTGCAATAAAAGTGTTAATGTACATCTTACCACCTCAACTGTCCCTTATTATTTGTGTGTGTGTACGTATTAGTAAGCCTTGTCTGAGCCAGAATGGCCCGTGGGGCTAGAGTTTATCTACTGTTTCTGGAGTGTAAGCGGAGTTGATGTACAAGTACAGCAGTGAAGGCTGCTGAGGAGGATGGCTCATAATGGCTGGAATGGTATCAAACACGGTTTCCATGTGGTTGATACCATTCAATTGACTCCATTCCAACCATTTACTAGGTGTCATCCTCCCCTCAGCAGCCTCCACTGAAGCACAGTATACACACGGCCCCCTGTCCAGGGGGTATGGTGTGTACTACATGTCATAAGTTGACTCTTTGGCCAATGCACAGTGCCTATGCTTCAAAAGGTCTATACCCAGAATGCAACTGGCCAACAACAGCCACTGACTGATAGTTGGACCACCTCTCTAAAATAAAATGTTGACCTTCTAACAGTTGAGGGCTCGAGTTACCTTTTGGCTCAAACAACTTATACCAGTGTTTACCAACTGTTCTGTTTAGTTGTCTACTATGATCATGTTTGTTTTGGCAATCCCATGATATCCTATCAAGTCTAGATCTACTGAACTTGTAACCGTTGTGCACATTTCACACTAAATATCTATGTGCCATTTCTGAAAAGACTGCATGTACAAATATATTGAGATTTTTTTTGCCCAAACCTTCCCGCACAAAGCCATAACCTGCAAGGAGAGTAACCTAAAGAGCCCCTGCAGCCAGCTGGTTCTGGCAACACAATTGCACCTAACCAAATTAAGAGGAAACAAAAAGAGAACTACTTGACACATTGAAGAAAATAAAAATTGCATACAGCAAAATACTTGAAATAATTGATTGATTGACCACTAACGTGGGTCTAATTAAATGAGAGCTGGGCCATTGTAGGCCTGTAGGGTACTTCGCAAGTAGGACACCATCACAGTCAGAAAAGGTGATAAGCTTATTTCCTATTTCTAACCATTTTAGAATGCAAACATGTTTATGTTCGCTCTTCTGACTAGCGGCAAATGATTGCATCTTATATTTACTTTTTTTATTTTTATGTGTGCACAAAATACTCTGCATGGTCTCATAAAAAGCTTAAATTCTTGTTAATCTAACTGCACTGTCCAATTTACAGTAGCTATTACAGTGAAATAATTCCATGCTATTGTTTGAGGAGAGTGCATAATTTAGAACATGAAAGTTATTAATTAACATATTAGGCACATTTGGGCAGTCTTGATACATGTTTAAAATAAATGCAATGGTTCATTGGATCAGTCTGAAACTTTGCATATACACTGCTGCCATCTAGTGGACAACATCTAAATTGCACCTGGGCTGGAATAATACATTATGGCCTTTCTCTTGCATTTCAAAGATGATAGTACAAAAATAATACAAAAGAATGGTTGTTTTTGTCTTTGTATTATCTTTTACTATATTTATTGTGTTATATTCTACTACATTCCTTTCACATTTCCATGAACATCAAAGTGTTTCCTTTCAAATGGTACCAAGAATATGCATATCCTTGCGTCAGGGCCTGAGCTACAGGCAGTTAGATTTGGGTATGTCATTTTAGGTGAAAATTGAAAAAAAGGGGTGGATCCTTAATAGGTTGGCAACAACAAAAGGAGGGTGGGTGTATAATGTGAACATCTAGTAACCAAAAGGTTGTGTGTTTCGAATCTCATGATGGACAACTTCAGCATTTTATCAAATACTTTTTAGCTACTTTGCAACTACTTAGCATGTTAAGTTAAATGGTTAAGGTTACCTAACTCAACCTTCATCCCTCACTGCTAGCCTAGCTAACATTAGCCACAACAAATTGGAATTCGTAACGTATATGTACTGCAAATTCATAATATATTGTACGAATTGCAATTCGGAACATATACGGATGGCTATTTGTAACATAAATTAATGCATACCATACGAAACGTAACATAACATACTAAATGGAGTGTACAGATTCATAGGAAATGCCCTGAGACCAGGTTGAAATACTAGGCTATTTGCCTGCTTGCAATGCAATACTTCAACCACTAGAAACTGCGTATGCATGGTCTAAAGTTTGCGGGAAGTTAAGCACATTCTCACTTCATGTTCATTTTTAAAAATAAGTCGCACCCATGTTCTGGGGTATATTTTGTACATATGCAATGTTTATAAATGAGGCCCCAGCGCCTGTGTCCACAAAGCAGCTGAGTAGGAGTGTGAATCTACGATCTGTCTACACAATCTTATTCATAATGATCTAAAATTCAAAACTGATGCTAGACAGCTAAACACATTCTAATTGGTACTAACACTGTTTTCAGATGGAGCACAGTAGTAGTGGGATACTGTCTTTGTTTCTCTCTGTCTCTCTCTGTCTGTGAATAATTCCCTTTAGTTGTTGTTGTTCTCAAACTAACCCAGTGTTAGTCCCAAATTCCACCTCCGAGACAGAGAGAGCATCCTGACTGTCAAAACAAGGTACATTTCACATAACGTACAGTTATGAATGGAACTATGGTTCCCTGGAGAAGGGAACGAGGTATAACATACTATGGGGTCTCAACGTCCAATCCTATTCGCCTGAAGCAAACTGAAATCAAGCCCAACGGGCCAATGGAGGCCGAGCCCACCCTCGGAAGCCCCGCCTTCCTAGCTATAATACCAGGGCTGTCATCTATTTCCTCAATTCAGTACCGCTCTTCAGCGAACCCATGCACCCTGGCGGTGCATAGCCAAAATATGTCATGCCTCATTCCCTCCTTCAGGGAACAGCAGTTATATTCATAACTGTACATACCCTTTCAGTCGGTCACTCGGTATAACATACTATGGGGACATACAATCACGCCCCAAGTCGGCTCAGAGGGTACCAAACTAGCAGGATCACGGCAGCTCAAGCACACACAGGTTCCACCGTGTTGTGTTGTGTTCATCATTGATTGTCTAGTATAGCATCCATGATTCGTATCATCAGTTAGACAGTATTTAGTTAGTTTTTTCATTGGAAATGACTAGGTGATTTGGTGGTTCTATTTCCATTGTATTTGAGATGCTACTCGTTGAGATAAACGTCCGCTTCAACTGAGAGCAAGTGTTTTTGAAAGTATTTCTGCAATATCCCTAACTCCACCGGAGCAGTTCTTGCCTCATGCGGGCAAATCAACAATCCCATGGGACAGATAGAAGTTGTCGTTTGAGAAGTAAATGCTAGCTACCAGACTGGATGTGGTTAGCCCTGAGAGAAAAAGGGCCATTCTTCACTGTCTTGGCGCCGAGAGCCTGCACATCTTCCAAACGCTTGGGGAATCACACGATGCAGCTGTTGAACTTTTGGATGGACATTTCACAAAGAGATATTTTCGGCATCGCTCACGGCGAGTGGGTGAGTCAGTGACCGAGTACGTCAGCGATCGTAAAGGGCTAGCACAGTCATGTCAGTTTGGTTATCTTCGAGATGAAAAGATCAGGGACCAGTTAATTGAAAGAACCTCAAGCTCATTCGTGCGGGAGAGGCTTCACCTTGAAGATGATGATCTGACTTTAGCAAAAGCTGTAGCCATAGCTTCCCAAGTGGAATCAGCAGCTCACTGTGCAACTAAGATCTCTGAGGCACATGCTTCCAGTGCTGTTCAAGCTTTGCGGCAGTCTCAGTGCTCAGACTGTAACTGTCACTCAGACAGTGACATGAGTGCCTCAGTGCAGTTGTTGAGAACCCATGCGCGTCAACGGTGTGCCAACCGTGTTTCCAATAGATACAATTCACGTGCCCCTGACTGCCCCGCTCGTGGACAGACATGTCGACGATGTCAGAAACCAAACCATTTTGCAAAGTGGTGTAGGTCAGCTCCAGCCCATTTTCCCGTGCACCAACTCTCATGCCCTTTGGACACACACCCTGCTGTTGGCTCAAACCTGGCTGGGTTTTCCACTTGTGCTGTATACCTGGATGACTCCTGCATTCCTCTCGTGCTAGCAAAGGTGTCGCTCCCCAACATTGCCTACCTACGAGCAGTTCTTGTCCCACCTGCCACTCCAGCCACCCAGTCTTAGCCTGTACAGTTATGGGCGCTCAGTGATTGATGTTGATTGATATGCCAAGTTCGAACATGAGTTGTCATGCTAGAATGACCCACCAGCTCCAAAAAGAGGTTACAGAAGCCACCTTTTCTCCTAATACTTACCCTCATGCGACTGGGCTATGCACCACAGAAGGCTGCTGTAGAGAGAACGGCTCATAATAATAGCCAGAACAGAGCAAATGAAATGGCATCAAATATCTGGAAACCATGTCTTTGATGAATTTGATACCATTCCACTGATTCCGGTCCAGTCATTCTCACAAGCCCGTTCTCCCCAGTTAAGGTGCTATGCACACTGACACATTGCATCCCAAATCCCTACACTGCACAAGTTAGTTACCTTGCGAGCCTGAAATGTCAGAACTCATACAAGGAAGCGCAAGTCCAAAGCAACAGAACACCTGTTGTGACTTGGTGAAGCGCACACGTACAAGGAAGCGCACACGTCTCCTTATCCAAGATGGTGTAGCAGTCCGTGGGGTGTCTTTGTCTTGTCTCGTCCCATGTGTATATATCTTTTTCTTCGCGTTCTTTTTAATATTTTTCCTTAACCTCAACTTCAAAAATAATCTCCTGCAACCCGCCTCACCCAATGTGGTGTGGATCTGTTTTTTTTCCCCTAAAGTACTTCTATTTACCTTCGAACTGGAAAACCTCCACTGAGGCTAGCTAGCTACCAGCTATCAGTCAGCTAACCACTGCTAGCGGTCATAAGCTAACCTTTAGCTCGGAAAGCTCTCGCCAGTTCGTACAACGCATTTCAAACCAGAGCATACCGGACCAATTTTTCTCTCCATATCCCCAAATTCCTACCACAAACTCTGAACCTTTTCATCTGGATCATCACAGCTAGCTAACCACAACCCGGGTTGACTACTCCTGGCTAACGTTTCCGTCCCGGAGCTAGCACCAACTAGCCTGGGGCTAGCCCATGCTAGACCTATCTACCAGCCCACTCCTGGACCCCTTCTACTGCCGGTACGGGGCACGGAATTCCGCCGACCCTCTACGACTGGAATTCCGACATAATCTGCCCGAGGATTCCAACAGGCCCCTCAGGCGCGATGTCCGCTGAAGGCCCATTCTGCTAACCTGCTAGGCCTGCTAGCTAACTAGAGCTACTTGGATCCCTACTAATTCCACGACTGGTCTATCGACGTCACCGCACGAAGAGGCAAAAACAGACTTACACCCATCGTGACGTCCCCCATAGGCTAACTTGCTAGCCCCGGTCTGCTAACTGCTAGCTTGCCTGCCCCGGTCTGCTAACTGCTAGCTTGCCTGCCCCGTTCTGCTAACTGCTAGCTTGCCTGCCCCGGTCTACTAACTGCTAGCCCCAACTAACTGCTTGCTTGTTAACCCGGTCTGATAACTGCTTAGCAGTTAGCCCCGGCCTACTAACTGTTAGTGTGTTAGCATCGGCCTGCCATCTGTCTGAATCGCCGTGTCCCCAGTCAGCCCAACCACTCACTGGACCCATATATATGTTCACTTGGCTACGCATGCCTCTCTCTAATATCAATGTGCCTCGTCCATTACAGTCCTGGTTAGTGATTACTGCCTTATTTCACTGTAGAGCCTCTAGCCCTGCTCAATACGCCTTAACCAACCATGTTGTTCCACCTCCAACACATGCGATGACATCCCCTGGTTTAAAGAGAGACTATATCTAGTCTAGAGACTATATCTCTCTCTCATCATTACTCAATGCCTAGGTTTACCTCCAATGTACTCACATCCTACCTTACCTTTGTCTGTACACTATGCCTTGAAACTATGCTATCGTGCCCAGAAACATGCTCTTTTTACTCTCTGTTTCGAACGTGCTAGACAGCCAGTTCGTATAGTCTTTAGCCGTACCCTTATCCTACTTCTCCTCTGTTCCTCTGGTGATGTAGAGGTTAATCCAGGTCCTGCAGTGCCTAGCTCCACTCCCACTCCCCAGGTGCACTCACAAACTTCTACAGATGCACAATCGAGAGCATCCTGGCGGGCTGTATCACCGCCTGGTACGGCAACTGCTCCGCCCTCAACCGTAAGGCTCTCCAGAGGGTAGTGAGGTCTGCACAACGCATCACCGGGGGCAAACTACCTGCCCTCCAGGACACCTACACCACCCGATGTCACAGGAAGGCCATAAAGATCATCAAGGACATCAACCACCCGAGCCACTGCCTGTTCACCCCGCTATCATCCAGAAGGCGAGGTCAGTACAGGTGCATCAAAGCTGGGACCGAGAGACTGAAAAACAGCTTCTATCTCAAGGCTATCAGACTGTTAAACAGCCACCACTAACATTGAGTGGCTGCTGCCAACACACTGACACTGACTCAACTCCAGCCACTTTAATAATGGGAATTGATGGGAAATGATGTAAATATATCACTAGCCACTTTAAACAATGCTACCTTATATAATGTTACTTACCCTACATTATTCATCTCATAGGCATACGTATATACTGTACTCTATATCATCGACTGTATCCTTATGTAATACATGTATCACTAGCCACTTTAACTATGCCACTTTGTTTACATACTCATCTCATATGTATATACTGTACTCGATACAATCTACTGTATCTGCCTATGCTGCTCTGTACCATCACTCATTCATATATCCTTATGTACATATTCTTTATCCCCTCACACTGTGTACAAGACAGTAGTTTTGGAATTGTTAGTTAGATTACTTGTTGGTTATTACTGCATTGTCGGAACTAGAAGCACAAGCATTTCGCTACACTCGCATTAACATCTGCTAACCATGTGTATGTGACAAATAAAATTTGATTTGATTTGATTTGATTGTTGACTTCTGTAACCGTAAAAGCCTTGGTTTCATACATGTTAACATTAGAAGCCTTCTCCCTAAGTTTGTTTTATTCACTGCTTTAGCACACTCTGCCAACCCGGGTATTTTAGCCGTATCTGAATCCTGGCTTAGGAAACCCACCAAAAACCCTGAAATCTACATTGCTAACTACAACATTTTCTGCCAAGATAGAACTGCCAAGGGGGCGGTGTTGCAATCTACTGCAAAGGTAGCCTGCAGAGTTCTGTATTACTATCCAAGTCTGTGCCCAAACAATTCAAGCTTCTACTTATAAAAATTCACCTTTCCAGAAACAAGTCTCTCACTGTTGCCACTTGCTATAGACCTCCCTCTGCCCTCAGCTGTGCCCTCAATACCATATGTGAATTGATTGCCCCCCATCTATCTTCTGACTCGTGCTACTAGGTGACCTAAACTGGGACATGCTTAACACCCCGGCAATCCTATAATCCAAGCTTGATGTCCTCAATCTCACACAAATGATCAATGAACCTACCAGGTACAACTCCAAATCCGTAAACACGGGCACCCTCATAGATGTCATCCTAACTAACTCACCCTCCAGACTCACTTCTGCTGTTTTCAATCAAGATCTCAGCGATCACTGCCTCATTGCCTGCATCCGTAATGGGTCTGCGACCAAACGACCACCCCTCATCACTGTCAAACGCTCCCTAAAACACTTCTACTAGCAGTTATTTCTAATCGACCTGGCCGGGATATCCTGGAATGACATTGACCTCATCCGGTCAGTAGATGATGCCTGGCTATTCTTTAAAAGTGCCTTCCTCACCATCTTAAATAAGCATGCCCCATTCAAAAAAAATTAGAACCAGGAATAGATATAGTCCTTGGTTCACTCCAGACCTGTCTGCCCTTGACCAGCACAAAAACATCCTATGGCGTTCTGCATTAGCATCGATCAGCCCCGTGATATGCAACTTTTCAGGGAAGTTAGGAACAAATATACACAGGCAGTTAGGAAAGCTAAGGCTAGCTTTTTCAAACAGAAATTTGCATCCTGTAATACTAACTCAAAAAAATTCTGGGACACTGTAACATTACTATTCAGCCGTATTCATCGACCTGGCCAAGGCTTTCGACTTTGTCAATCACCACATTCTTATTGGCAGACTCGACAGCCTTGGTTTCTCAAATGATTGCCTCTCCTGGTTTACCAACTACTTCTCAGACAGAGTTCGGTGTGTCAAATCGGAGGGCCTGTTGTCCGGACTTTTGGCAGTCTCCATGGGGGTGCCACAGGGTTCAATCCTCGGGCCGACTCTCTTCTCTGTATACATCAATGATGTTGCTCTTGCTGCTGGTGATTCTCTGATACACCTCTACGCAGACGACACCATTCTGCATACTTCTGGCCCCTCTTTGGACACTCTGTTAACTAACCTCCAGACGAGCTTCAATGCCACACAACTCTCCTTCCATGGCCTCCAACTGCTCTTAAATGCAAGTAAAACTAAATGCATGCTATTCAACCGATCACTGCCCGCACCTGCTCGCCCGTCCAGCATCACTACTCTGGACGGCTCTGACTTGGAATACGTGGACAACTACAAATACCTAGGTGTCAGGTTAGACTGTAAACTCTCCTTCCAGACTCACATTAAGCATCTCCAATCCAAAATTAAATCTAGAATCGGCTTCCTATATCGCAACAAAGCATCCTTCACTCATGCTGCCAAACATACCCTCGTAAAACTGACCATCCTACCGATCCTCGACTTCGGTGATGTCTTCTATAAAATAGCCTCCAACACTCTACTCAACAAACTGGATGCAGTCTATCACAGTGCCATCCGTTTTGTCACCAAAGTCCCATACACTACCCACCATTGCGACCTGTACGCTCTTGTTGGTTGGCCCTCGCTTCATACCTGTCGCCAAACCCACTGGCTACAGGTTATCTTCAAGTCTCTGCTAGATAAAGCCCCGCCTTATCTCAGCTCACTGGTCACCATAGCAGCACCCACTCGTAGCATGCGGAGCAGGTATATCTGACTGGTCACCCCCAAAGCCAATTCCTCATTTGGTTGTCTTTCCTTCCAGTTCTCTGCTGCCAATGACTGGAACGAACTGCAAAAATCTCTGAAGCTGGAGCCTCATATCTCCCTCACTAGCTTTAAGAGCCCGCTGTCAGAGCAGCTCACAGATGACTGCACCTGTACATAGCCCATCTGTAAACAGCCCATCTATCTACCTACCTCATCCCCATACTGGTATTTATTTATTTATTTATCTTGCTGCTTTGCACCCCAGTATCACTACTTGCACATTCATCTTCTGCATCTACCATTCCCGTGTTTAATTGCTATATTGTAATTACTTCGCCACCATGGCCTATTTATTGCCTTAACTCCCTTATCTTACCTCATTTGCACACACTGTATAGAGACTTTTTGTTTTATTTTGTTCTCCTGTATTATTGACTTTGTTTTGTTTATTCCATGTGTATCTCTGTGTTGTTGGTATGTGTCGAATTGCTATGTTATATCCTGGCCAGGTTGCAGTTGCAAATGAGAACTTGTTCTCAACTAGCCTACCTGGTTAAATAAAGGTGAAATATATATTTTTTTAAATAGCATCGACCAGAGTCTATGAACTACGACAGCCCAAAGCTCAAACCTACAGGAAATCTGTGATAACATGGAAACGGTGTACTCCTGTGCAGCCACGGCAGTCCAAGGCTCAAACCCACAGGGAACTGTGGTAACCCTTTGGTCCACTCATTGCTGCTTTAGCAGCCTCCACTCTTCTGGGAAGGCTTTCCACTAGATGTTGGAACATTGCTGCAGGGACTTGACACAAGAACATTAGTGAGGTTGGGCAGTGATGTTGGGCGATTAGGTCTGGCTCGCAGTCGGCATTCCAATTCATCCCAAATGTGTTTGATGTGGTTGAGGTCAGGGCTCTGTGCAGGCCAGTCAAGTTATTCCACACCAATCTCGACAAACAATTTCTGTAAGGACCTCGCTTTGTGCACGCGGGCATTGTCATGCTGAAACAGGAAATGGCCCCCTTTTTTTTAAAGGGGTAATCAGATTTTTTTGTGCGGATAGATTGTAGATTCCATCTAAGTTGTCTGCATCATTTCTAATCCCCCTTATATTTGTTGGTGTGTGTGTGTGTGTGTACACACACAGTTGAAGTCGGAAGTTTACATACACCTTAGCCAAATACATTTCAACTCAGTTTTTCACAATTTCTGACATTTAAAAATTCCCCGTTTTAGGTCAGTTAGGATCACCACTTTATTTTAAGAATGTGGGTCAAAAGTTTCGAGTAGCCTTCCACAAGCTTCCCACAATAAGATGGATAAATTTTGGCCTGTTCCTCCGGACAGAGCTGGTGTAACTGAGTCAGATTTGTAGGCCTCCTTGCTCGCACACGCTTTTTCAGTTCTGCCCACAAATGTTCTATAGGATTGAGGTCAGGGCTTTGTGATGGCCCCTCCAATAGGACTTTGTCCTTAAGCCATTTGACCACAATTGTGGAAGTATGCTTGGGGTCATTGTCCATTTGGATGACCCATTTGCTACCAAGCTTTAACTTCCTGACGTCTTGAGATGTTGCTTTAATATATCCACATAATCCCCCCCCCCCCATGATGCCATCTATTTTGTGAGCTTGTAAGCCTACCCCTTTTTCCTCCAAACATAACAATGGTCATTATGGACAAACAGTTCTGTTTTTGTTTCATCAAATCAAATTTATTTATATAGCTCTTCTTACATCAGCTGATATCTCAAAGTGCGGTACAGAAACCCAGCCTAAAACCCCAAACAGCAAGCAATGCAGGTGTAGAAAAACAGTGTCTAGGAAAACCTCCCTAGAAAGGCCAAAACCTAGGAAGAAACCTAGAGAGGAACAAGGCTATGAGGGGTGGTCAGTCCTCTTCTGACTGTGCCGGGTGGAGATTATAACAGAACATGGCCAAGATGTTCAAATGTTCATAAATGACCAGCATGGTCAAATAATAATAATAATCAAAGTAGTTGTTGAGGGTGCAGCAAGTCAGCACCTCAGGAGTAAATGTCAGTAAATGTCAGTAAATGTCAGTTAGCTATTCATAGCCGATCATTAAAAGTATCTCTACCGCTTCTCTCTATAGAGAGTTGAAACAGCAGGTCTGGGATAGTTAGCACGTCCGGTGAACAGGTCAGGGTTCCATAGCCGCAGGAAGAACAGTTGAAACTGGAGCAGCAGCACGGCCAGGAGGACTGGGGACAGCAAGGAGTCATCATGCCAGGTAGTCCTGAGGCATGGTCCTAGGGCTCAGGTCCTCCGAGAGAGAGAAAGAAAGAGAATTAGAGAGAGCATATTTAAATTCACACAGGACACCGGATAAGACAAGAGAAGTACTCCAGATATAACAAACTGACTCTAGCCCCCTGACACATCAGACCAGAGGATAGATATTTCTCCAAAAAGTACAATCTTTGTCCCCTTGTGCAGTTGCAAACCGTAGTCTGGCTTTTATGGCGGTTTTGGAGCAGTGCCTTCTTCCTTGCTGAGCTGCCTTTCAGGTTATGTCAATATAGGACTTGTTTTACTGTGGATACAGATACTTTTGTAACTGTTTTCTCCAGCATCTTCACAAGGTCCTTTGCTGTTGTTCTGGGATTGATTTGCACTTTTCGCACCAAAGTAAGTTAATCTCTTGGAGACAGAACGTGTCTCCTTCCTGAGCGGTATGACAGCTGCATGGTCCCATGGTGTTTATACTTGCGTACTATTGTTTGTACAGATGAACGTGGTACCTTCAGGCGTTTGGAAATTGCTCCCAAGGATGAACCAGACTTGTGGAGGTCTACAATTATTTTTCTGAGGTCTTGGCTGATTTCTTTAGATTTTCCCATGATGTCAAGCAAATAGGCACTGAGATTGAAGGTAGGCCTTGAAATACATCCAATTGACTCAAATTATGTCAATTAGTCTATCAGAAGCTTCTAAAGCCATGACATCATTTTCTGGAATTTTCCGAGCTGTTTAAAGGCACAGTCAACTTAGTGTATGTAAACTTCTGACCCACTGGAATTGTAATACAGTAAATTATAAGTGAAATAATCTGTCTGTAAACAATTGTTGGAAAAATTACTTGTGTCATGCACCCAGTAGATGTCCTAACCGACTTGCCAAAACTATAATTTGTTAACAAGAAATTTGTGGAGTGTTTGAAAAACAAAAGATAACTTTATCCCATTACTCAACAGTATGAAAGCAGATCTAATTAAATGGAACAATATTCCTATGAATCCTACAGGTAGAATAAACCTCTTCAGAATGGCATGGCTCCCAAAGTTTTAATATTTGTTCTCGGTAGTATCAATTACCCCACCGAAGAGTATACTTGGTCATAAAGGACTTTATATTTGCAAATAAAACTCATAGAATCAAATATTTAGTTTACTCCTCTTAAATGCATTTAAGAGGAACATTGGGTACATGTTGAAGATGAGGATACTCATCCCGAGAATCTTTTAACTTGTCTAGTTTCTAAGGATAAAGCTAAGAACATGAACAACTTCATAGTTAAGAACACTATAGCAATATAGAAGAAAAAGAAACCCACTATACAATAACCAATACCCCTCACTAAAGCATAACCCTATGGAACAATCCTTGGATAGCAAAAAGAAAGGAGGACCAAGGCATTCTTCATATAATTAATTAAATTCCTTCATTAGTATGGCATGGTCAATAGAAACAACAAAGTTTTTTTTAAACCGTCGCGTTTTGGCTGCATGGCCTTCGTCAGGACGTACCCCGTGACGAAGGCCATGCAGCCGAAACGCGTCGGTTTAAAAAAAACTTTGTTGTTTCTATTGAACATGCCATACTAATGAAGGCATTTTAATTAATTATATGAAGTGTCTTGGTCCTCCTTTCTTTTTGCTGACCAATTTACCCCTTTTACCAAAGAGCACCTTCTATCTACCAAAATGTACTATTGTGTACCTTAGTAGCGCTTCCCTTCCTCCTCTTTCTATCCTTGGATAGCTTTTGAGAATTCAATTATACATTTGTCCATGTGGAATACTGAAGGCATAGAAACCATAAATGACTTGGTAATAGGAAATAAATATATTTCACAGAATTAAGAAGGAATTTTGGTCTGACCAATGTAGATATTTTAAAATACAAGCAACTTAAAAGTTTAATATCAAGAAATTCCTATTTGAAATCTTGTGGACTTCAGAGTAATCTTGAGGGAAACCTATTTGAGTCAGAGAATAATAGTCATATAATAGGTAAGCTATAAAACCTTGCAGAGAGCCTATTCAACTGGCAATCTCTTAGAATCTTTTTTAACTCCTGGAAACAATACATCAAAATAACTGATGGTGGCACAAGGTGAGGGAATGTTGGAACATAACTCATGGAATTACAGTTAACTCAAATGTAATGCTTAATCCAGTTTAAACTAATGTATGGAATTGATTACGCAGGCAAAAATCCTGTCCTGTCTTGAGTGTTGTCCTGTCTTGAGGGTTGCCCCCCCCCCCCCCCCCTGTGCCGTGGCGGAGATCTTTGTGGGCTATACTCGGCCTTGTCTCAGGATGGTAAGTTGGTGGTTGAAGATATCCCTCTAGTGATGTGGGGGCTCTGCTTTGGCAAAGTGGGTGGGGTTGTATCCTTCCTGTTTGGCCCTATCCGGGGTTATCGCCGGATGGGGCCACAGTGTCTCCAGACCCCTCCTGTCTCAGCCTCCAGTATTTATGCTGCAGTAGTTTATGTGTATGGGGGCTAGGGTCAGTTTGTTATATCTGGAGTACTTCTCCTGTCTTATCCGGTGTCCTGTGTGAATTTAAGTATGCTCTCTCTAATTCTCTCTTTCTCTCTTTTTCTCTCTCAGAGGACCTGAGCCCTAGGACCATGCCTCAGGACTACCTGGCATGAGGACTCCTTGATGTCCCCAGTCCACCTGGCTGTGCTGCTGCTCCAGTTTCAACTGTTCAGCACCTGAGGTGCTGACTTGCTGCACGCTCGACAACTACTGTGATTATTATTATTTGAACATGCTGGTTATTTATGAACATTTGAACATCACAAAGGAAAGAATGGGCGATGGAGAGAAACAAAATGGTGCAGTTTGAGGTCATGGAGCGGAGAGTGATACAGGCACTGGAGATGGGGGTGTGAGCAGGTGGGTATAGACAGGGTTGATGTTGTGGATGTTTGTGTGCGTCTATACGCTGTCGTTTGTATGTGTATGTATTGTAAAAAAAAAAACACACAAAAAAACATGAATAACAAATACTAGCTAGCACCAGACCCAGGCCATTTCAACTCTATTGTTCACTGGAAGCAAACGGAGGAGGTGAGACAGGTCAATGCTCGAAAGTCAGGGACCTGTATGATATGGGTATAACATTGGGAGAAAAAACTGCATTAGGATGTTACCTCACTTTGGAGTTGCCAGGTTGCAAACTTCAAACAGGAAGGGTGTACTAATAGCGAGTGGTAATCCCCCACGCTTGGCCAAGGCCATGAGCAGGGCAGTCTTGTACGAAGGCCCTTCGGGTCCGAAGACTCCTATGGTTAAAAATGGAGGCTCACTCAATGTGGAACCGCACCACCAGAGGATGAGACCTGAGGTAGAGCCGTCAATCCCTACATGACACGACGAGATGTCTGCCATATCAACCTTCAATGTGGAAAAAGAAAGGCCCTGCTCAAAAAGCTCTACAAGAACATCAACATGTCCACCAAAGAACTCTGAAAAAAGAGAAACTCCTTTAACCTGACACCAACCCTCAAACGCGTTACTTTTGGTCACGTAGTATATAAGTGGCGACACTTATATACTACGTGACCAAAAGTAACGCGTTTCCACTGCTCAACGGTCCAATTGCGGCGAGCTTTACACCACTCCAGCCGAAGCTTGACATTGCACATGGTGATCTTAGGCTTGTATGCGGCTGCTCAGGCATGTAAAACCAATTTCATGAAGATCTCGTCGAACAGTTCTTGAGCTGACTTTGCTTCCAGAGACAGTTTGGAACTCGGTAGTGTTGCAACCGAGGACAGCTGATTTTTTTCGCGCCACGCGCTTCAGCACTCTGTGGTCCCGTTCTATGAGCTTATGTGGCCTACCACTTTGCGGCTGAGCCGTTGTTGCTCTTAGAGGTTTCCACTTTTATAAACCTGTCAGGTCTAGACTTGTTCAATTTTATACACCTGTCAGCAACAGGTGTAGGTGAAATAGCCAAATCCACTAATTTGAAGGGTTGTCCACTTCATGATTGTGTCCCACTTGTTGTTGATTCTTCACAAAAAAATACAGTTTTATATCTTTATGTTTGAAGCCTGAAATGTGGCAAAAGGTCGCAAAGTTCAAGGGGGCCGAATACTTTCGCAAGGCACTGTACATTAGCGCACATTAGCTCAAAAGTCCCGAGGGTGGGACTCCGATCTGTAGAGATCCTTAAGAGGATTTATTAAAACAAATCCAGGATGAGATGCAACTTTCCATTGCTCTTGGTAAAGTAAGAAGTACCGGCTGTACCAATCGCTCTGTACTTCCGACACAGGGGCCACCCAAACAGCCTGCTTTTGAACGAGAGGAAATCTCCTCTCTCAAGACAGGTGCTAGGACCTCGGGGACCAGTGGCGCAATGATGCCACGAAAAGGAAGAGGATGGACAGCGAACTCTGCACACCCGCCACTGGACAGCATGCTGTCGGCCTCCCGACATTATGTCCTGTCATGCTTGTTTTCATATTCATTACTCTTGTTTATTTGGAAGAACCTTTGTTAGCCTCTGGAACTAAGTCAATTGCCACTCATCGAAAACATCTTTAAACAGGCCTAAGCGACGCTTCACCAATGTAGGGGAAGGAGGTAAATACCTTCCCTAAAACCTGGAGGAACTCCACAGCGGGGGATAAAAATGCAATCAAATTCAAATCAAATCAAATGAAATTGTATTTGTCAAATGCGTCAAATTCAACCTTACAGTGAAATGCTTACTTACAAGCCCTTAACCAACAATGCCGTTTTAAGAAAAATACCGTAAAAATAATAATTATAAGTAACAAATAAATATAGAGCAGCTGTACAATAACAATATACAGGGGGCACCGGATAGTCAAGGCGTTTGAGGTAATACGTACATGTAGGTAGAGTTATAAAAGTGACTATACATAGATAATAACAGAGAGTAGCAGCAGCATAAAAGAGGGGGGGAATGCAAATAGTCTGGGTAGCCATTTGATTAAATGTTTAGGAGTCTCATGGCTTGGGGGTAGAAGCTGTTTAGAATCCTCTTGGACCTAGACTTGGCGCTCCAGTACCACTTGCCGTGCGGTTGCAGAGAGAACAGTCTATAACTGGGGTGGCTGGGGTCTTTGACAATTTTTAGGGCCTTCCTCTGACACCGCCTGGTATAGAGGTCCTGGATGGCACTGGAACTGGGACTTGAACTACACATTACTCTCTGTAGTGCCTTGCGGTCGGAGGCCAAGCAGTTGCCATACCAGGCAGTGATGCAACCCGCCAGGATGCTCTCGATGGTGCAGCTGTAGAACCTTTTGAGGATCGGAAGAACCATGCCAATTATTTTGTCTCACATGATTTGTCACATGAGGGGGAATAGGTTTTGTCGTGCCCTCTTCATGACTGTCTTGGTGTGCTTGGACCATGTTAGTATGTTGGTGATGTGGACGTCAAGGAACTCTCAACTACAGCCTCGCCATTTAGAATGGGGGCGTGCTCGGTCCTCATTTTCCTGTAGTCTACAATCATCTCCTTTGTCTTGATCACGTTGAGGGAGAGGTTGTTGTCCTTGCACCACACAGTCAGGTCTCTGACCTCCTCCCCATAGGCTGTCTCATCGTTGTCGGTGATCAGACCTACAGATGACACTTTTGTGTCATCGGCAAACTTAATGATGGTGTTGGAGTCGTGCCTGGCCGTGCAGTCATGAGTGAACAGGGAGTACAAGAGGGGACTAAGCACACACCCCTGAGGGGCCCCCATGTTGAGGATCAGCGTGGCGGATGTATCCCCCGTAGTCAGGAAGTCCAGGATCCAGTTACAGAGGGAGGTGTTTAGTCCCTGGGTCCTTAGCTTATTGATGAGCATTGACGGCACTATGGTGTTAAACGCTGAGCTGTATTCAATGAATAGCATTCTCACATAGGTGTTCCTTTGTGTGAAAGGGCAGTGTGGAGTGCATTAGAGATTGCATCATCTGTGGATCTGTTGGGGCGGGATGAAAATTGGAGTGACCAGCCTTTCAAAGCACTTCATGGCTACAGACGTGAGTGCTACGGGTCATTAGTCATTTAGGCAGGTTAACTTAGTGTTATTGGGCACAGGGACTATGGTGGTCTGCTTGAAACATGTTGGTATTACAGACTCAGACAGGGAGAGGTTGAAAATGTCAGTGAAGACACTTGCCAGTTGGTCAGCGCATGCTCGGAGTACACGTCCTGGTAATCCGTCTGGCCCTGCGGCCTTGTGAATGTTGACCTGTTGAAAGGTCTTACCCACATGGGCTGTGGAGAGCGTGATCACACAGCCGTCCTGAACAGCTGAGCCTCTCGTGCATGTTTCAGTGTTACTTGTCTCTAAGTAATTTAGCTCGTCTGGTAGGCTTGTGTCACTGGGCAGCTCTCGGCTGTGCTTCCCTTTGTAGTCTGTAATAGTTTGCAAGCCCTGCCACACCCGTCGAGAGTCGGAGCCTGTGTAGTACGATTCGATCTTAGTCCTGTATTGAAGCTTTGCCCGTTTGATGGTTCGTCGGAGGGCATAGCTGGATTTCTTATAGGCTTCCCGCTCCTTGAAAGCGGCAACTCTACCCTTTAGCTCAGTGCGGATGTTGCCTGTAATCCATGGCTTCTGGTTGAGGTATTTACATACAGTCACTGTGGGGATTACGTCATTGATGCACTTATTGATGAAGCCAGTGACTGATATGGTGTACTACTCAATTGCCATCAGAAGAAACCTGGAACATATTCCAACCTGTACTAGCAAAACAGTCCTGTAGCTTAGCATCTGTTTCATCTGACCACTTAATTCAATCTCCCCGGCCGAATCCGAAGCCGGGGCTTCAGGCTGCCCCGGACTAATGTCATCCAAATTATACTCTTAAAAACCCTCCAGAGCCAATCAGGGATAATATATCATCCCCGGAATCTGGACTCTGAATTTTCCTCACAAAGTCAGCCCGACTCCCAATGGAAGTTGAACCCAGCCGGAGACAATAGTCACACAAACTGGTCTGACCCAAGGCCTTCTGGGCATGTTTCCCCCCCAGGCAACAGGACAGCACTCGTGAGTATCTTTAATTTTCATTGTAAAAACCACATGCCGTATCGCACTGTCGGAGGTTTAAACTCTTTCTCTTGGACCTCTTACTCATGCAAGGAAGCACTGGCTACACAAGCAGAGCAAAAAGTAGTGTATTTTTAGCCATCACAAAAAACGATACCAAGAGCCAAACCTCGCAACATCTATGGGGACTATTACTCTCTCCCCACTAACAGACACCTAAGTCAGAGACTTTTAAGCCTTCATGCTTAAAAGTTTGGCGAGCTCAAGAGCGAAGAATTGAGGAAATGGATGCAAGCCCCGGTATTTTAGCCAGGAAGGCGGGGCTGCTGAGGGCGGACTCGGCATCCATTGGCCCGTGGGGCGTGATTTCGGTTTGCTTCAGTTGAATAGGATTGGTCGTTGACTCCCCATAGTATGTTATACTGAGTGACCAACTGAAAGGGAACAGTCACAGGGACGGGACAGTAAATCAGCTGAGGTTTAGCTTTGATCAGCTACCACAATGGAGGAGTATATAGCCCTTCTCGCTATAGAATCAGCTATTCTTCTGGCCACTAAAAAGAGTGTAAAGAGTGTAAAAGCCCTCTTCGGTCAGGGTACAACCTGACCACAACGTCACAAAAGACATGGGTCTTCTGAAGACACAGATGCGAACAGCATAAGAGAGCCCTAGGTTTTTGACCATCCATCACTCTTAAGTTATTTACCAGGTCATATCCTCTGTTATAGCTTGTTATCTGGGCCCATAATACTAACAACCTGCCACTGGACGGACACACACACACACACACACACACACACACACACACACACACACACACACACACACACACACACACACACACACACACACACACCCCCCCCCCCCCCCTCTGCCACGGTCCTGCCACCGTAGGAGGTCAGGACAAGATGATACAGCATTTACAATTTAGGTCTTTGTTTGAGATAAAGCCACTAACTAACTTGATGGTGCCTGAGATGACCCAAGAGAACCATTGGTGTTCAATGCATAGACACTTAGCTGAACCACGTGAACGTAGTTCAACTGTTGCTTGTTCAATGCGTAGACATTATAAACACTGCTGCAGCGTGTGTTTGAGTGAGCATATACATGCACATGCGGGTGTGCAAGTATAATCCAAATTGATTCAAACATTCATACCCCAATATGGCCACCAACCTACATACGTCATTGGAACACTTGTAATCAGAACATCGATTCCACGAATTCCCCAGAAAACGAGTAATCAGATTCTAAAATAAGGGGGTCACACGTGAGGCGATGGGATCTCCCTTCCTTACTATGTCATTAGGGAACCAGTGACCTCTTTCTCACTTCCTCCACACTGCTAGAGCAAGCTGAACATGATAGTCCCAGTGTGTGTCTCAGGAGTATGTGTGTGTGTACGTATGCATGTGTGTGTGCGTGAGTGTGCTGTATGTGCATGTGTGTGCGCGCCTGCATGTATGCTGGATGAATGTCTGTATGTGTACTGTGTGAATCTGTGTGTGTGGGTGTCCAGGGAGGGGAGATACAAAGCTTCATCATTAAAGCTTTAACCTGGTTAAATGAAAGGTTAAATAAATCTTGATGACATGTAGATTTACCATATCTCTCTGAAGGAGGAGGACAACAAACTTAGGGCAGGAGGTGAGAGGGGGGTGTGTCTCTTCCAGGGAAATGTCTTCCGTCACGGGGAGACGAGGCTCCCGCTGCCCTGCTGACAGACTGACCTCCACAGGGGCTCTGGAGGTATGGAGGTTTGTATGTGTGTGCGTTTGTACACATGTGTAAAGTAGGTTAGTTCTGCTGTGTGTGTTGGGGGGGGGGGGGGGTATGAAGGGTGATAAACGCCCAAAATTAACCATTGAATAAACATGTGAATGTGTGAACTTGTTTTTTTTTCTTGAAGGTGTGACTGAAACACGCAACTTCAATTTTATTTTTGTTAAAATAAATATTGCACCATTCAACCAAGTTTATTCACAACAATAAGACGTGTGATTAATTCAGTTTCAAACAGTTGAGTTAATATAATTCACTCCACAATATAATAGCCACTGTACTAACATGACCCCTGCACTGTTTACTATCGGTCAAGGTTTTAATGCCTGTATATAAACACTATATTATAACATTGTTCTTTGGTCTACATGTAAAAAAGGTAATTTACGTGTCAATTCTTTCATGTTAGAATATTACTTAAGCTATATAGCAACACTGTCACCACTCAAGAGAAGACCCAGATGCAGACAGTTTTGAAGTAACAAAAGTTTATTACAAAAACAGGGGGGCAGGCAAACGACAGGTCAAGGGCAGGCAGAGGTCTGTAGTCCAGAGCAGAGTCCGAAAGGTACAGAACGACAGGCAGGCTCAGGGTCAGGCTAGGCAGAGGTCAGTAACCCAGGGTGGTGTGACAAGGTACAGAACAACAGGCAGGGTCAGGGCAGGCAGAATGATAAAAAAAAATGATCAAGAAAACAAACTGGCAACAGACAAACCGAGAACATAGGTATAAATACACTGGGGAAAATGAGGAAGATGGGCGACACCTGGAGGGGGGTGGAGACAAGCACGACGACAGGTGAAACAGATCAGGGTGTGACAAACAACCATAATGAGACTCTCAAATCTCACAAATCTGATTGAATGTTGCTATATGTTCCCGTTTTATAGCTTATGTAGCCTAACATTAAAGACATGACAGGTCAATTACTTTTTTTTTTAAACATTTAACCTAATTAATGTAGATCCAGTGAACAATGTTATAATGTGGTTAATTTGTTGTTGATACACAGGAATTATAACCCCTACCTTGAATGATGGTATACAGTGTCGGGGTCCTGTTAGTACAGTGGCTATTATATTGTGAAGTGAATTCCATTAACGCAACTGCTTGAAACTGAATTAATCACACGTTCATGCATCGTTTTGTTATGAATAAACTTGATTGAATGGTAATAAAACAAAAAAGTCACGTTCATGCGTTCACATATTTCACATAAGTCACACCATCAATAAAAAACAAAGAAATAAATAAATCACACGGTCAACGGTTCATTCATGGCATTTATTACCCCTCATAAATTGGTATGCAGGGTGGCAGGGGGTACGGAGGTATGACGTGTTTGTTTGTATGTGTGTGTACAGTTGAAGTCGGAAGAGTACATACACTTAGGTTGGAGTCATTAAAACTTGTTCTTCAAGCGTCTGCGAGCAAGGAGGCCTACAAACCTGACTCAGTTACACCAGCTCTGTCAAGAGGAATGGGACAAAATTCACCCAACTTATTGTGGGAAGCTTGTGGAAGGCTACCCGTAACGTTTGACCGAAGTTGACAATTTAAAGGCAATGCTACCAAATACTAATTGAGTGTATGTAATCTTCTTTATTTTTACTCTGATTAAATATCAGGAATTGTGAAAAACTGAGTTTAAATGTAGTTGACTAAGGTGTATGTTAACTTTTGACTTCAACTGTGTGTGTGAGAGAGAGAGAGTGTGTGTGAAATAGGTTAGTCCTGCTGTGTGGAGTTGGTATGGGGGGGTGGCAGGTGGCACACTATCATGTGATTGGTAAAGTTTAATTACTACTGCTGTTAGCAGCGAGTTGCACAGAAGTTCACACACACACACACACACACATAGAGGTAGCGGGTAGCCTCTGGGTCTCAGGAGATAAAGTATTTGTGGCTGACATGAGTTTCAAAACAGTAATGCCTGATGTCTCAGAGTGTGTGTGTTTCGAATTTAGAAGTTCATCAAGAGGAAAGGTTAAGGGTTTTATGGACAACGTAGTAAGGCTTCTTTGGTGCGGAGTGACACCACACACACATCATCAATCGTCCCTTTAATCATTGTAGGTTCATAATGTTTGTCCCCTGTGTATGGTTTAGTAAGGTCAGTTCATGGACCTGACATTTGCCAAAC
Organism: Oncorhynchus clarkii lewisi; assembly: GCF_045791955.1. Classification (NCBI taxonomy): domain Eukaryota; kingdom Metazoa; phylum Chordata; class Actinopteri; order Salmoniformes; family Salmonidae; genus Oncorhynchus; species Oncorhynchus clarkii. Next base: position 27,421,821 of record NC_092167.1, read on the forward strand.
CTCCTCTCATCCCTCTCTCCTCTACTCTTCCATCACTCACTCTCTCTGGGGTCATTTCCCGTCCATGGCTCTGTCTTGGGACCGTCCATCGGAGCCTTCTAAGTACTTGACTCCCCACCTATGTGACTGGCTTCTTCTGTGTGTGCATACTGAAGTATCTGGTTCTCTCACCCCAGAGGAGCTGACCCTCTCTTCTTCTTCGTGTGCGTGCGTGCGTGCGTGTGTGTGACCAAAGGGTGGGTGTGTATGTGTGTGTGACCAAAAGGTTCTTTGTGTGTGTGTGTGAAGACTTAAGTGTGTGTAAATGTCCTTGATGTGTCCATCACAGCCTTGAATCCACCTGTATGTGATTAATTCTCTCTGTAACCCCCACAGGAGCTGAATCTAATGAGAAAGACCTATATGGCATTCATTCACAATGGAACCATAGACATTTCATCACTAAACTATACCAGTGATCTCTCCTAGAACCTCTGGGTACAACTGTGGATACAAAACCAGCTGTCCTTCTTAGAACTGACTTCAGGGAGTGCTTTTTACTGCATGCAGTGTGTGTGTGTGTTTGTGTGTGTGTGTTTGGAATCCTCAAGCCTCTTACCTAAAGGTCCTAGACACCTTCACTCTTAGAAGAAAAGGTGCTATCTAGACCCTTAAAGGGTTCTTTGGCTGTCCCCATAGCGGCACCCTTTAAAGAACCCTTTTTGGTTTCCACAGAAAGTTCTACCTGGAACCAAAAAGTGTTCTCCTATAGGGGCAAACGAAGAACCCTTTTGGAACCCTTTTTTTCTAAGAGTGTATAGGTCCACACCACACTAGATTGACTGACCATTGACTCCTCAGATCCACATGACACAGAAGTGGGGAGACACTTATAGGTTAGATGTGGGCCAGCCCCCGGAGGATTGTGGGTGTATGTAGTAGAGCCTTGGTTACACAATGTACAGTAGCTTGTGCTTTTCGTAATCGGATTAAGGACCAACCACAATCAGTTATTTTAATTGTTGACACACCCGTCTAAAAATGTGGGCACAATAAAGTAAACATTATCACAGCTTGTTTTGCTCATATTTACCAACGGTGCCAATATTAGTGTAGGGCACTGTATGTTGAATTGACGTTAGCTAATATGGTGACAACGATGTAGGCTGTGTGTAGTGGTTAAGGGTTATGATATGAAGGTTTGGCTTGGATTTGTTTTTTTTTGCCTGGTCACACACAGCTGATGTGTTATGCATTGAAGTCCCAAGTGAAGGGAAAAGGTAAGAGGAGGAGAGCGACAAGGAATTATTCAACGATCAAAGGGATCATGCTGTTTGTATGTGGCTGCTATGAAAGTGAACTGTGCTTTCGTGTGATCAGGGGTGTTCTCATTCCGCAAATTCTGTTGAAAAAGTTTCTTAAATGGAAGCAAACGGAACGAAACCGGGATAAACATACGTGAATTTGTCCAACATAAACTCTCGTTTGCAACTGTTGGACTATGATTACACCATGGATCTGCTAGATGCAGGCAAGAGTGTCCAAGGCGGAATTGAATGTGTCAATGTCTGTTACCTTGATTACTCAAATTTCTCTTGACCTGTGCATCTATGTTGTACACTTTCATTCATAGGCTAGGTTGTAGCTACCTCGTGATGGGTATATGGAAAATTAGTATCATGTAATAGCCTAAATCTATCGATATCGATGTTACATTGAGCTGGGTGAATGGAATATGAATGACAGTCATCCAATATGCTGTAATAGAAATAAGGCCATGCTCATAAAAAATTGTCTTCCCTCATCATCGAACACCACTGGATTTGATAAAGACTGCGAGCTGAAGCCAGAGTCTGGAAAGCACTTAATCTGAAGTAGATCTGAGGACATCAACCGTATAGTTGTTTGAAGTTTTAATGTCACATGCACAAGTATAGTGAAATGCCTTTCTTGCAAGCTCTAACCCAACAATCCAGCAATCAATAACAATTTAATACTAAAAATATGGTTCCCACTGTGAAGCATGGAGGAGGAGGTGTGATGGTGTGGGTGTGCTTTGCTGGTGACACTGTCGTGATTTATTTAGAATTCAAGGCACACTTAACCAGCATGGCTACTACAGCATTCTGCAGCGATACGCCTATCATTTGTTTTTCAACAGGACAATGACCCAACACACCTCCAGGCTGTGTAAGGTCTATTTGACCAAGAAGGATAGAGATGGAGTGGTGCATCAGATGACCTGGCCTCCACAATCACCTGACCTCAACCCAATTGAGATACTTTGGGATGAGTTTGACCGCAGAGTGATGGAAAAACAGACACAAGTGGGATGTCCTTCAAGACTGTTGGAAAAGCATTCCAGATTAAGCTGGTTGAGATAATGCTAAAAGTGTACAAAGCTGTCATCAAGGCAAAATCAAGGCAAAATCAAGGCAAATCTAAACTATATTTTGATTTGTTTAACACTTTTTTGGCTACGTGATTCCATATGTATTATTCCATAGCATTGATGTACAATGTAGAAAAGAAAAACCCTTGAATGAGTAGGTGTGTCCAAACTTTTGACTGGTACTGTAAACATATTTTCCTTTATTATTTTCCACTAACTCTACCAACCCTCCCCTAATTGGAGTAAACTAATGAACAACAACACTTTGGCTTTAACTTGATTTTTTTTTAAACTTATTTTGTACATAACGTTGCCTCTACCGTCTATTATGACTCGAAAATAACTTCTAGACATCAGGACTGCGATTACTCACCAAGGACTAGCAGAATCCTTTTTTTCCTTTCATGACTCTGACAAGCCCGCCGCGAAGGATATACTGCTTCCTCGGGAACAGGCCCCGATCCCTGTGATCTGCGGGAAGAAGAGGGCGGGCTGCCTTCTGAGAATTTGTAGGTGATCGAATAAACCCCCACTTCCCTCCATTCTGCTAGTAAATGTGCAATCTTTGGAGAATAAAATCGGCAAGTTACGCGGAAGATTAAACTACCAACGGGACATAAAAACGGTAACATCTTATGCTTCACAGAGTCGTGGCTGAACGACGACACTGTCAACATACAGCTGTCTGGTTATACGATATACCGGCAGGATGGAACAGCGGCGTCTGGTAAGACAAGGTGAGGCGGACTATGTATTTTTGTAAACAGCAGCTGGTGCACGATATCTAAGGAAGTCTCGAGCTATTGCTCGCCTGATGTGTAGAGTATCTCATGATAAGCTGTAGACCACACTACCTACCGAGAGAGTTTTCATCTGTATTCTTCGTAGCTATTTTACCAAGACAGGCACCAAGACAGCATTGAATGAGCTGTAATCCGCCATAAGCAAACAAGAAAATGCTCACCCAGAGGCGCCACTCCTAGTAGCCGGGGACTTTAATACAGGGAAACTTAAATCCGTTTTACCAAATTTCTATCAGCATGTTAAATGTGCAACCAGAGGAAAAAGAGTTCTGGACCACCTATACTCTAAACACAAAGACGCATAAAATGCTCTCACTCACCCAACATTTGGCAAATCTGACCATAATTATACCCTCCTGATTCCTGCTTTCAAGTAAAAATTAAAGCAAGAAGCACCAGTGACTAGATCAATAAAAAAGTGGTCAGATGAAGCAGATGCTAAGCTACAGGACTGTTTTGCAAGCACAGACTGGAATATGTTCTGGGATTCCTCTGATGGCATTGAGGAGTACACCACATCAGTCATTGGCTTCATCAATAAGTGCATCGATGATATCATCCCCACAGTGACTGTACGTACATATCCCAAACAGAAGCCATGGATTACAGGCAGCATCCGCACTGAGCTAAAGACTAGAGCTGCCGCTTTCAATGAGCAGGATTCTAACCCGGACGTTTATAAGAATTCCCGCTATGCCCTCCGACAAACCATCAAACAGGCAAAGCTTCAATACAGGACTAAGATCGAATCGTACTACACTGGCTCTGACGCTCGTCGGATGTGGCAGGGCTTGCAAACCATTATAGACTACAAAGGGAAGCACAGCCGAGAGCTGCCGAGTGACATTAGCCTACCAGATGAGCTAAATTACTTCTATGCTCGCTTCGAGGCAAATAACACTGAAACATGCCTGAGAGCACCAGCTGTTCCGGACGACTGTGTGATCACGCTCTCCGCAGCCGATGTGAATGTTGACCTGTTTAAAGGTTTTACTCACAAGGCAACAGGGCCAGATAGATTTTCAGGACGTGTACTGCGAGCATGCGCTGACCAACTGGCAAGTGTCTTCACTGACATTTTCAACCTCCCCCTGTCCGTCTGTAATACCAACATGTTTTAAGCAGACCACCATAGTGCCTGTGCCCAATAACACTAAGGTAACCTGCCTAAATGACTAACGACCTGTAACATTGAAGTCAGTAGCCATGAAGTGCTTGAAAGGCTGGTCATGGCTCACATCAACACCATCATCTCAGAAACCCTAGACCCACTCCAATTTGCATACCGCCCAACAGATCCACAGATGATGCGATCTCTATTGCACTCCACACTGTCCTTTCCCACCTGCACAAAAGGAACACCTATGTGAGAATGCTTTTCATTGACTACAGCTTAGCGTTCAACACCATAGTGCCCTCAAAGCTCATCAATAAGCTAAGGACCCTGGGACTAAACACCTCACTCTGCAACTGGATCTTGGACTTCCTGATGGTAAGGGTAGGTAAAAACACATCTGCCACGCTGATCCTCAACACGTGCTCAGTCCCCTCCTGTACTCCCTGTTCACTCATGACTGCACGGCCAGGCACGACTCCAACACCATCATTAAATTTGCCAATGCCCCAACAGTGGAAGGCCTGATCACCGACAACAACGAGACAGCCTATAGGGAGGAGGTCAGAGACCTGGCCGTGTGGTGCCAGGACAACAACCTCTCCCTCAACATGATCAAGGCAAAGGAGATGATTGTGGACTATGGGAAAAAGAGGACCAAGCACGCTCCCATTCTCATCGACGGGGCTGCAGTGGAGCAGGTTGAGAGCTTCAAGTTCCCTGGTGTCCGCATCACCAACCAACTAACATGGTCCAAGCACACCAAGACAGTCGTGAAGAGGCCACGACAAAAACCTATTCCTCCTCGTGTTGAAAAGGTTTGGCATGGGTCCTCAGATCCTCAAAAGGTTCTACAGCTGCACCAATTAGAGCATCCTGACTGGTTGCATCACTGCCTGGTATGGCAACTGTTCGGCCTCCGACCGCAAGGCACTACAGAGGGTAGTGCGTATGGCCCAGTACGTCACTGGTGCCAAGCTTCCTGCCATCCAGGACCTCTATACCAGGCGCTGTCAGAGGAAGGCCCTGAAAATTGTCAGACTCCAGTCACCCTAGTCATAGACTGTTCTCTTTGCTGTAGCACGCACGGCAAGAGGTACCGAAGCGCCAAGTCTAGGACCAAGAGGCCTCTAAACATCTTCTAACCCCAAGCCATAAGACTTCTGAACATCTAGTCAACTGGCTACCCAGACTATTTGCATTGCCCCCCCACAGTATATTTTACATTAGTTATCTTGTTGTTATTAGTCCCACCCTTCAGCTCCATTCAACCCCTCCCATCAATCTCTTAACACCTTCCATATTGGATTTCTATTTGTCCCATATTGTTCAACTGTGCTGTGATGTTTCACACAATTCTGAAGATTGTAATTTTAAAGATGAACATTTTTGCTAAAAGTATTATTGATCGATTGACTATGACTTTTCAAATCACCCAGTTGTGCTACCTGCAGAGTTAGCTCAAGGTAAATGTTGTAATTCTTCAGCCATTCCTGAACCTGTGAACAAAAATAACATATGGACAGTACCAAAATAAACGGTCTAATGACTCTGTCTCTTCGCAGCAAAATCTGCAGAGCTGGGAAGGTTGTATCCCCCATATATATATAACATTTTATTGGTTGCAAGAATTATGTATAATAATTTAAATAGAAAACTTCTATGTTTTGAATCCGCCATCGTTTTGCGTATCAGTTCATAAACCATGTGCCATGGAATCAGTACATCGAAAATCTCTTCCCAACTATTTTGCAATCTATATGGCACTGCTTTCAATTTTTTGGTCCTTGAATGAAACTGGTATAATTTTTTATTCATCGCAATTGTCTTTAGCCAATTTTGGTCTTTAATGCAGGGCTGACAGACAAGTTCCTTAATTTTCCCCTTTCCACTTGCCTCTTCCATTTTTGCGGTAATGCTGCAATTAGTTGATTGTAATTTTGGGTAGAGCAGATATCTCCATCTCCACAGTTAACGCAACCCTATAAATCACTCCTTTCAATGGTGCCCTGCTCCTAAGAGCAAAGCAAGGAGAAGATCTTGACCCAAGTTGCATGACACGGAGCACCCGCTCCCTCTGGTCAGAAGAAACACAAACAAACATCACATGTCCACTACAGTTTACCTTCACTGATTCAACTGCACCAGTGGAGGCTGTTGAGGGGAGGACGGCTCATAATAACGTCTGGAACGGATGGAACGAATGGAATGATATCATACACATGGAAACTGTGTGTGTTTGATGTATTTGATACCATTCCACTGATTCTGCTCCAGTCATTACCACGAGCCCTTCCTCCCCAATTAAGGTACCACCGACCTCCTGTGAACTACACCCACCCTGAACTTTGTCACCCACCCTGAACTTTGTCACCCACCCTGAACTTTGTCACTCACCCTGAAACCACAAATGGATCCGCCAAAAGACAAAGCTCCACTTTTTCCCAAAATGTCTCTCCTACTGGACCAGATTATTCTTACTATCTACCTCGGACAGGGTATCGTCTGTTGAGTCTGAGCTTTCAGAAGGTTTCGGCGGAGCAGTAATATCTGAACAATTACCTGCTTGCTTTTGAAATGGCCACTCCTTTCGACACACCCACTCCTTTCCACACGCCCATACTCCAGTCGCCATATTGGGGCTCAGCTTCCCCCTTCTCATTCAAAACATTTTTGCAAAACATAATTCTCTAGACCTCCAAGGGAGGTGTGATAATGAGGTGGTTATGGAGGTATGGCAACACAAGACTAATAGACCAATAACAAATAGAGCTCCAAACCTTTCTGCCTATAAGAGAGAGTTTTAAGTTTTCCCCTCCCCCCTCCCCTCTCAGACCACACACCCAGACAGCCCAAACAAAATTCTAGCTTAAGAAATGTTTTTGAAAAAAAGCAATTTTTTTTCAATTTTAACGGAAAACTATTACAGTAAAGTACTTAAGTGTTACCCAGAAAATATTTGATATTGATATAAAAACAATGTGGACCCCCGGCCTAGGCAGAGAGCTCTGTAAATATTGTACATCATTTTGTTATTTTCATATTTTTTCGTCACATTTTTTAAATAATGTTTGGGGTTGATCTGGGGGTTGATCACTTACATCTCATGGTCTTGACTCTGACTTTCATCATTCTTTTTGGCTTACGCCTATAGCTAGCTAGTTGGCTGTTTTGGATTCAAATAATGCAGCCCCTGCTTTATTGTTTAATCTGTCAGGAGGGATTTACAAAAAGTACTGCATGCTGTGTCCAGAGACGACAGAAGACGTTCAGGGACTGTTCTTAACTGCTGCCAAGATGTTGTGACTTCCCGTGTCCTTTTCAGCAGCTGTGGCATCACCCATGTAGGTGCTACATGTTCGGCAATGGACAACCAGTAGCTACGGAGAAGCAGGTCCTATGGAGAAACTGACCATCGATTCCCCCTCCGCCGAAGCTACACTGCCTTTCCAATCCAAACTGCCTCAACTCCCTGCCTTTCACTGAAGCCTAATTGAGACATTCAATCTCAATACCATCTCAATTTACATGTGTTGTTTGTTTTTCTTTTCATTGGCTTTGAGATGATTTTCTGTAATGCAAGTTAAAAGCATTATTATTATATAATATCCCTAGTCGTTGTCTGTCATAGTCAATGTCTCCTTGAAGCTTGGCTCTGTAGGATTCAAGTTTATTATGTGAGCTGCAGGCATGTTGATAAGACAATGCACAGAAACACATTAGTCAAAGTACTGGAACAGAGCACTTAAGTGTGCACTTCCAAGTCAGGGGAGAAACGTTTCCACACAAAACAATGGACATGGGGTTTATTTTTCAGTCTTAAAAGTTTATAACAACTTCTGGATAACATAACATAAAAAATAAAATAAAAAACAGATTTTTTAAAATGAATAAATGTCACCCCATGATGACATTACAAATTAAAAATAAGATTTGAAAAACAACATCACAGGAAGAATCTTCCCCCCACAGCTCTCCTCGTTGACCGTAGAATAGAAAAAGAAAGAATAGAACAAATTCTATTTGATTCTATTCTCGCAGTACGTAACATTACATGCATACCTACCACACGCTAGTTTATAGTGGGACAACCTAGACCAGTGTTAAGATGTGAATTCATATCAATAATATACATTTTCAGGAGTGAATTTTATTATCAACCTGTTGTGGCATGAAATCGGGTCATTTTCTAACCCCCCATTTAACTATTGAACGATAGATTACTAGTAGAAATCAAATACAAAAGCTTGAGTGATTGGCATTTTCATACACAGTACATGATCATAATAGGATAGGGTTTTTGATTGGTTGGCAGGGAAACTCTGTTTACTCAGTTTCGTTGTCATGCCAATAGTTTTGTGAAATGTGAAAAAAAATTACCTTTTGGAGATAAAAATAATGAATGATGGAAAATAAACTCCCGCCCACAGCCAAAGTGTATATACTGTTTTATTTTTAAATACATATATATATATATATATATATATATATATATGTATATAATACTGTTTCATTTATAGATGTACAATATCTGAATGAGTGTGTGTATATGGGAGCGAGTGAAAGCATGAGTGTGTGAATGAGTGCATGAATCAATTAAATGAGTGAAGACGAGTGAACAAACAGAATCAACCCAGAAATTCATAATATAACTAAGTACCTGTTTTATGTCTTACAACTATAAAGGTGTTTTACATAATATACACATTTAATTACTTACAAAAAGAGAAACGAGGCCTAGAGTTAACAGGCTGGGAGAGACAGCAGTGTTAGTACCACCAAAGAGAAAAAACAAGATAAAAAGAAAGAATAACAGAAAGATTTAATAAAAATGAAAACCTAGAAAAACGCAGTCTCGCTAAGAAAGCTCATCAGTGCATCTCTTCTCTCTGATGTTCCGACGTCAAAGTGCCGATTTGGTAACACGGAGACAACTCCACTCATTTGTAAAACACAAAAAGAAAAAAATGAACAAATTAAAGAAAAAATCTGTCTAAAAATGAAATGTTTGTACCACCCTCTGTACTGTACTGAAAATCTAAATATATATTTTTTCTTGTTGTTGAAACAAAACAATAATTTTGAAAAGATAAAAATAAAATGCACTTTTGTCACACAAGGCACCTTTCATGTGTTTTTTGTGTTTCTTTTTGACGTACTTGAGGTATTAAAAAAGAAGAAAAGACTAAATAGATTCATTTTTTCAACGTTTTTTTCTTTTGTTGCTGTGTTGCACAGTAGCACCATTTAAGTTGTTGTTTCCGGAAGACAATACACCATTGGAATTCCACCTTGTCACAGAGACATCATCATCACCACCCCTCCGCCGCCGCCATGTTCGTTGTCGGTTGTCCCCAGCAACGGTTGCCGCTGCGCTGTTACGTCCTCTTCATACAGACCACACAGCGGCTGACGCGCGTCCGCAGGTTACCTGCTTTCAGCGTCTCCGACTGTGGCTTCCTGTTAGGGGTCAGGGGTTAGAGGTCAGGGTTTGGCATCACTGAATGGGCACTCGGATCTTTACATTTTATATGAAAACTACCCATCTCAAGCAAATAACTACATTATCTAATGCTTTCAGTGTAATTTCTCATTACTCAGGATCAATCAACCAATCAATTATTCAATAAATCAATTACTGAGGGGAAAAAACCCATCATAATCTCTGCAACATTCTCTCGTACCTGAACATTTCTGATTGGTCGACGGTAGCCAGCCAGAAGCTGTAGGAGTTGCCGTAGTAGTTGCAGGTTCCCCGACCGTGGCACTCGATGAAGGGAGCGCTCCGGAATTCCTCTAGACAGGAGCCAGGAGAAGCCAGAGCCTGACCCGAACCCTCAGCACCAGCACTAGTGTGCTGTTATAAAAAGAGAGCGGGAGGAAGGGAGGGAGAGGAGGAGGGAAGTGGGAGGGATTGGTGGAGAAAGGTAAATGTGTGTGTTCATATGGTGGCTTAAACACACTTAAAATGTCAAACTTGATTCCTGTGTGTGTGTGTGTGTGTGTGTGTGCGTGTGCGTGTGTGTACCATCATGAAGGAGTATCCGATCCACAGTGGTTCCCAGTAGCTGGGGCAGGTGGGGATCTGAATGGTCTGACTGTGTACAGCTATCACCATGGCAGGGGCCTCACACACTGCACACCTAAAACACACACACACATAGAGGAGTGGTTAAATACACACACTCAGACATGATCAAATCACAGTCCCCTATTGTATCTCGTCTCCTCTATATGCCCTCCGTCCCTCCATCCCTTCCCCTCCCCCCATCCCTCTCTACCTGCTGATGTAAGGTTTGATGCCCTCTCCGGTGATGGGGGCCATAGTCATGGGCATAGGCGTGGGTGTGGACAGCCAATAGGAGTAGTCGTTACGGGAGGCAAAGTTACACACGTTGTTGATGTTACAGAACATGAATGGCATGGTGCTGAACCGACGCAGGCAACTACCAGCAGTTCCTAGAGAGAGGGAGTAGAGGAAAGAGGGACGAGAGGATGGGGAGAGATGAAGGGGAGGAGGGAGGGGTGAGAGGATGGGGAGAAGAGATAGGGAGAGGAGAGGAGAGTTTAATAATTTGTTTGGAAGATTTTCCAGCTTTGAACTATTTCCTATGTGTGTGTGTGTGTGTGCGACCACTCGTGTGTGCATGCGTCTTTATGTCCCAGCTTGTATATATAACTCCAGTCTCCATCCTTACCCAGGTCCTGTCCGTGTGCCCTCTCGTTGCCCTGTACGTAGAGCAGAGAGTAGCCATCGTAAATGAGGCTGGTGCCCTCTGGGCAGAGGGGGACGTCCTCGCCCTGGCTGTGTCTGGTGATCAGGAAGCCGTGCGCCACAGAGGCAGATCCAGATGGACCTGGGGGGCCCTGCAGGCCATCTGAACCAGGGGGACCGGGATATCCACGCTCACCTGGGAACAGGGGATAGAAGGGATAAAAGACAAAGCATGGGGAACATTAACAACTCAGTGAATTGTATAATACCACATAACTCAGGCAGACTAAAGATGTAAGATGTGCTATAATGATCAGTATAATCAGTAAGATGTGCTACAATGATCAGTATAATCAGTAAGATGTCCTACAATGATCAGTATAATCAGTAAGATGTCCTACAATGATCAGTATAATCAGTAAGATGTCCTACAATGATCAGTAAGATGTCCTACACTGATCAGTATAATCAGTAAGATGTCCTACAATGATCAGTACAATCAGTAAGATGTCCTACAATGATCAGTATAATCAGTAAGATGTCCTACAATGATCAATAAGATGTCCTACAATGATCAGTATAATCAGTAAGATGTCCTACAATGATCAGTATAATCAGTAAGATGCCCTACAATGATCAGTAAGATGTCCTACACTGATCAGTATAATCAGTAAGATGTCCTACAATGATCAGTACAATCAGTAAGATGTCCTACAATGATCAGTATAATCAGTAAGATGTCCTACAATGATCAATAAGATGTCCTACAATGATCAGTATAATCAGTAAGATGTCCTACAATGATCAGTATAATCAGTAAGATGCCCTACAATGATCAGTAAGATGTCCTACACTGATCAGTATAATCAGTAAGATGTCCTACAATGATCAGTACAATCAGTAAGATGTCCTACAATGATCAATAAGATGTCCTACAATGATCAGTATAATCAGTAAGATGTCCTACAATGATCAGTATAATCAGTAAGATGTGCTACAATGATCAGTAAAGACTTGTTCACACTACAGGCCTTAATGCTCAAATCTTTTTTTTTTTAAATCCATTTTGGAAGACTGACTGTCCAAACAGCGAGTTACACATGTCCAAATCAGATTTGTGTATGTTCAGACTTTAGTCATTTGCAGATGGTAATGGCGGGTGTGTGTGCAGTAGTGTTGGCTGATTGGTGGTGATGCTCGTGCTCCCTCTCAATCAGAAGTTATGTAGCAAGCTAAGGTCACAACTACGCCTGCCATGGAACTCTCCCAGTTGCTTTGAATGTTCGAAATCGGGGTGTAAGAACACTAAAGCCTCAAAGGATAAGATGATCCACCTTTCAAAACAATTTTTGGCTAGCAACAACAGTCAACTAGTTAGCTAGGTAGCAGTTTAGCTTGCTAGCACATTCTCAAATTTGTTTGTAAACAATTAACAAGCTAGTAATACGAAGTTCTTGTCAAACTGTCAACAGAGTAGCTAGCATGCAACAATATATGCGTAAAAACAGTCTACAAACCACTTTAAATCAGATTTAACTGTTTAGACACAAGTCACATGGCCAGAAATCTGATTTGTATCTGGCTTGAAATATCTGATTCAAACTCAGAAAAATTATCAGATTAGAATCAAACTGCCAGTGTGAAAGCTTTAGATGTGCTATAATTAGGGATGTAACGATTCACCATATCGGTCCCTGATTCAAATGTTTAAGATACAAGTGCATCGGCCCGCGGACCCCAAACGGATTAAAATGTAGAATGCAATTCATTATGTGACTTGTTAAGCACATTTTTACTCCTGAACTTATTTAGGCTTGCCATAACAAAGGGGCTAAATACTTACTGACTCAAGACATTTCAGATATTCATTTTTTACTCATTTGTAAAAAAGAAATCTAAAAACATAGTTCCACTTTGACATTATGGGTTATTGTGTGTAGGCCAGTGACACAAAATCTAAATGTAATCCATGTTTAATTCAGGCTGTAACACAATTAAAAAAAAGTCAAGGGTGTGAATACTTTCTGAAGGCACTGACCTGCTGAACAGGGCTTACAATATATTTTATTTTAATAATAATTGATTGGATTTATATACTGCTTTTCTACCAACTGAGGTACTCAAAACACTTTACATAGTAGAGTGACCTCATCCACCACAAATGTGTAGCACCCACCTGGGTGATGCACAGCAACCATTTTTGTGCCAGAACACACACCACACATCAGCTGGATAGGTGAGGAGTGATATACAGTACCACTCAGAAGTTTGGACACACCTACTTATTCAACGTTTTTTCTTAATTTTTACTATTTTCTACCGTACATTGTAGAATAATAGTGAAGACATCAAAACTATGAAATAACACATATGGAATCATGTAGTAACCAAAAAAGTGTTAATCAAATATAGTTGAGATTCTTCAAAGTAGCCACCCTTTGCCTTGATGACAGCTTTGCACACTCTTGGCATTCTCTCAACCAGCTTCATGAGGTAGTCACCTGGAATGCATTTCAACTAACAGGTGTGCCTTGTTAAAAGTTCATTTCTGGCATTTCTTTCCAACTTGATGCATTTGAGCCAATCACTTTTGTTGTGACAAGGTAGGGTTGGTACACAGAACATAGCCTTATTTGGTAAAAGACCAAGTCCATATTATGGCAAGAACAGCTCAAATAAGCAAAGAGAAACAACAGTCTATCATTACTTCAAAACAAGAAGGTCAGTGAAAATTTCAAGAACTGAACGTTTCTTCAAGTGCAGTCGCAAAAACCATCAAGTACTATGATGAAACTGGCTCTCATGAGGACCACTGTAACGATGTGCTCTGAGAGTCGAGAAGCAAGTTCAGGGAGTGAGTGTTTTAATAAATAAATGCAACATAATACAAAACAAGAAACACGAACAACGCACAGACATGAAACTGAAACAGCAACAATGACGCCTCACCTAAGGGAAGCATCAGGGAGTGTTTTTTTGTTTTTGTTTCAGTGGGAATGACGTCGGGTCCGGGAGCCCCTCATGCCAGGCTCTCCTGCCTCCGCCAGCTCGTCAGGCTCTTATGCCTCGGACAGATCGCCAGGCTCTCATGCCTCGGACAGATCGTCAGGCTCTCCTGCCTCCGCCGGCTCGTCAGGCTCTCATGCCTCAACCGGATCGCCAGGCTCCCCTGCCTCAGCCGGTCTGTCAGGTTCCCGTGCATCAGCAGGAGTGACCAGTCCGCTCCTGATCCCCGGGATCGTCCCTTTGGTTGGCGTCCTGCTGCTGGAGCCGAACACGCCGGGGAGTGGGTACCCCGTCACGTATGCTTTCTCCGGCGCTCTAGGTCGAAATGCTCCCGCGTCTAAGCCGGACTGACAGGTTTCCCGTGCCTCAGCAGAGGTGACCGGTCTGCTCCTGATCCCCGGGATCGTCATTTTGGTCGGCGTCATGCGGCCGGCTGAAGCCGCACGTCAAGGAGGGGGTACTGTCACGTGTGCTCCCTCTCCGGCCTTTAGGTCACCAGGCTGCTCATTATGGCGCACACCTGTCACCATCGTTACGCGCACCTGTGCGTCGTCAGACTCACCTGAACATTCTTTCCCTGATTACCTTCCCTACATATGTCACTCCCTTTGGTTCATTCCCCAGGCATCATTGTTTTTGTTTCATGTCTGTGTGCGGTTAGTGTTTCTTGTTTTAGATTATGTTTATTTAAAATGTATTTAAAGTTTATTAAAACACACTCCCTGAACTTGCTTCCCGACTCCCAGCGCATATCGTTACATCCACCACAGGAAAGGAAGACCCAGAGTTACCTCTGCTGCAGAGGATAGGTTCACTAGAGCTACCAGCCTCAGAAATTGCAGCCCAAGTAAATGCTTCACAGAGTTCAAGTAACAGACACATATCAATATCAACTGTTCAGAGGAGAGCGTGTGAATCAGGGCTTCATGGTCGAATTGCTGCAAATAAACCACTACTAAAGGACACAAATAAGAAGAAGTGACTAGCTTGGGCCAAGAAACACGAGCAATGGACATTAGACCTGTGGAAATTTGTAACTTGGTCTGATGAGTCCAAATGTGAGACTTTTGGTTCCAACCACCGTGTCTTTGTGAGACGCAGAGTAGGCGAACGGATGATCTCCGTAAGTGTGGTTCCCACCGTGAAGCATAGAGGAGGAGGAGTGATGGTGTGGGGGTGCTTTTCTGGTGACACTGTCAGTGATTTATTTTGAATTCAAAGCATACAACCAGCATGGCTACCACAGCATTCTGCAGCGATACACCATCCTGTCTGGTTTACGCTTAGTGGGACTCTCAATTGTTTTTTAACAGGACAATGACCCAACACACCTACAGACTGTGTAAGGGCTATTTGACCAAGGAGCAGAGTGATGGAGGGCTGCATCAGATGACTTGTCCTCTACAATCACCAGACCTCAACCCAATTGAGATGGTTTGGGATGAGTTGGACCACAGAGTGAAAGAAAAGCAGCCAACAAGTGCTCAGCATATGTGGGAAGTCCTTCAACACTGTTGGGAAAAGCATTCCAGGTCAAGCTGGTTGAGAGAATGCCAAGAGTGTGCAAAGCTGTCATCAAGGCAAAAGGTGGCTACTTTGAAGAATCAATTTTTTTTAATATAATTTGATTTGTTTAACACTTGTTTGGTTACGACATGATTCCATATGTGCTATTTCATAGTCTTCACTATTATTCTACAATGTTGAAAATAGTAAAAATAAAGAAAATCCCTTGAATGAGTAGGTGTGTCCAAACTTCTGACTGGTACTGTATGGCAATTAGGAATGAGGGGGATGATTAGGTTGCCAAGACCACAGTGAGTCAGGAAACCCGATTAACATTCCATCTGAAAGACGGCACCCTACGCAAGGCAATGTCCCCTTCACCCCCCTGGGGCATTGGGATCTCCTTAGACCAGAAGGAATAGTGCCCTTTACTGGCACTCCAACACCACATCCAGGACCAACCCTGCTTAGCTTCAGAGGCAAGCCAGCAGTGGGATGCAGGGTGGTACAGTATGCTGCTGGCATTGATTGTTCTTTTGGTAGTTTTGCTTTAAACAATCAGTGCATATGGTCATTTTTTTAATATACAGGGTAAAGTTGATAACGAGGACAGCAGTCAACTTTGCAAGGTGCATTGCATGGCCTAAGTGAGAGGAGAGGAGAAGATCAATCCGTTAAAACTTCCAAACAGTCAAAACCATTCGATTTTGAGATGGAGGTGAACTCACCATCTGATTTAACAGAGCTTGAGAAAACCCCCAAATCCAGATGTGCAAAGCTGATACAAACGTACCCAAGACGACTCAAAGTTCTAATCGCTGTAAAAGGTGATTCTACAAAGTATTGTCTCAGGGGTGTGAATACTGGTCTAAATGAGATATTTCTGTATTTCATTTTCAATACGTTTCCAAAAATGTGGATATTGTGTGTAGATGGGTAAAAATGAAACTATGTAATACATTTTGAATTCAGGCTGTAACACAACAAAATGTGGAATAAGTCAAGGGGTATGAACACTTTCTGAAGGCACTGTATACATTCATTGGCTATATCATAGCTAATTTGTAAAAATATTGATACATCACTAGCTCAAACACGTAACCTGCAAAAATGTGAAGTTAATTAGTGGGTGATGTTGATTTCAGAACCAAAGTGGCAGGACAAAAAACATAGGCTACATTGCCCTCCCCCCTAGTCTGATAGTGGTAGTGGGGTGGTAGATGCCTAGTCTCCTTAATGGCTCGGCTCATGAGCCTGCATAATACATACACCATAGGCATACAGCATTTATACATACACACACACTTTAGTGTCGCATTTATTCGGTCTCTAATCAAACGGAATCGAATCGTTTCAAACTGAAACGTATCGTTGAGCCCATGTATTTAGATACGTATAGAGTCATCTTGAAAGGGAAAGATGCACATCCCTAGCTATAATGATCAGTAAGATATGGTATAATGATCAGTAGCACTCACCTCCGTCATCATGAAGTGCTATGGGAGACTAGTCAATCACCTCCAACCTACCTGACACCCTAGACCCACTCCAATTTGCTTACCGCACCAGTAGGTTCACAGACGACGCAATCGCAATCACACTGCACACTGCCCTAACCCACCTGGATAAGAGGAATACCTATGTAAGAATGCTGTTCATCGATTACAGCTCAGCATTTAACACCATAGTACCCTCCAAACTTGTCATTAAGCTCGAGACCCTGGGTCTCGACCCTGCCCTGTGCAACTGGATCCTGGACTTCCTGACGGGCCGCCCCCAGGTGGTGAGGGTAGGTAACAACATCTCCACCCTGCTGATCCTCAACACTGGGGCCCCACAAGGGTGTGTTCTTAGCCCTTTCCTGTATTCCCTGTTCACCCACGACTGCGTGGCAATGCACGGACAAACTGAAATGGTCCAACCACACAGACAGCGTTGTGAAGAAGGCGCAGCAGCAGCAGAAATTCGCATCCTGTAGCTCTAACTCCAAAAGGATTTGGGACACTGTAAAGTCCATGGAGAACAAGAGCACCTCCTCCCAGCTGCCCACTGCACTGAGACTAGGTAACACGGTCACCACTGATAAATCCATGATAATCGAAAATTTCAACAAGCATTTCTCAACGGCTGGCCATGTCTTCCTCCTGGCTACTCCAACCCCGGCCAACAGCTCCGCCTCCCCCATAGCTACTCGCCAAGCCTCCCCAGGTTCTCCTTCATCCAAATCCAGACAGCAGATGTTCTGAAAGAGCTGCAAAACCTGGACCCGTACAAATCAGCTGGTCTAGACAATCTGGACCCTCTCTTTCTAAAACTATCCGCCGCCATTGTTGCAACCCCTATTACCAGCCTGTTCAACCTCTCTTTCGTATCGTCAGAGATCCCTAAAGATTGGAAAGCTGCCGCGGTCATTCCCCTCTTCAAAGGGGGTGACACCCTAGACCCAAACTGTTACAGACCTAAATCCATCCTGCCCTGCCTATCTAAATTCTTCGAAAGCCAAGTTAATAAAGAGATCACTGACCATTTAGAATCCCACCGTACCTTCTCCGCTGTGCAATCAGGCTTCCGCGCCGGTCACGGGTGCACCTCAGCCACGCTCAAGGTACTAGACAATATCATAACCGCCATCGATAAAAGACACTACTGTGCAGCCGTCTTCATCGACCTGGCCAAGGCTTTTGACTCTGTCAATCACCGTATTCTTATCGGCAGACTCAACAGCCTTGGTTTTTCTAATGACTGCCTCGCCCGGTTCACCAACTACTTTGCAGACAGAGTTCAGTTTGTCAAATAGGAGGGCATGTTGTCCGGACCTCTGGCAGTCTCTATGGGGGTACCACAGGGTTCAATTCTCGGGCCGACTCTTTTCTCTGTATATATCAATGATGTTGCTCTTGCTGCGGGCGATTCCCTGATCCACCTCTACGCAGACGACACCATTCTGTATACTTCTGGCCCTTCCTTGGACACTATGCTAACTAACCTCCAAACGAGCTTCAATGCCATACAACACTCCTTCCGTGGCCTCCAATTGCTCTTAAATGCTAGTAAAACCAAATGCATGCTTTTCAACCGTTTGCTGCCCGCATCCGCCCGCCCGACTAGCATCACCACCCTTGAAGGTTCCGACCTAGAATATGTGGACAACAATAAATACCTAGGTGTCTGGCTAGACTGTAAACTCTCCTTCCAGACTCATATTAAACATCTCCAATCCAAAATCAAATCTAGAATCGGCTTTCTATTTCGCAATAAAGCCTCCTTCACTCACGGCGCCAAACTTACCCTAGTAAAACTGACTATCCTACCGATCCTCGACTTCGGCGATGTCATCTACAAAATAGCTTCAAACACTCTACTCAGCAATCTGGATGCAGTCTATCACAGTGCCATCCGTTTTGCTACCAAATCACCTTATACCACCCACCACTGCGACCTGTATGCTTTCGTCGGCTGGCCCTCGCTACATATTCGTCGCCAGACCCACTTGCTCCAGGTCATCTATAAGTCTATGCTAGGTAAAACTCTGCCTTATCTCAGTTCACTGGTCACGATAACAACACGTACCCGTAGCACACGTTCCAGCACGTATATTTCACTGATCATCCCCAAAGCCAACACCTCATTTGGCCGCCTTTCCTTCCAGTTCTCTGCTGCCAGTGACTGGAATGAATTACAAAAATCGCTGAAGTTCGAGACTTTTATTTCCCTCACCAACTTTAAACATCAGCTTTCTGAGCAGCTAAGCGATCGCTGCAGCTGTACATAGTCCATACATCCCCATACTGTTTTTTTATTTACTTTTCTGCTCTTTTGCACACCAGTATCTCTACTTGCACATCATCATCTGCTCATTTATCACTCCAGTGTTAATCTGGTAAATTGTGATTATTCGCTCCTATGGCCTACTTATTGCCTACCTCCTCCGCCCATAACCGTAAGGCTCTCCAGAGGGTAGTGAGGTCTGCACAACTCATCACCGGGGGCAAACTACCTGCCCTCCAGGACACCTACACCCCCTGATGTCACAGGAAGGCCAAAAAGATCATCAAGGACAACAACCACCCGAGCCACTGCCTGTTCACCCCGCTATCATCCAGAAGGCGAGGTCAGTACAGGTGCATCAAAGCTGGGACCGAGAGAATGAAAACCAGCTTCTAACTCAAGGCCATCAGACTGTTAAACAGCCATCACTGACATTGAGTGGCTGCTGCCAACATACTGACTCAACTCTAGCCACTTTAATAATGGAAAAATGTATGTAATTAATGTATCACTAGCCACTTTAAACAATGCCACTTTATATAATGTTTACATACCCTACATTACTCATCTCATATGCATATACTGTACTCTACACCATCTACTGCATCTTGCCTATGCCATTCGGCCATCACTCATTCATATATTTTTATGTACATATTCTTATTCATTCCTTTACACTTGTGTGTATAAGGTAGTTGTAGTGAAATTGTTAGGTTAGATTACTCGTTAGTATTACTGCATGGTCGGAACTAGAAGCACAAGCATTTCGCTACACTCGCATTAACGTCTGCTAACCATGTGTATGTGACAAATAACCTTTGATTTGATTTGAAGATGTGCTATAATGATATTGTATGTGTCGATATTAATAATGGTTCCAACATGAAGGAACATTTGGCCAAACTATGGTTTTCTCTGACTGATCTGGGTTAAAATGTGAAACACACTACATGACCAAAAGTATGTAGACGCCTGCTTGTCGAACATCTCATTCCAAAATAATGGGCATTTACATGGAGTTGGTCCCCCCGTTGCTGCTTAACAGCCTGTACTCTTCCACTAGATGTTGGAACATTGCTGTGGGGACTGGCTTCCATTCAGTCATAAGAGCATTAGTGAGGAAGGGCACTGATTTTGGGCGATTAGGCCTGGCTCGCAGTCGTCATTCCAATTCATTCCAAAGGTATTCGATGGGGTTGAGGTCAGGGCTTTGTGCAGGCCAGTCAAGTTCTTCCACACTGATCTTGACAAAGCACTTCTGTATGGACCTCACTTTGCGCACAGGGGCATTGTCATGCTGAAACAGGAAAGGGCCTTCCCCAAACTGTTGCCACAAAGTTCCAGAGTCCAGAGTCCAATGCTGGCGAGTCTTAAACAACTCCAGCTGAACACTTGGCATTGCGAATGGTCGGCTGCTCGGCCATGGAAACCCATTTCATGAAGCTCCTGATGAACAGTTATTGTGATGACGTTGCTTCCAGAGGCAGTTTGGAACTCGGTAGTGAGTGTTGTAACAGAGGACAGATTATTTTTTACACGCTACGCACTTCAGCACTCAGCGGTCTCATTCAGTGAGCTTGTGTGACCTATCAATTCACGGCTGAGCCTTTGTTGCTCCTAGCCGTTTCCACTTCACAATAACAGCACTTGACCGTGGCAGTTCTAGCAGAGCAGAAATCTGATGAACTGACTTGTTGCAAAGGTGGCATCCTATGTCAGTGTCAAGTTGAAAGTCACTGATCTCTTCAGTAAGGCCATTCTACTGCCAATGTTTGTTTATGGAGATTGCGTGGCTGTGTGCTCGGTTTTATACACCTGTCAGCAACGGGTGTGGCTGAAATAGCTGAATCCTCTAAATTTGAAGGGATGTCCACATGCTTTTGTATATATAGTGTACTTTTCTAATACTTGATTTTGGTTTGGCAGGTACAATGGACCCAATGAAATAGTCCCAAAAGTGCAAAGTCATGGCTAAATCAAAGGCACTTCAATGTATTTAACTAAGGTCTGTCTTAGGACTCAATCTTGTTGGTCCTGTCAATTAACTCACTGAACTCAATGAACAATACTATATCTAAGTTGACTTGATTTGAGTTTATTTTACACTTCTAGAGCTACGTATTGTAATGACTATTGACTAATACTATATGACTACTAACTGATATACACAATGGAAGGTTAGGTCTGTGTAAGAGAGAATTGAATTACCTGGCTGTCCGGCGGGTCCTGGGTCTCCCTTGCGGCCGGAGGCTCCACTGAATCCTGGGGGTCCCTCAGGACCGGAGTCTCCTGGCTGACCGGGCTGACCTGGAACAGACCAGAGGACTCATCAGTGACCTCATATACCTCCCAAGTGGAAATATCCCTTCGCTAGCTCTAGTAACTAGCTAATGATAATGAACTGCAGGTAACTGCAGCTTCAAGCATCCTCTGGTAAGTATTAAGCTAATTGTAATTAACTTTATGAACTGAATATAAAACTCTCCTATGGCAAACAGATACTGGGTGTGATAGTCCACTGACCTGAGAGTCCCTCCAGCCCGGGGGGTCCTGTGGCGCCACGACCGCCTGGTAGACCTGAAGGGCCAGGGGAGCCACGCTCTCCCTTCAGCACGATGGGGGCTGGAGCAAAACCTGGGTCACCTGGTGGTCCTGAGATCAAAGATGACAACGAGAGAGGTTTCAGAGAAGAGGAGCGGGGTACACCAGAGATGGCAGTCAGAGTTTTTGGGAGTGTGTGTAGGTGTTTGGCAGGGTGTGTCTATGTGTGTGTGTGTGTGTGTGTGTGTGTGTGCCTGCGCAGAGGGGATGAGGGGTGAAGACTCACCAGCAGGGCCACCATCTCCGGGGTCTCCAGGGAGACCAGATTGTCCAGGGATTCCAGAATCTCCCTTTGGTCCTGGGGTAGAGGGGGAGAGATGTAGAGAGAGAGGGGGGGAGGAAAGAGAGAGGAAGGGAGTAGTGAGAGAGGTGGAGAGGAAGGGAAATAAGGGAATATTGTCAACAGAGATACCTATGATGGGACATTCACATATACCAGTGGTCTCAAACCTTTTCAAAATTCAAGCCGAGAACTACCACTCAGATCTTTTTTATTTTACATGACTTAAAAAACTTAAGCCTAACATTAACCAATTAAAAACAGTTTTGTAGAAATTATGTTTGTGCAATACGCTATAGGCCCAATACATTATCACTGCATATTGGCTACACTTGAATTGCCCTGCCAATATTGTTCTTCTCAGACCATTTTGAAATGTTATTTACACGTTTTAGGTATATGATCACACTGGTAATATATCATTTGTTGTATTACTTGTGAGGCGCAGCTGAGTGAGCATAATAATACACTTTTTTTCTTATGGACAGACGGCCTGCATCTGATGGTCAGTCTGAGGGGAGGGAGGGAGGGAGCAGCTACCTCTCGCCCGACTCACCGTCCCTCCTTTTTCCCTCCCTCTGCTGAGAAAAGGGGACACAGTCTTCCAGCTAATGGCTAAACTTAAGTCGAACTGCATTATTTCTGCCTCATGCACCAATTCATGATGTTAGTCCTATGACCAGAGAAAGTGAAATATTCCTCGGTATTAAAAAAGGTACAAGCCGCCAATAATAACAACGCAAGCTTATCGAAACACTTTCCTGTACTCATTCGTTGCAGCTGAGGTGCTGGTTGTAGGGTGAGTGGAAGTAGGAAGAACGCACATTTTATGGCTTACAAAAGTGTCGACATTGCGGAGTAACAACTTAAACACAAACTTACTTATAAAAACATCAGCTCTTCGCTGTATTCGTTGAGTCTCTCTCTAGTCATGGTTTTGAAAGTCTTGAAATCTCATATTATCAACCTTGCTGTGCATTCTAGACAGACACAGTGATCTGAGCTATCTGATTGGCCAGTGGTAGGCCTATAGGTACACTTGATTTGCTCTCTGGACCTCTTGGCGGGGTTCTACCTTCAGACACATGAAATGGTTCAAAATGTAAACACTTTGCCTTATCGGTACTAGGGCTGCTGAATCAAGTGCACCTAACACCAACAGTGCGAAACTCATTTTTTAAAAATCAATCGACTAGGAATGGTGATCGACTAGGAATGGGAATGTTATTCCTGACTGACCTGGGAATCCGGGAACTCCAGGCAGTCCGATGTCTCCCTTCAACCCTTTGGCACCAGGAATGCCAGCATTACCCTGGTCACATGATAGGAGAGAGGTCAGGGGTCATGTAATATCCCAATCCCAGATGGAATTTTGAATTTACTTCATACAATCCCAAACCAACCCATAGCCCATAGCCCCTATGCCCCGAGTAAGTGTCTATATTTGACACATCCTGCTATCAATGGGGGAAGGAGATCCAAGGATCTAAGTTGACTGGTTCCTTACCGGGAATCCGGGCGATCCGAAATCTCCCTTCGCTCCGGGGAAACCAGGCGATCCAGGAATTCCGGAAATTCCCTTCTCACCTTTGGTCCCTCCGCTGCCGACAGGGCCACGGGGACCTTCGGAGCCAGGAGGACCTTCACACGAATAGGTCAAAGGTTAGAGGTCAGAGATAACACTCATCTCAACCTGACATTATAACAAATAACAATGATAATAACCATAGAGATAAAACTAGATCCAGTTGATCTATCGCCATGGTTACTGTATAACACTAACATCAACAGTCAACATAGCATAAAACTGCATGCGTACATACAACTATTTAAAAACAGCATAAATGCAGTATAAAGGAGGAGACTTGAGTGTGTGTTCAAGTGTGTTTTGTGTATTGCGGGGTGTACAGTGTCTGTGTAGGCTATAGTCTTTTGTTAGGCTTCACAACCCATCCTGAAAAGTAAAATGTGGTTAACAAATCATCAACAATGGTTAAGTTGTAACCAAATCAACAAAATGCTAGCCTGAGTGCCAGTCTGTTTGCGCTACCATGCTAACAATGACAGAAACAAGTTGGCAAGAGCACAAACGGATCTGGAACCAGGCCAAACAAAATGTACACAGATCAGTTTCATCACAACAGAACAACAAAGGTCATCATCATCAAACCATTGATTCTAACCTGGAGGACCTAGGTATCCCAGAATTCCGGGAATAGCAGAGCCGGTGCGGCAGAATGTGAAGGGTTTAAAACAAGAGGCAAGAGTTAGCATAGATAGATACACCATCAGGCTAACGTCTGACACAACCAAACCTCAGGGCAAACCATATGTTATGTTTGTGATTCAATATTGTTATTTCATTTAAATTAATACCTGTTTGGGATTTGGCTGTGTACATATAAGATACAGTGAACTTATTTCTAAAAGCTAAATAGTGCTTGTTCTTACATATGTGAAGTTAATGGAAAAAATCCTAACAACTTATTATCTTTAAACTACATGCTAAATTCATGCTTATCAACTACATTTTCAAGACATTTGTCAATTCCAAGTTGTCTGTCAGCTAACCAATAATTCATTCATCAGAAATAGTGTCTGTTAAAAAAGGTATTGATTATTGAAAGATATATGTTACCACATACTGTACATTCTAAAACATGCCAAAATAATTTCAAGCAAAAGTTCAAATCATTTTAGTTATGGTTATTTGACCAGTGTGACTACTCAATCAGAAGAAAAGTGAGATTAGCAGGAGTAAAAAAGGAAGGATAAGAAAATTAAGGGAAGAAAATCATTAATAAATACTAAATCCAAGATCCAAGATCAATCAGCAACACAGTGAGGTTAAGGGTTCTAGATTTGTATTCTAGACCAGGAGAACATGCAGTAGAACAGATGCCTGTGTACTGGAACTCTGACCTTCGGGACCTGGGTACGGACGAACGTGTCATCAGAGGGGGAGGGGCCACACCACAGGGGGTGGAGCCAAGACACAGGAAACAGGAAGTACATGTCATACCATCGCTCTCATCCCCCCACAACTGGAGATGACGCCTATCCTGGCACAGAGCTGGGCTAGTAGTACTGGGCTCAATACAGATTTCTATAATATACTAAATATGTATATGTACACTGAGTATACAAATGCTCTTTCCATGACATAGACTGACCAGGTGAATCCAGGTGAAAGCTATGATCCCTTATTGATGTCACTTGTTAAAAGCACTTCAATCATTGTACAATTTAGACATGGATTGTGTATGTGTGCCATTCAGAAGGTGAATGGTCAAAACAAATATGTAAGTGCCTTTGAAAGGGGTATGGTAGTAGATGCCAGGCACACTGGTTTATGTCAAGAACTGCAACGCTGCTGGGTTTTTCCTGCTCAACAGTATCAAGAATGGTCCAACACCCAAAGTACATCCAGCCAACTTGACACATCTGTGGGAAGCATTGGAGTCAACATGCGCCGGCATTCCTGTGGAACGCTTTCGACACCTTGTAGAGTCCATGTCCAGACATATTGAGGCTGTTCTGAGGGCAAAGGGAAGGTGGAAGGTGTTCCTACTGTTTGGTATAATCAGTGTATTCGTAGCTCTCCAATATAAGAGACACTTTTGGGAGAATTTTTGAGAATCAAGATGATAAAGAATCTTACTTAAAGTTCAGCGCAAGTGATGTGAGGAAATCAATTTGGAGGATGGCATAGAGCAGGGGTGTCAAACATATATTTTTTTTAAATGTCATTTTTTAAATATATATTATTTTGGCAGGGGGAGGTTGGGGGGAGAACAAACTCTATATAAAGTTACTGAAACCAAATCAAAACTGTGTAGAAATTATAATGGACCTGCCATCATTGAAAATAAGAATTTGTACTTGCCTAGTAAAATAAAGGTAAAATATATAAAATATATAAAATATATATATAGTTGTTGATGGTGTACAGCTCACTAACAATAACCAAAATGAAAGCTAGAAAGTCGGGGAGCACTGAAAATGTTAAAAAAATTATGGACAGAGGACTACATTTTTTTGCTAATTTTGACTGCGAGAAAATATTACAGGTTTCCAGTGCGGCCCTCAGGACCTCAAGACCGAATGCGGCACCAGGTCAAAGTTAGTTTGACACCCCCTAGTATAGAGGATTATAGACCTATAGTGATCTCCTTTTAGACACCTTATCAATGTAAATAAGTCTAAGGGAGTTGGAATTAAATCTGGAATTAAAATATGTTTAATTGTGGTCGTAATGTTCTAACTGAGCCCAACTCTGTGCTATAGTCTGGCGTTGTGATTCAGGTGCTGAGGTACGGTTGGACACACATGGCCCATGCAGGACAAACAGTTGACTGACACACTGTGGGAGAAACAGAGACGAGTCACAGTCAAACCTTCTCAGTCTTACCTAGACTCCAGTAGCCTATTGATAATACTGGATCCACTGTGTTGTCGTCTAGGGACTCGGGACCACAATGGAAATAAGTATTTCAAATGTATATATTGTGTGAATATGTATATTT
The DNA here is from genome assembly GCF_045791955.1 of Oncorhynchus clarkii lewisi. NCBI lineage: Eukaryota > Metazoa > Chordata > Actinopteri > Salmoniformes > Salmonidae > Oncorhynchus > Oncorhynchus clarkii. The sequence goes on from NC_092167.1 coordinate 27,448,511, forward strand.
TTGGGGGCTGGCTAATAAAATCAATCAATCATCAATCAGTGTTCAGTTGAACAGTGTATTAATCCTTTCATAAATGACACTGATCTAGAGTGAGAACACTTTATAGTTCATTCCTTAACTTTATAATACAGGGGTTCAATGCTATATGGGCAGTCAATGAGATCTATTTGACCGACTACACCAACGTTGTATTGGAAACGTTCAGTCAAACCCATCGATGCCCCTTTGACTTACAACACTCTTCTCACTTTTATAGATAATGGTGGTGATACTTCTTGTTTCTAGATAGTCTAGGTTCTTTGTTGTTGAATCCACCAAATATTTGTTTCTAGGCTTTTGAAACCCCTTCTCTAATGCATAGTTAGACCTGTTACAGGTTTGACTCTAGTTCGTCTGCTTCACACCAACGTCACATAATTAGACAATTAGGATATAAAACACCAAACAACACACAAGACACACGCACATCAACCCTGTGGAGAGATGGACAGATCAGGATCCGTTCCCCTGCAACCGAAAGGGGAGGGAGAGGGGGTGAGGAGACACAAGGATGGAGAGATGATTGACAAACAGATGGCTGGATGGATAGATGGATGGATGGATGGAGGACGTAGACAACAACGTGTGGGCACCCCCCATGCTCTGATGTTGGGGGCGTAGCTGGAACCCAGACGGCGAGGGAGACACAGTGATTGGTGCGTGTTGGCGGCGCACCCCAACATTGTGTAGTGAGGGGGTAAGGGGGTGGGGGACGTTTGGTTGCATAGTGGTGGTGGTGGTGATACAATCGGTTCGGTTCAGTGCTCAGTGTATCACAACAATGGTGATTTGAGTGACAGTGTATGTTTATGCTCAGTGACATATAGCTGATCTGGGACCAGTGTTGATTGACAAAGAGGTTCACATCTCATGCAAATCAATGTGATTAACATAAAGCATTCACATAAAGAGCTGCAGGTAGGCCATGTTTGCTGCCTGGTTTTTACTTGGGTATGTGTGTGTGTATACAATGTGTGTGTGTGTCATGTGTCAGAGAGAAAATATATCAATAATCTATCTTTCGAATTTCCTTCCCAGTCCACGATTTGATACATTTTAAACTTTTAACTATACCATACACTACAACCAGGAGGCTCCAGACTTCAAAATGTCCAGAAAACCAGGCAGCAACATTGGCTTAAAAGTGATGGAGTGGTCAATTCATAACATACCTCCTCTTCCAGGGGGTCCGGGGGGGCCGGCGTTACCTTTGGGACCCTGGAGGGCCACACCTGGTGCGCCAGGGGGCCCAACGCTGCCAGGGGACCCAGGCAGGCCAGAGAAACCCATCTCTCCCTTCTGACCAGGGAAGCCAGGGCTACCGGAAGAACCAGGGGCGCCAAGATCTCCCTTAGCACCTGTGGGGAACCGATGGCAAAAACACAAGGTCCTTTCATAATAGGAATCCCTTTTATTCACCAAGTACATTGACACACACTCAGAATGTGACCTGGTGAAATGGTGCTGCCAGCAATAGACAGATGTAAAGGAAGAACACAGCTGGAGGGATTTACACACAGTCAACATACAGCATAAACGGAAATCAAATAAAGTGGTGATTGAAGGACGTTGGTAGTAGTAGTTAGTAGAGTAGTAGTGGTTGTTTTTATCGACTTTTATTGCTAGAAAAATAGATGGCGAATGCTATTTAAGTTGTATATGGTCTAGAGTCGGTTATCAGCTACCGTCTGTTCTCTGTAGTGGACGGTTTGCCTGTCATTCAGGAGCTAGTGTAGAGTGTATGTATGGTTTGTGTGAGAGTAACAAAGACAGTCAGTCAGGTGGGGGTGAGTCTCACCTGGTAATCCTGGGAGACCAGGAGAACCGGGGCCACCGAAACCAGGAAGACCTGTAGGACAAGACGATCATGGGAAAAAGAGGGGTTTCGTTTTAGACATCCATCTAATAATATAACACTTTGGTCTTACTGCATAATATCACCATAACAAGCGCTAAATCCTTGTGAACAATTACATTTTGGATAATTTAGTTTTATCAATTTGACTACAACTTTGGGGTATTGTCGACAGTTGAACTAAGCTCATGAGGCATTTATAAGTTATATCATTCAAGAATCAATGGGTATATATTAATAATTTAATAGTAAAAAAATTTAAGTAACAATCACAGATTGCTCCTTTAAGTGACTACGCCAACTACCTGGGTCTCCTTTGACTCCCGCTGGTCCAGGGATTCCGTCACGACCCGCCTGACCCTTGTCCCCTGGGAACCCAGGTGATCCGGCACGGCCGTTCTCTCCCGGTCGGCCGGGTGGTCCGCTGAGACCGGGGTTACCGGGGATACCATCCAGACCCTTAGGCCCGGGAATCCCGGGAGAACCTAGAGGAAGTACCAGAAAGACAGCCGGACAGATTTAATGACATAGGTAGCTGGATATGAGATGAAGGCTTGGAAGAATATCATACACATGATTCTTCTTTTACTAGCCAATGCTCGTGGTTAGACCGTAGCACCGTAACCATTAGTTACCTTGGAATCCTGGGAGGCCGGGGTCACCTTTGGCGCCAGGGCCGCCAGGAAACCCTGGAAGACCTGGTGTTCCGGGAGTTCCTTTTACTCCGTTTTGTCCGGGGAATCCTGACTGACCGGGCTCACCCTGAGAGAGAGAGAGAGAGAGAGAGGAAGAGAGAGAGAGAGGGATAAGGGATAGAGAGAGAGAGAGAGAAAGTGAGAGAGAGCAGGAGAGAGAGAGAGAGAGAGAGAGAGAGAGAGAGAGAGAGAGCAGGAGAGAGAGAGAGAGAGCAGTAGAGAAAGGAATAAAGTTGCATTGCAGACGATGAAGCAGATTTTCCATATTACTCAAATATCATTCAGAATGAGTATACAGTTCCCTTTGAAACAGGTAAACTCATCTAAACTTGGACAGAGATCTAGACTTATGCTTAAAGGTACACACGGTTCTATGCGGTACGGGTTCTATACGGTTCTAGATGGTTCTAAAGGGTTCTAGAGTAGAGGGTTCCATACCTTGGGACCTGTAACTCCTGGGGAACCAAAGCCAGGGGAACCGGGCTCTCCCTTAGCTCCTGGGAACCCTGATGCTCCTGAACTACCGGGTCCACCCGACCGACCTGATTGACCCGGAGTTCCTTTCGCCCCTGTGGGTCCTGTGACATCATCATAAATGGACAATAAGATTGATGTAGTCGGATAAAAAGAGTTTGGTGACAACATTCTAACTAATTGTTATTAATCTAGCAATCAATATATGGATCGAACTGTATTTGTATACTTGTTTTTTCCATCATTAAACTGTTACAGAACACCTGCTGTAACAAAATAAAAGTATTCAGGTATGTCAATTCATAACGGCCAGCGTTTCTATGAACATAGAGAGCTGAGAGTGGCCAAATCTCGGGGTTATGGGAAGTCTTTACATTTAAAAAAAAAAGTATTCTTGATTATATTTCAGTGTGTAGAACATAGGAATGACAGGTCAATAAACATAACATTTTGGCGATGGTGATGGTGGGGATATGAGGTTATAGAACATGATGGTGATGGTGGGGATATGAGGTTATAGAACATGGTGATGATGGGGATATGTGGTTATAGAACATGATGGTGATGGTGAGGATATGAGGTTATAGAACATGATGGTGATGGTGGGGATATGAGGTTATAGAACATGATGGTGATGATGGGGATATGTGGTTATTAAACGTGATGGTTAGGATATGAGGTTATAGAACATGATGGTGATGGTGGGGATATGAGGTTATAGAACATGATGGTGATGGTGGGGATATGGGGTTATAGAACATAATGGTGATGGTGGGGATATGAGGTTATAGAACATGATGGTGGGGATATGAGGTTATAGAACATGATGGTGATGGTGGGGATATGAGGTTATAGAACATGATGGTGATGGTGGGGATATGTGGTTATAGAACATGATGGTGGGGATATGAGGTTATAGAACATGATGGTGATGGTGGGGATATGAGGAAATAGAACATGATGGTGATGGTGGGGATATGGGGTTATAGAACATAATGGTGATGGTGGGGATATGAGGTTATAGAACATGATGGTGATGGTGGGGATATGAGGTTATAGAACATGATGGTGGGGATATGAGGTTATAGAACATGATGGTGGGGATATGAGGTTATAGAACATGATGGTGATGGTGGGGATATGAGGTTATAGAACATGATGGTGATGGTGGGGATATGAGGTTATAGAACATGATGGTGATGGTGGGGATATGTGGTTATAGAACATGATGGTGGGGATATGAGGTTATAGAACATGATGGTGGGGATATGAGGTTATAGAACATGATGGTGATGGTGGGGATATGAGGTTATAGAACATGATGGTGATGGTGGGGATATGATGTTATAGAACATGATGGTGATGGTGGGGATATGAGGTTATAGAACATGATGGTGATGGTGGGGATATGTGGTTATAGAACATGATGGTGGGGATATGAGGTTATAGAACATGATGGTGGGGATATGAGGTTATAGAACATGATGGTGATGGTGGGGATATGAGGTTATAGAACATGATGGTGATGGTGGGGATATGATGTTATAGAACATGATGGTGATGGTGGGGATATGAGGTTATAGAACATGATGGTGATGGTGGGGATATGTGGTTATAGAACATGATGGTGGGGATATGAGGTTATAGAACATGATGGTGGGGATATGAGGTTATAGAACATGATGGTGATGGTGGGGATATGAGGTTATAGAATATGATGGTGATGGTGGGGATATGATGTTATAGAACATGATGGTGATGGTGGGGATATGAGGTTATAGAATATGATGGTGATGGTGGGGATATGATGTTATAGTACATGATGGTGATGGTGGGGATATGAGGTTATAGAATATGATGGTGATGGTGGGGATATGAGGTTATAGAATATGATGGTGATGGTGGGGATATGATGTTATAGAACATGATGGTGATGGTGGGGATATGAGGTTATAGAATATGATGGTGATGTTGGGGATATGGGGTTATAGAACATAATGGTGATGGTGGGGATATGAGGTTATAGAACATGATGGTGATGGTGGGGATATGAGGAAATAGAACATGATGGTGATGGTGGGGATATGGGGTTATAGAACATAATGGTGATGGTGGGGATATGAGGTTATAGAACATGATGGTGATGGTGGGGATATGAGGTTATAGAACATGATGGTGGGGATATGAGGTTATAGAACATGATGGTGGGGATATGAGGTTATAGAACATGATGGTGATGGTGGGGATATGAGGTTATAGAACATGATGGTGATGGTGGGGATATGAGGTTATAGAACATGATGGTGATGGTGGGGATATGTGGTTATAGAACATGATGGTGGGGATATGAGGTTATAGAACATGATGGTGGGGATATGAGGTTATAGAACATGATGGTGATGGTGGGGATATGAGGTTATAGAACATGATGGTGATGGTGGGGATATGATGTTATAGAACATGATGGTGATGGTGGGGATATGAGGTTATAGAACATGATGGTGATGGTGGGGATATGTGGTTATAGAACATGATGGTGGGGATATGAGGTTATAGAACATGATGGTGGGGATATGAGGTTATAGAACATGATGGTGATGGTGGGGATATGAGGTTATAGAATATGATGGTGATGGTGGGGATATGATGTTATAGAACATGATGGTGATGGTGGGGATATGAGGTTATAGAATATGATGGTGATGGTGGGGATATGATGTTATAGTACATGATGGTGATGGTGGGGATATGAGGTTATAGAATATGATGGTGATGGTGGGGATATGAGGTTATAGAATATGATGGTGATGGTGGGGATATGATGTTATAGAACATGATGGTGATGGTGGGGATATGAGGTTATAGAATATGATGGTGATGTTGGGGATATGGGGTTATAGAACATAATGGTGATGGTGGGGATATGAGGTTATAGAATATGATGGTGGGGATATGAGGTTATAGAACATGATGGTGATGGTGGGGATATGAGGTTATAGAATATGATGGTGATGGTGGGGATATGAGGTTATAGAACATGATGGTGATGGTGGGGATATGAGGTTATAGAACATGATGGTGATGGTGGGGATATGTGGTTATAGAACATGATGGTGGGGATATGAGGTTATAGAACATGATGGTGGGGATATGAGGTTATAGAACATGATGGTGATGGTGGGGATATGGGGTTATAGAACATAATGGTGATGGTGGGGATATGAGGTTATAGAACATGATGGTGGGGATATGAGGTTATAGAATATGATGGTGGGATATGAGGTTATAACACATGATGGTGGGGATATGAGGTTATAGAACATGATGGTGGGGATATGAGGTTATAGAACATGATGGTGATGGTGGGGATATGAGGTTATAGAATATGATGGTGATGGTGGGGATATTGTTACTCTAACTTCCGCGACGCATATAAGTCCCTGCCCCGCCCCCCTTTCGGAAAAGCTGACCACGACTCCATTCTGTTGATCCCTGCCTACAGACAGAAACTAAAACAAGAGGCTCCCACGCTGAGGTCTGTCCAACGCTGGTCCGACCAAGCTGACTCCACACTCCAAGACTGCTTCCATCACGTGGACTGGGACATGTTTCGTATTGCGTCAGACAACAACATTGACGAATACGCTGATTCGGTGTGCGAGTTCATTAGAACGTGCGTTGAAGATGTCGTTCCCATAGCAACGATTAAAACATTCCCTAACCAGAAACCGTGGATTGATGGCAGCATTCGTGTGAAACTGAAAGCGCGAACCACTGCTTTTAATCAGGGCAAGGTGTCTGGTAACATGACCGAATACAAACAGTGCAGCTATTCCCTCCGCAAGCTAAGCGTCAGTACAGAGACAAAGTAGAATCTCAATTCAACGGCTCAGACACAAGAGGCATGTGGCAGGGTCTACAGTCAATCACGGACTACAGGAAGAAATCCAGCCCAGTCACGGACCAGGATGTCCTGCTCCCAGGCAGACTAAATAACTTTTTTGCCCGCTTTGAGGACAATACAGTGCCACTGACACGGCCTGCAACGAAAACTTTCGGTCTCTCCTTCACTGCAGCCGAGGTGAGTAAGACATTTAAACGTGTTAACCCTCGCAAGGCTGCAGGCCCAGACGGCATCCCCAGCCGCGCCCTCAGAGCATGCGCAGACCAGCTGGCCGGTGTGTTTACGGACATATTCAATCAATCCCTATACCAGTCTGCTGTTCCCACATGCTTCAAGAGGGCCACCATTGTTCCTGTTCCCAAGAAAGCTAAGGTAACTGAGCTAAACGACTACCGCCCCGTAGCACTCACTTCCGTCATCATGAAGTGCTTTGAGAGACTAGTCAAGGACCATATCACCTCCACCCTACCTGACACCCTAGACCCACTCCAATTTGCTTACCGCCCACATAGGTCCACAGACGATGCAATCTCAACCACACTGCACACTGCCCTAACCCATCTGGACAAGAGGAATACCTATGTGAGAATGCTGTTCATTGACTACAGCTCGGCATTCAACACCATAGTACCCTCCAAGCTCGTCATCAAGCTCGAGACCCTGGGTCTCGACCCCGCCCTGTGCAACTGGGTACTGGACTTCCTGACGGGCCGCCCCCAGGTGGTGAGGGTAGGCAACAACATCTCCTCTCCGCTGATCCTCAACACTGGGGCCCCACAAGGGTGCGTTCTGAGCCCTCTCCTGTACTCCCTGTTCACCCACGACTGCGTGGCCACGCACGCCTCCAACTCAATCATCAAGTTTGCGGACGACACAACAGTGGTAGGCTTGATTACCAACAACGACGAGACGGCCTACAGGGAGGAGGTGAGGGCCCTCGGAGTGTGGTGTCAGGAAAATAACTTCACACTCAACGTCAACAAAACTAAGGAGATGATTGTGGACTTCAGGAAACAGCAGAGGGAACACCCCCCTATCCACATCGATGGAACAGTAGTGGAGAGGGTAGCAAGTTTTAAGTTCCTCGGCATACACATCACAGACAAACTGAATTGGTCCCCTCACACAGACAGCATTGTGAAGAAGGCGCAGCAGCGCCTCTTCAACCTCAGGAGGCTGAAGAAATTCGGCTTGTCACCAAAAGCACTCACAAACTTCTACAGATGCACAATCGAGAGCATCCTGGCGGGCTGTATCACCGCCTGGTACGGCAACTGCTCCGCCCTCAACCGTAAGGCTCTCCAGAGGGTAGTGAGGTCTGCACAACGCATCACCGGGGGCAAACTACCTGCCCTCCAGGACACCTACACCACCCGATGTCACAGGAAGGCCATAAAGATCATCAAGGACATCAACCACCCGAGCCACTGCCTGTTCACCCCGCTATCATCCAGAAGGCGAGGTCAGTACAGGTGCATCAAAGCTGGGACCGAGAGACTGAAAAACAGCTTCTATCTCAAGGCTATCAGACTGTTAAACAGCCACCACTAACATTGAGTGGCTGCTGCCAACACACTGACACTGACTCAACTCCAGCCACTTTAATAATGGGAATTGATGGGAAATGATGTAAATATATCACTAGCCACTTTAAACAATGCTACCTTATATAATGTTACTTACCCTACATTATTCATCTCATATGCATACGTATATACTGTACTCTATATCATCGACTGTATCCTTATGTAATACATGTATCACTAGCCACTTTAACTATGCCACTTTGTTTACATACTCATCTCATATGTATATACTGTACTCGATACCATCTACTGTATCTGCCTATGCTGCTCTGTACCATCATTCATTCATATATCCTTATGTACATATTCTTTATCCCCTCACACTGTGTACAAGACAGTAGTTTTGGAATTGTTAGTTAGATTACTTGTTGGTTATTACTGCATTGTCGGAACTAGAAGCACAAGCATTTCGCTACACTCGCATTAACATCTGCTAACCATGTGTATGTGACAAATAAAATTTGATTTGATTTGATTTGATTTGATTTATGAGGTTATAGAACATGATGGTGATGGTGGGGATATGTGGTTATAGAACATGATGGTGGGGATATGAGGTTATAGAACATGATGGTGGGGATATGAGGTTATAGAACATGATGGTGATGGTGGGGATATGGGGTTATAGAACATAATGGTGATGGTGGGGATATGAGGTTATAGAACATGATGGTGGGGATATGAGGTTATAGAACATGATGGTGATGGTTGGGATATGAGGTTATAGAACATAATGGTGGGGATATGAGGTTATAGAACATAATGGTGGGGATATGAGGTTATTGAACATGATGGTGGGGATATGAGGTTATAGAACATGATGGTGGGGATATGAGGTTATAGAACATGATGGTGGGGATATGAGGTTATAGAACATAATGGTGGGGATATGAGGTTATAGAACATGATGGTGGGGATATGAGGTTATAGAACATGATGGTGATGGTGGGGATATGAGGTTATAGAACATGATGGTGGGGATATGAGGTTATAGAACATGATGGTGATGGTGGGGATATGGGGTTATAGAACATAATGGTGATGGTGGGGATATGAGGTTATAGAACATGATGGTGGGGATATGAGGTTATAGAACATGATGGTGATGGTTGGGATATGAGGTTATAGAACATAATGGTGGGGATATGAGGTTATAGAACATAATGGTGGGGATATGAGGTTATTGAACATGATGGTGGGGATATGAGGTTATAGAACATGATGGTGGGGATATGAGGTTATAGAACATGATGGTGGGGATATGAGGTTATAGAACATAATGGTGGGGATATGAGGTTATAGAACATGATGGTGGGGATATGAGGTTATAGAACATGATGGTGATGGTGGGGATATGAGGTTATAGAACATGATGGTTGGGATATGAGGTTATTGAACATGATGGTGGGGATATGAGGTTATAGAACATGATGGTGGGGATATGAGGTTATAGAACATGATGATGATGGTAGGGATATGAGGTTATAGAACATGATGGTAGGGATATGAGGTTATAAAACGTGATGATGGGGATATGTGGTTATAACACATGATGGTGGGGATATGGGGTGGTCTAATACCCACCTGGGAAGCCCATCTCTCCCATGTTGCCTTTAGCTCCTGGGGCTCCTGGTGAGCCTGATCCTCCAGGGATACCTGCGTCTCCTTTGGGACCTGAACACGGCAGAGGAAATTAGGAGTTAGTGTTCAGTAGAGGACATTATGGGGCTGAAACATATCTTGAGGTATGCATGGTACTTGGAAATATGCATGTTTTATAAGCCCATTTGGGTTGAGCATCCTGAAGATGCAAGACACATAATAAAACAAGAAACGTAGGATGACTGTGCTAGTGTTCAGTAGAGGTCATTCTGGAGGGATGACTATACTAGTGTTCAGTAGAGGTCATTCTGGAGGGATGACTGTACTAGTGTTCAGTAGAGGTCATTCTGGAGGGATGACTGTACTAGTGTTCAGTAGAGGTCATTCTGGAGGGATTACTGTACTAGTGTTCAGTAGAGGTCATTATGAAGGGATGACTGTACTAGTGTTCAGTAGAGGACATTCTGGAGGGATGACTGTACTAGTGTTTAGTAGAGGTCATTCTGGAGGGATGACTGTACTAGTGTTCAGTAGAGGACATCTGGAAGGATGACTGTACTAGTGTTCAGTAGAGGTCATTATGGATGGATGACTGTACCAGTGTTCAGTAGAGGACATTCTGGAGGGATGACTGTACTAGTGTTTAGTAGAGGTCATTCTGGAGGGATGACTGTACTAGTGCTCAGTAGAGGACATTCTGGAGGGATGGGTGCACAAGAGGATGAGTTTCTAGATAGTATGAGTATACCTTGAGGTCCTGGCAACCCAGGTCGTCCGTCCTGTCCTGGTATACCAGCGTCTCCAGGGAGACCAGGGATACCCTTTTGACCTGGCAGTCCACCTAAACCTACACACCACAAAAAACACAGGAAACAGTAAGGACAGTGAGACAAAGCTGCGTTCTTAGCAGTCTACATCAGTCAGTCAGAAACAGGCCGAGAGAGAGACAGGCAGATAAACAGACAGAGAGAAAGACGTACCTGGTGCTCCTGGTTCTCCCTTCCCACCCTTCAGTTCCTGGGGAGGAATGCTGGGTCCTGGGAGTCCCGCAATACCGGGCTCTCCCCTGTCTCCCTTCAGACCTGAACCGCCAGGCCCACCTGGTCGCCCTGGGAAACCATCGTCACCTGGAGGAAGGAGACACAAAGAGTCAGAGGGTCTATTATCGAAGACACATACAGTACCAATATGTGTGTACACCAACGTGTGTGTTTATGTGTTTGTGTGTGGGCTCCTTATAGCTAGCGCAGCAGATGTTTTGGACTAGTTTGTTTGAATGTAAGACCTGTGGTCACATTAACAACATTAATGTTATAAAGTTATTGTTCAATTTATCGTTATAACTCAGTCAATTTGTGTCCATATCGGCCAGCTCTAGTGTGTGTGTGTGTGTGCGCGTACCTTTAGGTCCAGGGAAGCCGGGGGCTCCGGGGTTCCCAGGGGATCCCAAAGGTCCGGGAGCTCCCATCACACCCATGTCTCCTTTACCACCTGTTGATGGACAGACTTTTGACTGGCAATTCCCCATCAAGACAGGGTGAAGGTCAGCGACACTGTCTGTGTCCCATATCGCACCCTATTCCCTATATAGTGCATTACTTTTGACTAGAGTCCATATATAGGGAATAGGGTGCCATTTGGGATGGAGGTAGAGTAACAACAATGTCCAACAGAAAATAAAGAGAGAGAAAGGTAGTCAGTGTGACATCATACTGGCCAGTCCATATTTAATTATATATTTAACCTTTATTTAACTAGGCAAGTCACAAAGAACAAATTCTTATTTACAATGACGGCCTAACCCGGCCAAACCCTAATCTGGACGACGCTGGGCCAATTTTGCGCCGCCCTTTTGGGACTCCCAATCACGGCCGATTGTGATACAGCCTGGAAACGAACCAGGGTCTGTAGTGACGCCTCTAGCACTGAGATGCAGTGCCTTAGACCGCCGCGCCACTCGGGAGCTCATATACTGTATGTAGATTACACAGAAAGAGATTTGGAACCAGATATAGACGAGACTGAAATAAACACACAGGCTGCGTTATCACATGCAGCCCAATTCTGACCTTATGCCACTAATTAGTCTTTTGACCAGTCAGATCAGATCTTTTGCCAAGAATTGGGCTGCCTATGTAAACCAGCAATAGAATCTGATTTCTTACAGTCCATTCATAACACAGAAAAAGATTGAAAACTAGACAGACTAGACTAAAACAGACACATAGATTAGGAAGGTTTGATGTTGGTGTCGGTCTGTTATCCTACCAGGCAGGCCAGGCAGTCCGTCTCGGCCAGGGCCACCAGGGTTACCCTGTGGTCCAACTCCCCCGGGGTTGCCGGGGAAACCGGGACTTCCTCTGTCGCCTGGCAACCCTGGAATGTCCAGGCCGGGAGAACCGGGGTCTCCCTTCTCACCGTTGGCGCCTGAGTATCCTGAAATGCGAGGAATCAATAACAGAGTGAGGACAGATTCTCACTTCCTGATCAGCATCTGCCCATTATCTATAACCTCATAGAAGGTCAATTTTGACAAATGCCAAAGATAATATTTGGTCTTACGCACATTTGATGGACAATAAAGCTTTTTGAACTTGACTTTAAGCGCTAGTGGAATCTCTCTACTTATGATTAGTGACTATTCAACACATTATAAAGGTTCCATTTGTCGGTCCAGAATAGGTCAAAAGACCTCATTTTCTATTATTATATATATTTTTTTTTAAAGGTATGTTTTATTTAACCTTTATTTAACTAGGCAAGTCAGTTAAAGAACAAATTCTTATTTACAATGACGGCCTACAACGGCCAAACCCGGACGACACTGGGCGACACACTATGGGACTCCCAATCACAGACAGTTGTGATACAGCCTGGATTCAAACCAGGGTGTCTGTAGTGACACCTCAAGCACTGAGATGCTGTGCCTTAGACCGCTGAGCCACTCGGGAGCCCCAAGAGTAAAGATAGCTGGAGTAAAGATGTCACACCAAACAGATGTACAGTCCCTTAACCAATCAACCAATCACACAGAAATACAGTACCAATCAACCAATCAGCTGCCAGATAGAGACTATCGTCCAGACCGGCTGTGGTACAATACCTTTCTCGCCTTGAGGTCAAAGGTCAGAAGAGGGCGTATATTCAAAATGGGGCGGAGTGGATGAGGAACATCACAGAGTAAGAAAGAGAGGTGGGGAAGGGGGGATGAGGGTTTACAATGCTCTACGTCTATCCAACATGACATACTGTACATGATGGTGGAGCCTTCAGAACTGTGAGTGCCATGAGTGGAGGTGAATAAAGAGTTTGTTGTGGCAGGCACAAAAGAAGAGTGTGACTAATGACATACAGTTGAGGTCGGAAGTTTACATACACCTTAACCAAATACATTTAAACTCAGTTTTTCACAATTCCTGACACTTAATCCTAGTAAAAAAGTCCCTGTTTTAGGTCAGATAGGATGACCACTTTATTTTAAGAATGTGAAATGTCAGAATAATAGTAGAGAATGATTTATTTCAGATGTTATTTCTTTCATCGCATTCCCAGTGGGTCAGAAGTTTACATACACTCAATTAGTATTTGGTAGCATTGCCTTTAAATTGTTCAACTTGGGTCAAACGTATTGTGGGAAGCTTTGGCCCATTCCTCCTGACAGAGCTGGTGTAACTGAGTCAGGTTTGTAGACCTCCTTGCTCGCACATGCTTTTTCAGTTCTACCCACAAATGTTAGAAGGGATTGAGGTCAGGGCTTTGTGACGGCCACTCCAATACCTTGACTTTGTTGTCCTTAAGCCATTTTGCCACAACTTTGGAAGTATGCTTGGGGTCATTGTCTATTTGGAAGACCATTTGCGACCAAGCTTTAACTTCGTGACTGATGTCTTGAGATGTTGCTTCAATATATCCACAAAAAGTTCCTATCTCATGATGCTATCTATTTTGTGAAGTGCACCAGTCCCTCCTGTGGCAAAGCTCCCCCACAACATGATGCTGCCACCCCCGTGCTTCACGGTTGGGATGGTGTTCTTCAGCTTGCAAGCCTCCCCCCTTTTCCTCCAAACATAACAGGGTCATTATGGCCAAACAGTTCTATTTTTGTTTCATCAGACCAGAGGACATTTCTCCAAAAAGTACGATCTTTGTCCCCATGTGCAGTTGCAAACCGTAGTCTGGCTTTTTTATGGCGGTTTTGGAGCAGTGGCTTCTTCCTTACTGAGCGGCCTTTCAGGTTATGACGATATAGGACTTGTTTTACTGTGGATATAGATACTTTTCTACCTGTTTCCTCCAGCATCTTCACAAGGTCCTTTGCTGTTGCTCTGTGATTGATTTGCACTTGTCGCACCAAAGTACGTTTATCACGAAGAGACAGAACGCGTCTCCTTCCTGAACGGTTGCGTGGTCCCATGGTGTTTATACTTAGGTACTATTGTTTGTACAGATGAACGTGGTACCTTCAGGCATTTGGAAATTGCTCCCAAGGATGAACCAGACTTGTGGAGGTCTACAATTTTTTTCTGAGGTCATGGCTGATTTCTTTTTATTTTCCCATGATGTCAAGCAAAGAGGCACTGAGTTTGAAGGTAGGCCTTGAAATACATCCAAAGGTCCCCCTCCAATTGACTCAAGTTATGTCAATTAGCCTATCAGAAGCTTCTAAAGCCATGACATAATTTTCTGGAATTTTCCAAGCTGTTTAAAGGCACAGTCAACGTAGTGTATGTAAACTTCTGACCCACTGGAATTGTGATTCAGTGAATTATAAGTTAAATAATCTGTCTGTAAACAATTGTTGGAAAAATGACTTGTGTCATGCACAAAGTAGATGTCCTAACCGACTTGCCAAAACTTTAGTGTGCTAACAAGAAATTTGTGAAGTGGTTGAAAAATTAGTTTTAATGACTCCAACCAAAGTGTATGTAAACTTCCGACTTCAACTGTATTAGTTTTAAAGAGGAAGGCAAATTGTGAACAAAGTGGCAAAAACAAGTGCAGGAAAAGTGAACTTGGAACTGTGTGGGTGGGTGACAGCTAGCAGCTTCACAAGTGAGCATCGCCAACGAGACTGTGACAACATGCAAAATAAGAAGAGCAATGAGAAGACTGTTGTGAGGAGAGATGAGAAGAAGAATAAGAGTGAACTCCCAAGATCAGGAAATGGCTACCATCGATGACTGATAACCCAGAATGCATCTCTCTGAGATGCAATCGTCACATGATCACCCATGGTGACATCATTCAGTGCACAACAAACAAACAAACCCTTTACAAACCCTTTAACCCCTTACAAACCCTTTACAAACCCTTTAACCCCTTACAAACCCTTTACAAACCCTTTAACCCCTTACAAACTGTTTACAAACCCTTTACAAACCCTTTAACCTCTTACAAACCCTTTAACCGCTTACAAACCCTTTAACCAGTTGGATATAGGGGGCGCTCTTTTAATTTTTGGATGAAAAACGTTCCCGTTTTAAACAAGATGTCACGAAAAGATGCTCGACTATGCATATAATTGACAGCTTTGCAAATAAAACACTCTGACGTTTCCAAAACTGCAAATATATTGTCTGTGAGTGCCACAGAACTGATGTTACAGGCGAAACCCAGATAAAAATCCAATCAGGAAGTGCCGCATTTTTTAAAACCGCCTCATGCCAATGACTCCTTATATGGCTGTGAAGGAGCTAGGAGTCAGCTTACGTTTTCCACGTTTTCCCCAAGGTGTCTACAGCATTGTGACGTCTTTTTAGGCATTTCCATTGGAGAATGGCTGTAAGAGACCATATAGGGCGAGTGGTCGCATGGTGTCTCCCGGAGAAAACATTGCGTAAAATACTGAGGTAGCCATTTTTCCAATCGTTTCTTATGAGAAACCAACTGCCTCGACGGATATATTATCGAATACATATGTTAAAAACACCTTGAGGATGGATCCTAAAACAACGTTTGCTGTGTTTCTGTCGATATTATGGAGTTAATTTTGAAAAAAGTTCGGCATTGTAATGGTAGCATTTTCCGGTCGATTTCTCAGCCAAGCATGATGAACAAACGGGAGCTATTTCGCCTCCAAAAATAATATTTTTGGAAAAAAGGAAAATTTGCTATCTAACTGAGTGAAAGCATCTGAAGTTCTTCAAAGGTAAATTATTTAATTTGGTTGCTTTTCTTATTTTTGTGAAAATGTTGCCTGCTGCCACCTCTTACAAACCCTTTAACCTCTTACAAACCCTTTAACCTCTTACAAACCCTTTAACCTCTTACAAACCCTTTAACCTCTTACAAACCCTTTAACCTCTTACAAATCCTTTAACCTCTTACAAACCCTTTAACCTCTTACAAACCCTTTAACCTCTTACAAACTCTTTAACCTCTTACAAACCCTTTAACCGCTTACAAACCCTTTAACCGCTTACAAACCCTTTAACCTCTTACAAACCCTTTAACCTCTTACAAGCCCTTTATAAACCCTTTACAAAGCATTTAACCTCTTACAAACCCTTTACAAACCATTTAACCTCTTACAAACTGTTTACAAACTGTTTGGTGCTCAAAAGCCTTGCAGAGGAATGGTGTTACTTTCCTAATAACAAGTGAGACAACATAGCCTGAACCACATAGCCAGTCCTTTGAGATTCTGTACATAATAAACATTCATATGAGTTATGAGTATGTGGTGAAGGTGATAATGCACATACCAATCTGTGACTGAGACAATACATTCGAGATAACACATATTGAGTCATCTCAACAGAATGTTAACGTGTCGAAAACAAAAATAGAACAAAATATTGTATTTCGAAAATACAGCATAAATATACATACATGGTTTTCTCACGAATTATACTTTGCAGAGGTTCAATATGATAAAAATTCTTAGCATTAGGTACAAATTATGGTGATACTACAAGGTCCGCTGTAAGCAACTAGATACAAATGCCATAAATCAAAACTAGACGTCTATCTCTAATCAAACTATTAATCTATGAATCAAACCTGATTTTTGTCTCGTCAAAGGTCAGCTAGGTTGTCTTACCTGGAGAGCCCATGGGTCCTGGGGGTCCAATGGGGCCGGGGATGCCCTGAGAGCCGATGGAGGGCGAACCTGGAGGGCCACGGGCTCCGGATATACCAGGGATACCAGAGTCACCTGGAAGAGACAAACAAATACAGAACACACACACCTGTTAACAAAATAATACCAACTGGCTAGCTACCTAACAGGTGTACCAGGGATACCAGAGTAACCTGGGAGACAAACAGGTACAGAACACACACTTGTTAACATGGCAATACCAACTAACTAGCTGGCTAACAGAATACGTTTTATCTGGACCAGTGGTGGCTCCTCCGGGGAGGAAGGGGAGGACCATCCTCCTCAGTGAATTTCAGATTTTTTTTATATGGCTTTACTGTCAGTGGTTTCTAATTAAATGTGCCTTTAAAGATGACTAAGTTATTATTTACTCTTTTTAACAGCTAGTTCTCCTCTGGGTACATTGACTTCATTACAAAACCTAGAAAACCTATGTTCTCACCCCCTTTCATAGACTTACACAGTAATTTTAGTTAATTATTAACTTTCAGAGGACATCCTCCAACCTACCAGAGCTCTTGCAGCATGAACTGACATGTTGTCCAGCCAATCAAAGGATCAGAGAATTAATCTAGTACTAAAAGCATAAACTACAGATAGCTAGCACTGCAGTATGTTAAATGTGATGAGTAGTAGAAAGACAATAGTTGAACAGTCTTGAACAAATTAATTTCCTTAAAATAAATCAATAGCTAGCTCGTCTAGAGTATCATGTAGCATAAAGCTATCGATGTTACATTGAGCTGGGGGAATGGAATATGAACGACAGTCATCCAATATGCTGTAATATAAAAAAAGGCCTCGCTCATAAAAAAAGAATCGTCCTCCCTCTTCTTAAACAGCACCGACGGCCACTGATCTGGACTAAGTATAACTTTTATTGAAGACACCACTGAGCATGCTGTTAGTCTAGAACTAGGCTTAACCTGTGTCTGGAAAAATCTGACCAGAAATAATGAGGCAAGATTAGAGTATGATATTGTTGATCTATAAAAAGAGTAAATAATAACTTAAAAAGCACTTTAATTTGAAACCACTGACAGAAAAGCCATATTTTCAGTATAGGTGGATCTTCAGTGTTCCTAAGCTCCTAACTCCAACCGACTACACCAATAAAAGTTGGAACCGTACCTTTGGCACCAGGGCCACCGTCGAAGCCAGAACGTCCGGGCGAGCCGGGGTTGCCGGGGAAACCGGAGTCTCCTTTGGGTCCAGGTAATCCTTTGGGTCCAGGAAAACCTGGAGGGCCCTGGGGACCTGGAAGCCCGAATCCTGGCTCTCCCTATCACACACACACACACACACAAATAGAAAACTCAAATGAATCCCCAAACACACACAAATGTAGACATTGTTAAAAAAAATATATATATATTTTTTATTTAACCTTTAGTTAACTAGGCAGGTCAGTTAAGAACAAATTCTTATTTTTAGCCTCCTGCGTGGACGGGGGCTGGGATTAAAAATAAAAACAAATTAAATAAAAATATAGGACAAAACACACGACAAGAGAGACAACACAACACTACATAAAGAGAGACCTAAGATAACAACATAGCATGGCAGCAACACATGACAACACAGCATGGTAGCAACACAACATGACAACAACATGGTAGAAACACAACATGGCAGCAGCACAACATGGTACAAACATAATTGGTCACAGACAACAGCACAAAGGGCAATACATCACGCAAAGCAGCCACAACTGTCAGTAAGAGTGTCCATGATTGAGACTTTGAATTGCAAGATTGAGATAAAACTGTCCAGTTTGAGTGTTTGTTGCAGCTCATTCCAGTTGCTAGCTGCAGCGAACTGAAAAGACAAGCAACCCAGGGATGTGTGTGCTTTGGGGACCTTTAACAGAATGTGACTGGCAGAACGGGTGTTGTGTGTGTAGGATGAGGGCTGAGTTAGATATCTCAGATAGGGGGGGAGTGAGGCCCAAGAG
This sequence comes from Oncorhynchus clarkii lewisi, assembly GCF_045791955.1. Lineage (NCBI taxonomy): Eukaryota > Metazoa > Chordata > Actinopteri > Salmoniformes > Salmonidae > Oncorhynchus > Oncorhynchus clarkii. The sequence continues at coordinate 27,467,722 of NC_092167.1, forward strand.
GGTTTTATAAATAAGAATCAACCAGTGGGTCTTGCGACGGGTATATAGAGATGACCAGTTTACAGAAGAGTATAGAGTGCAGTGATGTGTCCTACAAGGAGCATTGGTGTCACACCCTGATCTGTTTCACCTGTCTTTGTGCTTTTCTCCACCCCCCACCAGGTGTCTCCCATCTCCCCTCATTATCCCCTGTGTATTCATACCTGTGTTCTCTGTTTGTCTGTTGCCAGTTCGTTTTGTTAGTGAAGCCTACCAGCGTTGTTCCCCTTGCTCCTGTCTTTTCTATAGTTCCCGTTTTCTAGTTTTGCCGGCGTTGACCATTCTGCCTGCCCTGACCCTGAGCCTGCATGCCATCATGTACCTTGCCCCACCACACTGGATTATTGACCTCTGCCTTCCCTGACCCTGAGACTGCCTGCCGTTCTGTACCTTTTGGACTCTGATCTGGATTACTGACATCTGTCACCCAAGTCAAGACGTTTAGCCTGCTCCCTTTTCTAGTAATAAACTTTTGTTACTTCGACACTGTCTGTATCTGGGTCTTCGCTAATATGTGATAGTACGAACTGGCCATGACTGACCCAGCAGACTCAGACCAGCTCCACAATGCTGTCTCCCTGCAAGGAGCCACCATTGGACGACACACACGACCTCTCCGCCATTCCCGCGGAGTACCAGGACCTCAGGGAGGTTTTCAGTAAGGCCCGGGCCACTTCACTCCCTCCACACCGAACCTATGACTGCGGGATCGACCTTCTCCCAGGCACCACACTGCCCCAGGGACGACTGTACTCTCTGTCGGGTCCGGCGAATAAGGCAATGGAGACCTACATAGAGGACAACCTATCTGCAGGGTTCATCCGTCCTTCTGCCTCCCCCGCCGGCGCATGGTTCTTCTTTGTGGAGAAGAAGGACAAAACCCTGCGCCCGTGCATCAACTACAGGGGCCTCAACGACATCACGGTGAAGAACCGCTACCCACTACCACTCATCTCCAGGGAACTACTGTGTTCTCCAAGCTGGATCTACGGAACGCCTACCACCTGGTGCGGATACATGAAGGGGACGAGTGGAAGACAGCCTTCAACATGGTCAGCGGTCACTACGAGTTTCTGGTCATGCCATTTGTCCTTACCAACGCCCCAGCTGTGTTCCAGGCTCTGGTTAATGATGTTCTCCGAGACATGTTGAACCAGCATGTCTTTGTCTACCTCTGCCCAAGAACACGTGCTCCATGTCCTCCTGGAGAACCAGCTTTTTGTGACCACAGAGAAGTCCATCGCTCCACCATCCCCTTCCTGGGTTACATCATCGCTACAGGTAGTGTACAGATGGATCCTGGGAAGGTGAGAGAGGTTGTGGATTGGCCCCAGCCTACATCCAGGGTGCAGCTGCAACGTTTTCTGGGATTCTCCAACTTTTAGCCGCTTTATCAGTGTTACAGCACCCTGGCTTCCCCCTGTCTACACTCACCTCTCCCAAGGTTCCGTCCATGTGGTCCCCAGCTGCTGACCAGGCGTTCCAGGATCTCAAACACCGTTTCACCACAGCTCCCATCTTGGTTCATCCGCCAGTTCGTGGTGGAGGCCGATGCTTCAGATGTCAGAGTGGGGGCTGTCCTGTCCCAGCGTTCTGCCCTGGACCTCAAGGTACATCCCTGTGCATTCTCCCATCGCCTCAACACCACAGAGAGGAACTACAATGTGGGGAACCGTGAGCTTCTCATGGTGAAGATGGTGTTGGAGGCGTGGAGGCACTGGCTGGAGGGGGCGGAACATCCGTTCATTGTGTGGACCGACCACAAGAACCTGGAATATCTCTGTACTGCCAAGCGTCTCAATTCCAGGCAAGCTAGGTGGGCCCTGCTCTTCTTCCGGTTCAACTTCTCCCTCTCCTACCGACCAGGATCCAAGAACATCAAGCCAGATGCGCTGTCAATGCGAAGACCATCCTTCCCACCTCGTGTCTGGCAACAGCACTCAGCTGGGGAATAGGGAAGCAGGTCCGTGAGGCGCAGAATTCCCAGACGAACCCCTGGGGGGGCCAGATAACCGGATGTTTGTGCATGATGCTGTCAGCTCCTCGGTCCTGGAGTGGGCCCACTCCTCCAGGCTTGCCTGCCACCTGGGCTCCCGTTGGACCCTGCCCTTTGTGCAACAACGCTTTTGGTGGCCTAAAATGGTCCCGGACTTTCGTCCTCGGTTGGGAGGAAAAGCTATACTACTAGCTAAATGTGGTGTGGCCATGTTCCTTTGACTGCTCTGTGCGCAGAACAAAACTCTTTGTCAAGCTCCGGCTGGTCTTCTTCAACCATGGCCTGTCCCTCATCGTCCCTGATGAGGGACCCGTCCCGGGTCTTCCCCCGTCTGATGGCAACACAGTAGTGAACCGGTTTTCCAAAGCCGCCCACTTCATTCCTCTTCCTAAGCTCTCCCTCTGCTAAAGAGACAGCCCAACTCAAGGTGCAGCACGTCTTCTGGATCCATGGACACCCGGCAGACATGGGTCCTCAATTCTCATCCCGGTTCCAGTCAGCTCTTCAGGGCATCATGGCTGCTGGGAAGGCAACCCTTCATCCACATCTTCTACGATTTGAAACTTTCAGTCGCTTGTGCTCTGTTAAATCCTGTGTGTTAAACCCAGTCTGACCTTCAGTTGGGAGGAAAAGCTATACTACTAGCTAAATGTGGTGTGGCCATGTTCCTTTGACTGCTCTGTGCAGGTCTGTCTACATTCAGTCTTAACCTTAGCTTGATACAATGCTATCCAGTTTGGATTCTCATTGCTATAATTCCCTTTGGAATTAGCTGGATTTATGCATAAATTGGTCATCAAATTTGATCTGATCGTTATCTAAGTCACAACAATAGACAAACATAGTATGCTTAAATTAATAGTGCACAAAATAATGCACAGCACACCAACATCGAAACCTCATCCCAACTGTAAAGTATGGTGGAGGGAGCATCATGGTTTGGGGCTGCTTTGCTGCCTCAGGGCCTGGACAGCTTGCTATCATCGAAGGAAAAATTCTCAAGTTTATCAAGACGTTTTGCAGGAGAATGTAAGGCTATCTGTCCGCAAATTGAAGCTCAACAGAAGTTGGTTGATACAACAAGACAACGACCCAAAACACAGAAGTAAATCAACAACAGAATGTCTTCAACAGAAGAAAATACGCCTTCTGGAGTGGCCCAGTCAGAGTCCTGACCTCAACCCGATTGAGTTGCTGTGGCATGACCTCAAGAGAGCAGTTCACACCAGACATCCCAAGAATACTGCTGAACTGAAACAGTTTTGGAAAGAGGAATGGTCCAAAATTCCACCTGACCTTTGTGCAGGTCTGATCCGCAACTATAGAAAACGTTTGGTTGAGGTTATTGCTGCCAAAGGAGGGTCAACCAGTTATTAAATCCAAGGGTTCACATACTTTCCCCACCCTGCACTGTGAATGTTTACACGGTGTGTTCAATAAAGACATGAAAACGTATAATTGTTTGTGTGTTATTAGTTTAAGCAGACTGTGTTTGTCTATTGTTGTGACCGATCAGATTACATTTTATGACCAATTTATGCAGAAATCTAGGTATTTCCAAAGGATTCACATACTTTTTCTTGACACTGTAAATTATTATGTTAATCTGTAACTAGTACAGTATTAAGATCCATCTATAGTAGTGTCGTTGTGGTACCTTAGCTCCAGGTCCACCTGGCTCACCGGGGAGGCCGTCCACTCCTGGTCTTCCTGGACCCCCGGGACCACCTGGCACACCAGATGAGCCTGGGAATCCTGCGGGCGGGGACAGGTGAGTGATTGTGATAATTATTTATAGTATAAGGCACTACTGTAAAACACACAAATTACTCTGTGCTATGGTGCTATGAGAGAGATCATGGCTGTGCCATCTTGTGTGGACGTCAGGGTCTTAAGCCTAGTCCGAGACTAAAAAGCATGTTCAGTGGAGATTCTCCATTGAAAATGCTTCTTAGTCCAGGATGAGGCTTAATCTGTGTTCCGGAAATCGGTCCATGAAGTTTATATTATAACCATACAGGTGACCGTGAATGTATACCTGCCCAGGTATTTAGTGTTTACCTTTAGCGCCGGGGGGTCCTGGCAGTCCAATGCCGGAGAGGCCGGGGTCGCCCTTGGCACCTGGTAAGCCGGGGAAACCGGGCTGTCCTGGCCCGCCGGGGTTGCCTGTGGACACACAAATGAACACTTTGTTTTGGCAAACATTTACTACACTACTACTAAACAGTTCACTAGCGCATACTTCATAAAATTACATCAAATAGTCCCCCAAACAACACCAAACATCTGTGCTGTCTGTTACCTTACTGCCGTCATCATCATTCTGGATGAAAGTTTATGCCTATCCGTTCAGGTGGGTGTGAACCTGTGCAGGTAAAGATGACATGCTATTTACCTGGGTTTCCAGGAAGACCGGGGTCTCCATCCTGTCCCCTGGGTCCTGGGAGTCCCTTCTCTGCTATCGTTTGACCCGGCTCACCTTTAGTGCCTATAGGTCAGGGGTCAAAGGCCGAGGGTCAAAGGTTAGGGAATAAGGGTACAAGAGAGTTGTAGTCATTAGAAGAGCAGCAGGTAAAGCTAATGGTAAAAGTATGATACCAATGAAATAACACAACCTTCCGGGACCCCGGGTGTGTCAGTGTGTCTCACTTTTATCAACATTTCAGTTACTTTTAGAAAAAAAAGGGTTCCAAAAAGGTTATTTGGCTATCCCCATAGAATAACCCCTTTTGGTTCTATGTAGAACCCTCTGTGGAACGGGTTCAAGATGGAATCCAAGATGGAATTCTAACGTGAACCATAACGGGTTCTTCAAAAGGTTCTCCTGTGAGGACAGTTTTCTAAGAGTATACATCCCTGGTTTTCAAGTATATCAGACAATATATCTTACCTGGTGATCCAGGTGTTCCCGTTCTCCCTGAGACGCCCTGAACACCCTTCTCTCCAGGGGGTCCCTGGGGGCCGAAGCCTGGGGATCCGGGGCCACCCCTGTCACCTGGGAGACCCTGCAGACCGGGCTCACCTGGAGGCCCTCGCTCACCCTTCACTAACAGAGAACCCTGCAGAGGAGTGGAGAGGGGTTAATATATAATGCTATGTAGTGGGAGAAATGAATGGATGGATAGATGGATAGATAGATGGAGATAGGGATGGAGGGAAAGAGGTAAGGTGAAGGGATGGATGGAGGGAGGGGGAGAGGAACAGCTGGATGGGATAAATGGATGGATGGATGAAGGGAGGGAGGGAGGGATGAACAGAGAGATGGAAGGAGACATGAAGGGATGAGGTGGGATGGATGGATAGATAGATGGGTGGAGGAAGGTAGGGAGGGATAGAGAGCAGGAGGGATAGAAAGAAAGAAGATAAGGTTGGATGGATGAGTGGAGAGGGGAGAGGATGAAGAAATATATGAATAGATAAATGGAGGGAAGGAGAGAGATGGACACTTTGCTACTCACAGATGTTCCTTTGGGTCCAGGAGCTCCAGGAACTCCATTGCGACCAGGTCCTCCGTCCAGACCAGGCAGGCCAGGGGGTCCGGGGAACCCTGTGTCTCCCTTGTCGCCCCTCACCCCATCCACAGCAATAGCCTCACCTGGGTCACCCTTCTCTCCTGGGAAACCAGGTGCACCCTGGGGACCAGGCAAACCCTGGGGGAGAGAGGGATGGAGGAGAGAGAGATGGAAGGATGGAGGAGTCATTTAGTTACTCTATCAAGGCCACTCTAGACTCGAAGGGGCAGTTTCCCGGTTACAGATTAAACCTAATCCTGGATTAAAAAGCATTTTCAATGGAGATTATTGTTTAATAGTCCAGAACTAGGCTTAATTGGTGTCTGGGAAACCGGCTCCAAGTAAGTCGGTCTGTAGGTTACTATACAGTTGTGTAGACACAGCTTCAAACCAGGAAGTGACAAACAGGAAGTACTTACAGAAGAACCTGAGGGCCCTGGGCCACCTGGATATCCTCTGTCACCTTTAGCCCCTGGTCCTCCTGGTCCACCTGAGAGCGGGAGGAGAGAGGAGAGAGGGTGGAGAGAGAGGTAAAAGGAGAGAATGATGAGAGAGAGGTGTTGTGTACAGCATTGTGTTATGGTGGACTGCACATTGCAAAATCAGGTGTGTGTTTTCTCCTCTTTACTCTGTCTTATTCCCTACCAGGTGAGGATATTCCAGGTCGCAATTGTAAATGAGAACCTGTTCTCAACTTGCCTACCTGGTTAAATAAGGGTTAAATAAAAAATACATTTTAAAAAACAGGTAGGGAGACAGGTGACCAGGTGAGAGAGGTGCAGTCTTACCTGGGAACCCGGGAGGCCCGGGAGGGCCTGGTGCTCCAGGGATGGAGTTCCCACGTGAGAAACAGTTCACACAGGTTTCTCCCTTGTCACCTGAGAGAGACAGACAAGTAAGTAAGTAGGTAGCTAAGGGGAAAGACAGACATAGAAGCCAGTTGGGATCATTTCAATGACACATTTGTTCGTTCATTATTAGCCACAGTAACATAACACAATAATGTCTCTCTCATGACAGTACTCTGGAAGTATACAACAGAGAACACAAAAAACAAAAAAACATACTCTCTCTTTCTCTCTCTCCGACCCACCTTTCTGTCCAGTCTCTCCTTGAAACCCTCTGTCTCCTTGTTGTCCTGGTAAGCCGGGGGCCCCTCCTAAACAGTTCCCGCCCCCTGTGGAGACCCCTGCGGCCCCGGGAGGGCCTGGTGGTCCCTGAAGCCCAGGGGTCCCATTTCGTCCTGGGGGCCCAGGGAGGGAGATGCCTGGCTGGCCCTCGTCTCCCTTCTGGCCCCTCTCTCCTGGGAAGCCTGGGGAACCGGGTTGGCCTACACCTCCGGTACCTGGGGTTCCTGGTTGGCCTGGAGGACCTGAGAGACCTGGGGAGGACAGGGTCAAAGGGGAAAGGTCACCATGAAAACTGGGTTATGCTCTGTATTCACCAAGCCTCTTAAAGTAGCAGTGCTGATCTAGGACCAGGTCCTCCGTGTTCATATAATCTTATTCCTTATGATCTAAACATCTAAAACTGATACTGGATCAGCTCTGAGTCGCTTTATGAATATAGGTGGGTCGTTAAACTAATTCCGTGCCTTTCGAGAAGTGTAACTTGATAAAAACAAAAGAAAACGTTGGATAAAATAAAATAAAAACTGTTTTCCCAACCCAAGAGGTTAAATGACAAAATGACAAAGTGCCTATCAAGTGTCAAATAAAGTAAGAGGTTTGACTGTAACAGGGTTAAATCATCCTAAATCAGCAATAAATCCCCTCGTGACTGTGTTGAATGGAAGCTTGTTGTGTGCAACAGGAAGTGGTAATTGAATGCAAGCTTCACAAATAAAATGACATTGTTAAAACATTTCGAGCCTTTTTATCTATGGGTAACAGGGTTGATGTGTTATGCTTGACCCGCACAGTTTTCCACCACTAAACACCAGAGAATAGCCAAAAAGAATAGAACCTGCTCACCTGCTTTTAAAAAAGTATTCAAGTATTTTATATATATATATATATATATATATATATACAGTATTTTTAAAAATATATATTTAAAAAAAAAGGAATATTCACCTTTAAATGAGGGACAGATGGAAATGAATCACTAATCACACAAAATAAATTATAATCTTCGGAAATGAATTTGTCAACGAAATAACTAGGGCTTTACAATGATGGTGGGTTTAGGTGGGTTGAAATCTTCCTAGAAGTAACACAGTGTTGACGGTGGGACATTAGCAAACCATTATTCATAATAAAAATCTGATGTATGGAATTCTCCATGTGGTCCACATGAAAGGGCACGTCATTTAATATAACACACTTTTAAAATTCAACATTGGTGCACAATTTCTACGTATCAGAGGAATGCAAAAGGTCCTCATTTCGTGGAATGACCCAGGCCCCGATTGCACTCTTTACAGCATGTGTCCACTGCAAATCAAGTCCTATCTCCTGTTGGGTAGAGTTACGTACCAGGTTGTCCTCTGTCTCCTTTCCTTCCTGATGACCCGGGGAAACCAGGCTCTCCTTTTGGCCCCACACGTGCTCCTGTCTGACCATTAATCACCTGGTAGAGTAATGGGATAGAAAGGTTACTCTTGCAATCTTGTGGTTGTAGTGGAATATTACAGGATGCAGGGGCTAGAGTAGGTTACACTGCCAATGTCAGGGTTACATTGCCATCTAGTGGACAATGTCTAAAACTACGGGAGGCCACCATCTGCCCACAACGAACGTAATAAGAGAAGGATGCTTGTGATACAATTGAATGAGTAGACAAATAGATTGTTTGATATCTCACCACGCCCGGAGGTCCAGGGTATCCACGGTCACCTTTGTCCCCCTGGGAGAGAAACAGATAGAGAGTGAGAGAGATGGATGGATGGGATGAGTGAGAGAAGAGATGGCGGAGGACACGTGGAAGGGTGAATCAGCGAGGTGTGGTGGGGGGCTGCCTTAGCTGACATACACGTCATCGGCGCCCGGGGAGCAGTTGTTGTTGGGGGTTAACTACTCGAACCAGCAACCTTTCGGGTTACTGGCCCAACGCTCCTACCCGCCAGGCTACTGCCGCCCCCAACCGTTCATGTGTTTGTAGATCTAGTTTATTGTACGGTGTAAAATAGCATCAGAGGCCAAACTCACCCTGTCACCATCCCGACCTGGCAGACCTGGGCCGCCTAGGTCTCCTTTACTACCCTGAGAAAGAGAGAGAGACCGAGAGAGAGAGACCGAGAGAGAGAGAGCGAGAGAGAGAGAGAGAGAGAGAGAGAGAGAGAGAGAGAGAGAGAGAGAGAGAGAGAGAGAGAGAGACCGAGAGAGAGAGAGAGAGAGAGAGAGAGAGAGAGAGAGAGAGAGAGAGAGAGAGAGAGACAGAGAGAGAGAGACCGAGAGAGAGAGAGCGAGAGAGAGAGAGAGAGAGAGAGAGAGAGAGAGAGAGAGAGAGAGTGAGAGAGAGAGAGAGAGAGAGATTAGATAATGACATTTGAAATGTCTCTATTCCTTAGACATTTTTGTGAGTGCTTACGGTTAATTTCTGATTGCTTATTTCACTTTTCTTTATTATCTATTTGTATCCCATGTCAATAGAGCCCTTTGAATTGAATAGAGAGAGAGAGAGAGAGAGAGAGAGAGAGAGAGAGAGAGAGAGAGAGAGAGAGAGAGACAGGGAGAGAGAGCGATAGAGAAAGATAGAGAAAGAATGAAAGATAAAGAAAGAAAGAAAGAAAGAAAGAAAGAAAAAAAGAAAGAATGAAAGAAAGAACGAAAGAAAGAAAGAACGAAAGAAAGAAAGAAAGAAAGAAAGAAAGAAAGAAAGAGAGAACGAGAGAGTCATTATCTCAGAATGTCATTAGCTCACTACTCTTTAGCAAATCAAATCAAAGTGTATTGGTTGCGTACACAAATACATTTCAGAACGAATTCAACTAACAACCCAAATAACTCTGTAACAGTAATACAAATCTAAATGCAATCTAGCAATAGTGGCCTTGTCAGTCATGCAAAAAAGAAAACTAACTGAATCTGAGAGAGAAAGAGGCAGAGGTAGATGTTGACAGATCATTCACTTACAGCATACAGATAGACAGACAGCTGGCTATAAGAACCATAGAAATAGAATGTCTAGAATCATTGTAGCTCTGTGGGCAGAACTCACAGGGAATCCAGCAGGACCTGGGTCGCCATCTTTCCCCGGTTTGCCGCGTTTGCCTGCTTCTCCAGGCTCTCCTTTCTCTCCCTTCGAACCTCCAGATACACCCTACAAAACCCAACATCGGACCGTTATCATACACACACACTACTATAGACTGATTGATTTTATTGAGTTGTCATTATAGGGTCTTCTATTATTCAGATACCTAGCTCACTGAGCAGAGAACATCATTTTAAAGATTTTAATGTGTCAAAATATACAGTATTTTGCAGGTGTATAGGCAACGTAGATACACTACATGGCCAAAGGTATGTGGACAGCAGCTCGTCGAACATCTCATTCCAAAATCATGGGCATTAATATGGAGTCGGTCTTGCTTCCATTCAGCCACAAGAGCACTGATGTTGGGCGATTGGGCCTGGCCCGCAGTCTGCGTTCCAATTCCTCCCAAAGGTGTTCGACGGGGTTGAGGTCAGGGCTCTGTGGAGGCCAGTCAAGTTCTTCAACACACACAGATCTCAACAAACCATTTTCTGTATTGACCTCGCTTTGTGAACGGGGCCATTGTCAGGCTGAAACAGGAAAGGGACACAAAGTTGGAAGCAGAGAATCGCCTGGAATGTCATTGTATGCTGTAGCGTTAAGATTTCCCTTTACTAGAGCTAAGGGGCCCAGCACGAACCATGAAAAACAGCCCCAGACCATTAGTCCTCCTCCACCAAACATTACAGTTGGCACTATGCATTCGGACTGGTAGCGTTCTCCTGGCATCCACCAAAACCCAGATTCGTCCGTCAGACTCAAAATGGTGAAGCGTTATTCATCACTCCAGAGAACGCGCTTCCACTGCTCCCGAGTCCAACGGCGGCGAGCTTTACACCACTCCAGCTGGCGCTTGGCATTGCACATGATGATCTTAGGCTTGTGTGCGGCTGCACGGCCATGGAAACCCATTCATGAAGCTCCCCTCAAACAGTTCTTGTGCTTGACTTTGCTTCCAGAGGCAGTTTGGAACTCGGTAGTGAGTGTTGCAACCCGAGGACAGACCATTTTTTTTACGTGCAACATGCTTTAGCACTCGATGGTCCCGTCCTGTGAGCTTGTGTGGCCTGTCACTTCACGGCTGAGCCGTTGTTGCTGCTAGACGTTTCCACTTCACAATAACAGCGCTTACAGTTGACCAGGACAGCTCTAGCGGGGCAGAAATTTGACAAACTGACTTGTTGGAAAGGTGGCAACCTACAGTATGACGGTGCCACTTTGAAAGTCACTGAGCTCTTCAGTATGGACTATTCTACTGTCAATGTTTGTCTATGGAGATTGCATGGCTGTCTGCTCGATTTTATACACCTGTCAGCAACGGTGTGGCGGAAATAGCCGAATCTACAAATTTTAAGGGTGTCCACATACTTTTGCCATGTAGTGTATATAGAACAATAGTTTGTGACAAGATACATATAGTATGATAGATACTGAGTGAAAACATAGATATAGAGTGGTATAGATACTGAGTGAAACATAGATACAGTGCATATCATACTGTAAGTATTCACCCCCTTGGATTTCTTCACATTTTGTTGCATTACAATGTGGGATTGAAATGGATTATTGTGATAAAAATGTACACTGATCTACACAAAATAGCTCATAATATCAAAGTGAAAAGAAAATTCTAGAAAGAAATACAATAATAAAATGTCTTGGTTATACAAGTATTCACCTCCTTTTTTACGCCAATCCTAAATAACTTCAGGAGCCCGAATTTGCTTAACAAACCATATAATAAGTTGCAATGGCTTTTGAATGTCTACCCCATCTCTGTACCCCACACAGCAATTATCTGTAAGGTCCCTAAGCCGAGTAGTGTATTTCAAGAACAGATTCAACTACAAAGACAAGGGGGCTTTTCCAATGCCTCACAAAGAAGGGCACCGATTGGTTAAAACAAAAACAAAAAAGCAGACACTGAATATCCATATCCATAGGAGATAACTGAGGATGGATCAACAGCATTGCAGTAACTCCACAATACTGACCTGAATGATAGAGTGAAAAAAACTAAGCCTGTACGGAATCCAAATGTTCCCAAACATGCATCCTTTTTGCAACAAGGCACTAAAGACTCAGGAGGGTGAATACTTATCTAATCAGGATATACCGATTTAATGTTTTACTTACTTAAACAAATTACAATGAAATCCATTTTAATACCACTTTGTAACACAATAGAAATGTGAAGAAATCCAAAGGGGACGATCACTTATGATATGCCCTGTATATAGTATTATCGATGGTGAGTGAAAACACAGATACACCAGTGGAGGCTGCTGAGGGGAGGACGGCTCATAATAATGTCCGGAACGGAGCGAATGGAATGGCATCAAATACCTGGAAACCATGTGTTTGATATATTTGATACCATTCCACTGATTCCGCTCCAGTCATTACCACGAGCCCTTCCTCCCCAATTAAGGTGCCACCGACCCCCTGTGAGATATACAGTGTGGTATGATGGATAGTGAGTGATACTCACAGGGGGACCAGTATAACCAGGATCACCGGCTGGACCAGGTAAACCTTGATCACCCTGGAAACGAAGAAGGAAATAACAACAACCAATTGTAAAAAAAACATAAACTATTGTTAATTCAGTTTTCATGAATAGTTAAGAATGAGGACATCATGTCAAACGGGTTCAAATCTGACATTTGAAAGAAATCGGCAAAATATGAATTGAAAACAATACCTTTCTCAATTAAATGCTAAACGATAGGTGGGGTATATGAAGTTGGACTACCCAGTAATATAGGACAATGGAAGTTCTCATAAAGAGGCTGAATGCCCCCATCTAGTGGTCATTGTGAGAGTTGCAGTTCCAGGAAACTAAAAGGCATGGTGGTGCTGTCAACGGGAGGCGACACATGTCAGAACACTAGGGCCAGTCGGGCTACCCCGACCTTAAACTAAGACCAAAAAGCTCAGTTTGCTTCCCATTCATTTCTACAATATAGTCCATTTTGACTTTGCAGCTGGCCCATAGCTGGAAATCGCTCAGTTCTGTCTCCTGGACAAGACGGCATCCAGTTGCAGCCAAACAGGAGCACACTCATGGCTGGCAGTTTACATTACATGTCATAACAGGAACGACTAAACCACTATTGATGTTCTACAAGATCTACAAATGACAATAAAATAAATAGGAAAAGGGAAAGAGGTAGACTGGTCCATTTTGAATGATGACACAGAAGATACTATCTTTATAGAGATCCTAATAATTCCGTGATTCCAGGGAGTTTCTGAGGTCAAAGAAATGGAAGGGATTCCTGATTAATGAGGGACAATGTGAAATGTAGAACATTACTTTCTCTCCTCTCTGGATCTCTAACTCGGTGGGTCTCTTCTGCTCCCCGACCTGTCCAGGTGGACCGGGAGGCCCCTGCAGGCCTGGATCCCCCTACACACAAACGCGCGCGCACGCACACGCACGCACACGCACACACACAAACTCATCAGTATTCAGTAGTGCAAATCTTTACCACCCATTGACGACAGTCTTTCTCTTGCTGATCCTACCTTGTCTCCTTTGGGACCTTGGAAGTTCAATCCCATGTTACCCTGTAGTAGAAGAATACCAAGACAAACACATGTATTACTGTTTTCTGTAACACTTTAGAGCCTTTAAAGCCTGCAGGTAAAATGCATTATGTACACACAGTAATATACTTTAGGAGTGTATGGACAAGTGCGTGTGCAGTAGTTGAACTGAGTGTAGTACACAGAATAGACAGTTGATCAGAGTTTATTAGCAGTGTGTGTGTGTGTGTGTGTGTGTGTGTCAAAGGTCAAATTCAGGGTGCTTCTTTTTGTCCTGTTTCACACATGTACAAGTGTGTACCCTGTACAAGTGTCTGGTGTGGATGGAAAGTTTTTTGGGGCGTATCACACTCCCCCTGAAACACCAACGGAGAGTGGGGTCACGGCGAGAGATCAGCCATTAATGAAGGCAACTCTGGTGCAATTAGGGTCAATTTTTCACCTAGTCGCCTAGTCGCTCTAACCGCTAGGCTACCTAACGCCCCAGGGTGTGTGCGCGCGTGTGTGTATGTGTGTGTGCGCGCGCATGTGTGTGTATGTGTGTGTGCGCGCGCATGTGTGTGTGTGATTCAGGGTGTAAAGCAACTCACCTTAGGACCGGGAGGACCAGGAGGCCCGGAACGACCCTACAAAACAACACACAACACTTTACTAACAACACATAAAAAATTATTAGCAACAACACACACAACTTTATTCACAACGCACGGTAAACTGTATAACTATTGATAGTACAATAAAACATTATTACTCCCTTAACTACATTGGATAAGTTCTTATATTGATCTGTGAGACTTCAGATCACAAACACACTACTGGATGTCACAACAGGTCTGAGGACAGTTTGACTGACTGTCCCTCAGAACATAACGTTTGGAACAGGACTGGGACCAGTTTGACTGTGCAAGGTCCCTCAGAACATAACGTTTGGAACAGGACTGGGACCAGTTTGACAGTGCAAAGTCCCTCAGAACATAATGTTTGGAACAGGACTGGGACCAGTTTGACTGTGTAAAGTTCCTCAGAACATAACGTTTGGAACAGGACTGGGACCTGTTTGCCAGTGCAAAGTCCCTCAGAACATAACGTTTGGAACAGGACTGGGACCTGTTTGACTGTGCAAAGTCCCTCAGAACATAACGTTTGGAACAGGACTGGGACCAGTTTGACAGTGCAAAGTCCCTCAGAACATAACGTTTGGAACAGGACTGGGACCTGTTTGACTGTGCAAAGTCCCTCAGAACATAACGTTTGGAACAGGACTGGGACCTGTTTGACTGTGCAAAGTCCCTCAGAACATTACGTTTGGAACAGGACTGGGACCAGTTTGACTGTGTAAAGTCCCTCAGAACATAACATTTGGAACAGGACTGGGACCTGTTTGACTGTGCAAAGTCCCTTAGAACATAACGTTTGTAACAGGTCTGGGACCCGATTTGACTGTGTAAAGTCCCTCAGAACATAACGGACAAGTGGCGTTTGTAGTTAAGACGATTTGGTACTTTCAGGGTTTTCTTAAACTATGAGTCGGGAACCAAAGTGTGCCCTGGGCATGTGAAATGTAGGTCACAAGTTACGAGAACTATATTTGCACCCTATTTCTTCTTAAATTAGGTCGTTGGATGATGATTTGGGTCAATGGGAGGAAGTTCAATATCTCATTTGGGTCTCGAACTGAAAAAGTTGTCAGAACCCCTGTATCAGTGTACCTCATAACCTCTGGGGCCAGGTGGACCGACAGGGCCCGACAATCCCGCAGGGCCGGTGTTACCCTAGAAACAAGACGGACACCACAAACGTTACCCAGAGAGCTAGGTGTTGAAACGGTTTTACATGACATCTCTTACACAGGAGGTCGGTGGGAGGACGGGCTCGTGGTAACGCCTGGAGCGGAATGAGTCGAACGCCATCAAAAACATCTAGCACACACACGGTTGCATACTACTCCATTTCGCTCCGGTCCAGATATTATTAGGAGCCGTCCTCCCCTCAGCAGCCTCCACGGATCTCTCATAATGATTTGCCATTCCATTTGATTGGTTCTGATCATCCAAACACGAGCAATATATTACATTAGACTACCATTTCACGAGAAAAAAAATCGCTAGACAAAGTCTACAGATTATAATTTTTTATTTTTTGAAATGTCCCTTTAAAAAAAAAGAAATCAGTTAAGTTCAAAGTGGTTCTATGGTTCTATATAGAGTACTCACGGGGACTCCAGGCAAACCTGGTAGGCCTACACCTCCTTTCTGTCCGAAGCGGTCATTGGAGATGACATCGCCTAGGTCTCCCTGGAGAGGGACACCAGGAAGAGGTTCGACAGGAACACATCACACAGGTACTAGCTACAGAACTAGAGTTACTCGCACAGCTCCACAGACAGACAGGCCTGGTGAATGTACAGGTGTTTTTTTTAATCTAACGATAACAATGTACAGGTGTTTTAAAAAAAAAATCTAACGATAACAACCGCTGAGAACAGTGCGGGAAAAGTATAGTAACCTTTTGTCCCGGCAGACCAGGTGGACCCTGCAAACGAGCAGAGAGATAATGAATACATTTCAAAGTCTCATTTAGTTCCCTTTTCCAAGTTTCCACGCAGAGAAATGACAAGGTGCACCTGTGTATCTATATTTCATACAGGTTCAGTCAGTTAAGAACAAATTCTTATTTACAACGACGCCCTGTCATGAGGCAAGAGCGGCAAGTATGACACGCCAATAGGTGAAACAATAACATACAAAGAACAGTCAAAAAAGACATATGCGGAGTCAGTAAAACGTTCAGTAATATGCAGCATTGAAGAGGACAGGGGGGGGGGGGAATGGATGTAGGTGTATGAGAGGACAGAGAAGTGTGTGCGTGTGTGTGACCCACCGATCGGCCCTCCAGTCCGGGGAATCCTGGACTTCCAGGGAATCCTCTCTCACCCTAAGAAGAGACACAATCCACCCTTTCATTTCGCATCAACAACCTGGTTAACTTTTCCAATATGCTGCCATCTAGTGGCCAGATGTGATAGACCACTTAGGCCAGTTTCAGTCCAGATTCAGGAGAACCCGAGTTCCCTCAGGACTAGACAGAGTTGTATGGCTGTCAGTCAGTAGTAACCATAATAACCTACCTTGGTCCCGTTGCAGCCTGCAGTTCCCCTTGGGCCCGGGGGCCCGTCCTGTCCTGGGAGACCCTAGAAGAGAACACACAGAGGACAACAGGAAGTCAAACATCAGACAGGGAGTGAGGTCACATGACTCCGTGGTGACAATCCATACTGGATATCAGGCCGGGTCAAAAACAACCAGAGAAAGTTCAGTATACGTTCCATCATGGCAACATCTCAATTCTCCACCCTTTTCCAGAAGTGTGCACTTGCACACTTCCCGTCATTCATTTAAAAGCATGGGATTAGTGTAAGCAATGGCTGGGACAAAAACATTCTCCTCTCTTGGCTGGAGAAAAATGCATGCGAGAAAGTGTGCAATTGGACACGGCCAGAGAATGGAGGATAACTGGGACTCATCTCTGTACCAGAGGGGATGCAGACGGGCACTCTACAACACGTGAGAACTGGGACTGGTTGGAAACTTACTGGAATTCCTGGTGTTCCTGGGAACCCGGGCAGTCCAGGAGGTCCCTGTGGGAATAACGAGGAAGATAAATTAACAACATGAGTTAGGATGACTTTGTGTAATGAGGCATTCAATTCAGAAACAGCTATGGAGCTTCTGTTTTATTGGAGTGAAACGAGGACCTCTGATGGACAGGGGGGAGTACTACACTCCAGGATGGTGTACACTGAAAATTGAAATATTACAGACAGAAGTGTGGGACTTCGTCAAGTTAATAAATCTGGGTCACTCACCCTAATTCCTTTTGGACCGGATGGCCCTGAAGGTCCGTCACCACCCTGAGAGAGAGGAAGACAGAGGGGGAGAGGAGGGAAGTAAAGGATTAGTTTTCAAGTTCCCAGATAAAGTCAGGTGTTATGTTGCTCCTACAACAAGATCCAGGAAGCAGCCCCTACCTTCTCTCCCCTGCCTCCGATTGGCCCCTCAGGTCCGGGGAACCCTGGTACGCCTGGCTGACCCTGTAGCCCTGGGAAACCCCTCTCGCCCTGTGGAACATAGAACATGGAACATCATGCATAGAACATCACACGTAGAACATTACACGTAGAACATCACACGTAGAACATCACACGTAGAACATTACACATATAACATTACACGTAGAACATCACACATAGAACATCACACGTAGAACATCACACGTAGAACATCACACGTAGAACATCACACATAGAACATCACACGCAGAACCTCACACGTAGAACATTACACATAGAACATCACACATAGAACACACAGTTCTAACAAACTCTTCTTAACTGCAGATAGCACACAGACAAAAGAGTCATTACAAATCAAACAATGAAATAATGTGTCATGTTATGGTTGTTTTCTACAGTAGGTCATTACTGTAGGTGTGTGTGTGTGTGTTTCACACTCACCTTGCCTCCTTTTACCCCGCTGCAGTCACACTTTGATCCCGCTGCACAGCCATGACAGGCCTGTAGGATGGGGAGAGATGAGAGAGATAAGAGAGAGATGAGAGAGGTAAGAGAGAGATAAGAGAGAGGTGAGAGAGAGATGAGAGAAGTAAGAGAGAGGTGAGAGAGAGATGAGAGAAGTAAGAGAGAGAGAGAGAGAGAGAGAGAGAGGTGAGAGAGGTGAGAGATGTGAGAGAGAGAGAGAGAGAGAGAGAGAGAGAGAGAGAGGTGAGAGAGGTGAGAGAGAGAGAGAGAGAGAGAAAGAGAGAGAGAGGGAGAACACACACAACATCGAGCTGCTGAAGTGAGCCCCCGACGTCTACGAGGACCGTGTGCTCTCGCTCTCCGTGGCCAACGTGAGTAAGTCATTTAGTTCACAGTTGTGTTAAACACAGTCAGAGATTTCCGTCTGTTTTGAATGCGGCATCTGTCTGGACTAGTACGAACATTACAGAGTAAAACAGTTTTTAGGTAAAAAAATCTGAAACCAGAAATGCTCACATAGGACCTACCAACGACAGGTGGATCCACACATGAAACAAAAAGACACCTCAAAATGAAATACAAGGAACATTTATTTTAAAATAACAAGTATAATGGTCATTGGAAATGCTGTAGCGTAATGCATTTAAATTAGGACAAAACATATGCTAATATTATGTCAATAAAATATCAGAATGGATTGTCACCCCCAAAATGTCACAAGGCTAGACAGATAGACTACTTCAATCACCTAACCAAACCTACATGTACATATTACTTCAATCAATCATCTAACCAAACCTACATGTACATATTACTTCAATCAATCATCTAACCAAACCTACATGTACATATTACTTCAATCAATCACCTAACCAAACCTACATGTACATATTACTTCAATCAATCACCTAACCAAACCTACATGTACATATTACTTCAATCAATCATTCACCTAACCAAACCTACATGTACATATTACTTCAATCAATCACCTAACCAAACCTACATGTACATATTACTTCAATCACTCACCTGACCAAACCTACATGTACATATTACTTCAATCAATCACCTAACCAAACCTACATGTACATATTACTTCAATCAATCACCTAACCAAACCTACATGTACATATTACTTCAATCAATCATCTAACCAAACCTACATGTACTGTACATATTACTTCAATCAATCATTCACCTGACCAAACCTACATGTACATATTACTTCAATCAATCAATCATCTAACCAAACCTACATGTACTGTACATATTACTTCAATCAATCATCTAACCAAACCTACATGTACATATTACTTCAATCAATCACCTGACCAAACCTACATGTACATATTACTTCAATCAATCACCTGACCAAACCTACATGTACTGTACATATTACTTCAATCAATCACCTGACCAAACCTACATGTACATATTACTTCAATCAATCACCTGACCAAATCTACATGTACATATTACTTCAATCAATCACCTGACCAAACCTACATGTACATATTACTTCAATCAATCACCTAACCAAACCTACATGTACATATTACTTAAATTAATCACCTGACCAAACCTACATGTACATATTACTTCAATCAATCACCTGACCAAACCTACATGTACTGTACATATTACTTCAATCAATCAATCATCTAACCAAACCTACATGTACATATTACTTCAATCAATCACCTAACCAAACCTACATGTACATATTACTTAAATCAATCACCTGACCAAATCTACATGTACATATTACTTCAATCAATCACCTGACCAAACCTACATGTACATATTACTTCAATCAATCACCTAACCAAACCTACATGTACATATTACTTCAATCAATCACCTGACCAAACCTACATGTACATATTACTTCAATCAATCACCTGACCAAACCTACATGTACATATTACTTCAATCAATCATCTAACCAAACCTACATGTACATATTACTTCAATCAATCACCTGACCAAACCTACATGTACATATTACTTCAATCAATCACCTAACCAAACCTACATGTACATATTACTTCAATCAATCACCTAACCAAACCTACATGTACATATTACTTAAATTAATCACCTGACCAAACCTACATGTACATATTACTTCAATCAATCACCTGACCAAACCTACATGTACATATTACTTCAATCAATCACCTAACCAAACCTACATGTACATATTACTTCAATCAATCACCTAACCAAACCTACATGTACATATTACTTAAATTAATCACCTGACCAAACCTACATGTACATATTACTTCAATCAATCACCTAACCAAGCCTACATGTACATATTACTTAAATTAATCACCTGACCAAACCTACATGTACATATTACTTCAATCAATCACCTAACCAAACCTACATGTACTGTACATATTACTTCAATCAATCATTCACCTGACCAAACCTACATGTACATATTACTTCAATCAATCACCTAACCAAACCTACATGTACATATTACTTAAATTAATCACCTGACCAAACCTACATGTACATATTACTTCAATCATTCACCTGACCAAACCTACATGTACATATTACTTCAATCAATCACCTGACCAAACCTACATGTACATATTACTTCAATCAATCACCTGACCAAACCTACATGTACATATTACTTCAATCAATCACCTAACCAAACCTACATGTACATATTACTTAAATTAATCACCTGACCAAACCTACATGTACATATTACTTCAATCAATCACCTGACCAAACCTACATGTACTGTACATATTACTTCAATCAATCAATCATCTAACCAAACCTACATGTACTGTACATATTACTTCAATCAATCATTCACCTGACCAAACCTACATGTACATATTACTTCAATCAATCACCTGACCAAACCTACATGTACTGTACATATTACTTCAATCAATCACCTGACCAAACCTACATGTACATATTACTTCAATCAATCACCTAACCAAACCTACATGTACTGTACATATTACTTCAATCAATCACCTGACCAAACCTACATGTACATATTACTTCAATCAATCAATCATCTAACCAAACCTACATGTACTGTACATATTACTTCAATCAATCACCTGACCAAACCTACATGTAAATATTACTTCAATCAATCAATCACCTAACCAAACCTACTTGTACATATTACTTCAATCAATCATTCACCTGACCAAACCTACATGTACATATTACTTCAATCAATCACCTAACCAAATCTACATGTACTGTACATATTACTTCAATCAATCACCTGACCAAACCTACATGTACATATTACTTAAATTAATCACCTGACCAAATCTACATGTACTGTACATATTACTTCAATCAATCATCTAACCAAACCTACATGTACATATTACTTCAATCAATCACCTGACCAAACCTACATGTACATATTACTTCAATCAATCAATCACCTAACCAAACCTACATGTACTGTACATATTACTTCAATCAATCACCTGACCAAACCTACATGTACATATTACTTCAATCAATCACCTAACCAAACCTACATGTACATATTACTTCAATCAATCACCTAACCAAATCTACATGTACATATTACTTCAATCAATCACCTGACCAAATCTACATGTACATATTACTTCAATCAATCATCTAACCAAACCTACATGTACATATTACTTCAATCAATCATTCACCTAACCAAACCTACATGTACATATTACTTCAATCAATCATCTAACCAAACCTACATGTACATATTACTTCAATCAATCACCTGACCAAACCTACATGTACTGTACATATTACTTCAATCAATCACCTGACCAAACCTACATGTACATATTACTTCAATCAATCACCTGACCAAACCTACATGTACATATTACTTCAATCAATCATCTAACCAAACCTACATGTACATATTACTTCAATCAATCACCTGACCAAACCTACATGTACATATTACTTCAATCAATCATCTAACCAAATCTACATGTACATATTACTTCAATCATTCACCTGACCAAACCTACATGTACATATTACTTCAATCAATCACCTAACCAAACCTACATGTACATATTACTTCAATCAATCACCTAACCAAACCTACATGTACATATTACTTCAATCAATCACCTAACCAAATCTACATGTACATATTACTTCAATCAATCACCTAACCAAACCTACATGTACATATTACTTCAATCAATCACCTAACCAAACCTACATGTACATATTACTTCAATCAATCACCTAACCAAACCTACATGTACATATTACTTCAATCAATCACCTGACCAAACCTACATGTACATATTACTTCAATCAATCACCTAACCAAACCTACATGTACATATTACTTCAATCAATCATCTAACCAAGCCTACATGTACTGTACATATTACTTCAATCAATCATCTAACCAAGCCTACATGTACATATTACTTCAATCAATCACCTAACCAAACCTACATGTACATATTACTTCAATCAATCATCTAACCAAGCCTACATGTACTGTACATATTACTTCAATCAATCATCTAACCAAACCTACATGTACATATTACTTCAATCATTCACCTGACCAAACCTACATGTACTGTACATATTACTTCAATCAATCACCTGACCAAACCTACATGTACATATTACTTCAATCAATCACCTGACCAAACCTACATGTACATATTACTTCAATCAATCACCTAACCAAACCTACATGTACTGTACATATTACTTCAATCAATCATCTAACCAAACCTACATGTACTGTACATATTACTTCAATCAATCACCTGACCAAACCTACATGTACATATTACTTCAATCAATCACCTAACCAAACCTACATGTACATATTACTTCAATCAATCACCTGACCAAACCTACATGTACATATTACTTCAATCAATCACCTAACCAAACCTACATGTACATATTACTTCAATCAATCACCTGACCAAACCTACATGTACATATTACTTCAATCAATCACCTGACCAAACCTACATGTACATATTACTTCAATCAATCACCTAACCAAACCTACATGTACTGTACATATTACTTCAATCAATCACCTGACCAAACCTACATGTACATATTACTTCAATCAATCACCTAACCAAACCTACATGTACATATTACTTCAATCAATCACCTGACCAAACCTACATGTACATATTACTTCAATCAATCACCTGACCAAACCTACATGTACATATTACTTCAATCAATCACCTGACCAAACCTACATGTACATATTACTTCAATCAATCAATCACCTAACCAAATCTACATGTACTGTACATATTACTTCAATCAATCACCTGACCAAACCTACATGTACATATTACTTCAATCAATCACCTGACCAAACCTACATGTACATATTACTTCAATCAATCACCTGACCAAACCTACATGTACATATTACTTCAATCAATCACCTAACCAAATCTACATGTACATATTACTTCAATCAATCACCTAACCAAACCTACATGTACATATTACTTCAATCAATCACCTAACCAAATCTACATGTACTGTACATATTACTTCAATCAATCACCCCAACTAGCTCGTACCCCAGTACACTGACTCAGTACTGTATATAGCCTTGTTATTGTTATTTCATTGTGTTATTATATTGTATTACTATTACATTTTTTATCTACTTGGACATTTTCATAACTTTGAACTGTATTGTTGGGAAAGTGCTTGTAAGTGAGCATTTCGCGGTAGTCTACAGTTGCTGTATTCGGCGCACGTGACAAATACAATGTCCCTTGTAGAAGCCTGGGCCTACCATTCATCTCTCTCTCTGTACACATTCTAAATAAGAGTAGGCCTACATCTCTAGCCTGGGTAGCCAGTGAGCCGTAGACAATAGGGAAAGAGGGGAAGGCCTTTACAGACATAGCAGATCCTTTATCTCAACAGTACTGTAAGTCTTGAGACCTAACCTCTACCATCAGGGAAGCCCTCTCCCTAGTTTAAGCTTGTTTTGGTACTCTTTTCTGGGTTACCACTTACCTTCATCTGGGTCTGGCTAAGGTATGAGTTAGACACCTTGGTCCGGACCTAGAGTGTCTCTGGGCACTGGTCAGCTCTGTCAGTCTAGATAACTCTTGACATTCCTGCCCTGTGTCCTATTTGTTTAATATCCTGCCTGGCATACATGCAGGGCAGAGCAGTCCTGTACCTGCCTGGCACTGTGTCAACACACATGGAAACACTTAATCAACAGCTAGGATGCCTCTCTCCTCCCTCTCCTCCCTCATTCCCTCTGTATCTATCCGTCTTCCTCCAGCCTCTGTCTGTCAGACCATTCGTCTCCCTCCCTCGGTGTGTGTGTGTGTGTGTGTGTGTGTGTGTGTGTGTGTGTGTGTGTGTGTGTGTGTGTGTGTGTGTGTGTGTCGTCACTAGTGCTGGGCGATTAGTGCTTTTTGAGGACGGTTCGGTTCAGTTCCATCATTAAAAAATAATCGCGGTTTTCGATTTCGGTTTCAATTATTAAATGCCTTATGTGGGTTGAATATAGTAACAACACAGGATAAAACAAGTCCCATGATGGTAGTGACTGCCCATTACTGATTATCACTTATTAACCACAATTTATTCACATTACTTTACTTTAAATAACATATTTTAATTGTTGTGTAAATTAAATAAGGCATACTATTATGACTGAATACCAACTATGCCGAATACCAACTATGCCGAATACCAACTATGCTGAAAACCAACTATGCTGAATACCAAATTTACTGAATGCCAACTATGCTGAATACCAACTATGCTGAATACCAACTATGCTGAATACCAACTATGGTGAATACCAACTATGGTGAATACCAACTATGCTGAATACCAAATATGCTGAATGCCAACTATGCTGAATACCAACTATGCTGAATACCAACAATCAAATCCAACTTAGATCATGCATTTTCAGGTAGATACGTCGCCAAGCAACTGCTCTCTATCCCTCTCAATCTCACATTCTCCTGTCTCTTCTCTCCATGTCTGCCCCACACTAACCTAACGTAGCAGGCGTCAAAGAAACACGCAGACCGGACAAGTAACGCAATGGATTATGGTCATTGTAGTTAATTACCACGTTTTCTGCGATAAACTATGTCGAATATTGGCCTTTTGGAAACTACAACTCCGTACTGCATCGCACAGTTCGAGCTTGATCTGATTTATCTCTAGAGAAACTGCGCCGTGTGTGTGTGTGTGTTACTATCCCCTGAGTGACTGTCATAGAATGTCACTGGTGTAAATGTCAAGTGTATCAGGTTGTCAGAAGGAGAGCGAAAGGAAGAAGTGGATAGGAAGTCACAGAAAGTTCTGAACTCATAACACCGGGTCTGAGCTGTAATGCTGTAATGTAGCTACTACGTTATACCATCTGACCTTCTCGACCTCCTCGTGTGTGAGGAGTCATGTTCACGACAATTTCCCTGGCAACATACTTTCACTCTGGGTTCTATAGTAAAACTATGAATCAAGTAACAATAACGTTAAAGTGAAACGCCAAGTTCTATACTGTACGAAAGTGACACTTCCTGGATCCACGTTTTGTAGGACAAGTTGAGAACCTCAAATTCTCATCGTCAAAGTTGTGGAAACGCGGTGATATAAAGATGTACAGGTAACTGCCAAAATAAAGGAAACACCAACATTAAGTGTCTTAAAAGGGTGTTATGCCACGAGGAGCCACCAGAACAACTTCGATGCAACTTGACATAGATTCTACAAGTCTTATCAATGCATAGTCCCTTTACCCCTACCTACATGTACCTCAATTACCTCCATTACCTCAACTAACCTGTACCTCTTAACTCGGTGCCGGTACCCTTTGTATATAGCCTCATTATAGTTATTTTGTTGTGTTACTATTTTTCCTTAAGTTTATTTAGCAAATTTGTCTTACTTACTTCTTTTTTTTAACTCTGCATCGTTGGTTAAGGGCTCTTAAGGAAACATTTCACGGCAAGGTTGTACTCAGTGCATGTGACAAATAACATTTGATGTGTCTGGAATTCGATTGGAGGGATGTTGACACCCTTCTTCCACAAGAAATTCCCAAATGAGGTGGTGGAAAATGCTGTCTCAGAATCTCCTTTAAGTGTTCAATTGGGTTGAGATCTGGTGACACACACACGCACGCACGCACGCACACACACACACACACACACACACACACACACACACACACACACACACACACACACACACACACACACACACACACACACACACACACACACACACACACACACACACACACACACTTTAAACTCCTTTATGCCCCTTTGAGACCCACCTTTCAAAGTAACTGAGATCTCTTCTTCTACCATGGTAACCAAAATAATGGGCAACTGGACATTTTTTTTTACGTGACTCTAAGCATGATGGGAGTCTAATTGCCTAATTAAATCAGGAACCACACCTGTGTGGAAGCACCTGCTTTCAATATATTTTGTATCCCTCATTTTCTCAAGTTACCTGTATATTACAATGTACACCTATAGGTGTTTCCGAGTGAATGTACTTTTCAGCATATTTGACGGCCAAGAAGAAGAACAAAGACGAAAAGCTACAACATTTTCATTAGAACTCCTCACATGAACCACAACTCCCTCCAGCTGTATAGGTCTCACTTTCAGCAGCTTGCTTTTTTAAATTATATACCGGCTGGCAATGTTCAGTAAAAAAAACAGTATCATCTAATTTAAAACACATCAATATGTCTGTAACTAACAGGTTCTTACCGTACCGAGTCCTCAACTCGAGCAGACACACTCAAGCATGCTAACACCAAGGCTGCGGGAGTTGTATTTCAAATGAAACCCCTTCTAACTTTTGTCAGTGTGTCTTACTTCTTGAGCGTCAAATATTTGGCGGGCCTCCTGAGTAGCGCAGCTATCTAATGCACTGCATCGTGGTGCTAGAGGCATCGCTACAGAACCGGGTTCAATCCCGGGCTGTGTCGCAGCCGGCCGCGACCGGGAGAACCATGAGGCGGTGCATAATTGGCCCAGTGTTGTTAGGGGAGGGTTTGGCCAGCCGGGATGTCCTTGTCCCATCTAGCAACTCCTGTGGCGGGCCAGGCGCGTGCACGCTGACACGGTCGCCAGTTGAACGGTGTTTCCTCCGACACATTGGTGCGGCTAGCTTCTGGGTTAAGCGAGCAGTGTGTCAAGAAGCAGTGCGCCTTGGCAGGGTCGTGATCCGGAGGACGCATTGCTCTCGAACCTTCGCCTCTCCCGAGTCCGTATGGGAGTTGCAGCGATGAGACAAGACTGTAACTACCAATTGGATATCAGGAAATTGGGGAGAAAAAAGGCATCGGGTACGTGCAAATCAATACACAAATGTAAGTATAATTTTAAATATACAGTGTATCTGAAATGACTTAGTTTTGGTGAATTTGATGATATAATCTTGAAGCCTAGTCAAGATGACCTGGAAGTATGATGTAGGAAAATGTCACTTTCATATCATATTCAATAATATTCTGACCTCAGACTTCCTCTATCCCTTTTCTCTCTCACTCTCTTAATCTCGCTCTCTTTGATTCTTTCAGTCTTTCTGTCTCCCCACCCTCTCTCTCCCTCTCTCTCTCTCTCTCTGTTCCCCCTGAGCTCTCTCTCTCTGTTCCCCCCTGAGGCATTGTCTAATTGGGGT
Organism: Oncorhynchus clarkii lewisi; assembly: GCF_045791955.1. Taxonomy (NCBI): domain Eukaryota; kingdom Metazoa; phylum Chordata; class Actinopteri; order Salmoniformes; family Salmonidae; genus Oncorhynchus; species Oncorhynchus clarkii. Next base: position 27,495,275 of record NC_092167.1, read on the forward strand.
AGTTATAAAGACCCATCGGGGCTTGGCCAGAGCTCAAACACTAACCGACTGTTAAATGGTTTCCCGGTAATGATATAACACATGTCTGTAAGGGCAATAACAGGGAGGGTGAAATAAGAGAGAGAGAAAAAGGTAGAGAGAGAAAGAGATAGAGAGAGAGAACACACACAACATCGTGCTGCAGAAGTGAGCTGCCGACGCGGGCCCCCGGCGTCTACGAGGACTGTGTGCTCTCGTTCTCCGTGGCCAACGTGAGTAAGTCATTTAAACGTGTTAACCCCCGCAAGGCTGCCGGCCTAGACGGCATCCCAAGCCATGTCCTCAAAGCATGTGCAGAGCAGCTGGCTGGAGTGTTGACGGACATATTACATTTATCCATATCCCAATCTGTTTGTCCTCACTTGCTTCCCCTCCGCCACGCTGAGACCACAGGGAGGAGGTGAGGGCCCTGACGGAGTGGTGCCAGGAGAATAACCTCTCCCTCAACGTCAACAAAACCAAGGAGCTGATCGTGGACTACAGGAGACAGCAGAGAGAGAGCACGACCCCTAGCCACATCAACGGGGCTGCCGTGGAGTGGATGGAAAGCTTTAAGTTCCTCGGCGTGCACATCACTGACAACCTGAAATGGGTCCCATCACACAGACAGCCTCAGGAGGCTGAAGAAATTCAGCTTGGCCCCATTGAGAGCATCCTGTCGGGCTATATCACCGCCTGGTACAGCAAATTGCACTGTCAGCAACCGCTGGGCTCTCAGTCTGTTACTATCCGGCCTCCGCCCAGTACCCTGTCCTGAACTTTAGTCTGTTACTAGCCGGCCTCCGCCCAGTACCCTGCCCTGAACTTTAGTCTGTTACTAGCCGGCCTCCGCCCAGTACCCTGCCCTGAACTTTAGTCTGTTACTCGCCGGCCTCCGCCCAGTACCCTGCCCTGAACTTTAGTCTGTTACTATCCGGCCTCCGCCCAGTACCCTGCCCTGAACTTTAGTCTGTTACTATCCGGCCTCCGCCCAGTACCCTGTCCTGAACTTAGGTCTGTTACTATCCGGCCTCCGCCCAGTACCCTGTCCTGAACTTTAGTCTGTTACTATCCGGCCTCCGCCCAGTACCCTGCCCTGAACTTTAGTCTGTTACTATCCGGCCTCCGCCCAGTACCCTGTCCTGAACTTTAGTCTGTTACTCGCCGGCCTCCGCCCAGTACCCTGCCCTGAACTTTAGTCTGTTACTATCCGGCCTCCGCCCAGTACCCTGTCCTGAACTTTAGTCTGTTACTAGCCGGCCTCCGCCCAGTACCATGCCCTGAACTTTAGTCTGTTACTAGCCGGCCTCCGCCCAGTACCCTGCCCTGAACTTTAGTCTGTTACTAGCCGGCCTCCGCCCAGTACCCTGCCCTGAACTTTAGTCTGTTACTCGCTGGCCTCCGCCCAGTACCCTGCCCTGAACTTTAGTCTGTTACTAGCCGGCCTCCGCCCAGTACCCTGCCCTGAACTTTAGTCTGTTACTATCCGGCCTCCGCCCAGTACCCTGCCCTGAACTTTAGTCTGTTACTATCCGGCCTCCGCCCAGTACCCTGCCCTGAACTTTAGTCATTGTTACTATCCGGCCTCCGCCCAGTACCCTGCCCTGAACTTTAGTCATTGTTACTATCCGGCCTCCGCCCAGTACCCTGCCCTGAACTTTAGTCATTGGTACTATCCGGCCTCCGCCCAGTACCCTGCCCTGAACTTTAGTCATTGTTACTATCCGGCCTCCGCCCAGTACCCTGCCCTGAACTTTAGTCATTGGTACTATCCGGCCTCCGCCCAGTACCCTGCCCTGAACTTTAGTCATTGTTACTATCCGGCCTCCGCCCAGTACCCTGCCCTGAACTTTAGTCATTGTTACTATCCGGCTACCACCTGGTACTCAACCCTGCACCTGAGACTGTTGCCCTACATATGTAGTCATTGAACACTGGTCACTTTAATAATGTTTGCATACTGTTTTACCCAGTTTATATGTATATACTGTTAATTTAAAAAAAGTGTATTAAGTGTATATTTTTGTATTTATTGCTAGGTATAGCTGCACTGTTGGAGCTGGAAACACAAGCATTTCGCTGCACCTGCGATAACATCTGCAAATCTGTGTACGTGTCCGATAAACTTTGATTTGATTTGAGAGTGAGAAAGTGTACGGGAGGGGTTGAATGAGGACCAGCATTAACATGAAGAGACACGAGAAGAGGGTCAGGGCAAGGTTGGCCGTGTAGATCACAAATGTTTGTGATTTCAAAAAACAAACTCATAGCCCACCTCAAGGCCTAAAGGTCCATGTTAGGCCTTCTCTGCCCCCCTACCCTGCCCCTTTGGGGTCGTATCAGGAGACGGGGGGTGTGGGTAGGGGGGGGACAGTCAGAGGGCATCTAAGGGCTTGGCAGAACTGGCAGCCACTGCGGGTATGCAAACACACACACCCTCTGCACCTCCCTAGATGAGCGAGTGTGTGCGTAAGCGTCCGTCTGTTATCGGGGGTGTTTTTACAAGCTCTGGATCCCTGATTAGTATCTGGTCTGCTTCAGTTCAATGCTGTCTGTCTCTCCCACGCCCAGCCCTCTAGCCACCCCCCCCCCCCCCCTCACACTGCACCACTGGGGCATGTAATCCAGTCAGGGGGGGTCAGTGAGCTCTAGCAATGTGTCCCCCTCCCCTTTCTCCCTTTCGAATTCACCTTATCCCCCCCCCCCCCCCCCCCCTCCACTACACTCATATTTTATCTTTCTCTCGTCTAGAATGTTCTTAGGCCTGATTAGGAGGGAGCTTCTGGAAAGTTCTTCGGCCTATCAGGACGGAGCTTCAAGAAAGTTCTTTGGCCTGTCAGGAGGGAATTCTTAGAACGTTAGAACGTTCTTCTCATCAGTTAGAATCTAGATAGAATCCATGCATGTTCCATGAAATAACTTCTCCAAAGGGCTTGGAAACTAAAGGGAAATATTGGCAACACTTTGACATCGAGATGTACAACTATGCACAAACAGAGCGTTCGAGAGGATACTGCCAGGTACATAGAAATTCTCGTTCTATACATAGAGCTAGCGTAACTTGGCCACATAGACTGAAGTTGGAGCACATTGTAAAGGACAGAGGTGGTGGAGAGGGGTGAGAAGGGGGAGAGGAGCGGAAGGCATGCACAGTGGGAATTAGCGAGACCAGACTGGAATTCCCCCACTCATCAAAGACTGACTGATGATTACACATCTTTACCCAGCCCTGCCCTGATAAACGCACACTCACACACACACACACACACGCACAAACACTGACACATACGAAACACACACACAGACGTACACACACACACACAGTCAGCATGCACTGCACAATGACACCGCTCTTCTACAGAATCGGAGGGATAGTAGCCGCGACTTACCTACCCCACCCGTAAACAGAATTTCACGGTGTGTGTGTGTGTGCAAAAGAGAGAGTGCTTGCACATGCGCCAGTGCTTGCCACTACTTGCCAGTGCTTGCCACTACTTGCCAGTGCTTGCCACTACTTGCCAGTGCTTGCCAGTACTTGCCAGTACTTGCCAGTGCTTGCCAGTGCTTGCCACTGCTTGCCAGTGCTTGCCAGTACTTGCCAGTGCTTGCCAGTACTTGCCAGTACTTGCCAGTGCCTGCCAGTGCTTGCCAGTGCCTGCCAGTGCTTGCCAGTGCCTGCCAGTGCTTGCCAGTACTTGCCAGTACTTGCCAGTGCCTGCCAGTGTATAACACGTTTTGTATTTAAACTGAGTTGGCATTTTCCGAACTTTGGAGGATTTCAGTGCTTTCATCACTGCTTGATATTTACTGTTACAAGGTTCTACCAAGACAAGGACGTTCAAACATAATATTTTCCTTGGGAATTCTCTGCGGGCATCCCAAATGGCACCCTCTATTCCCTACATAGTGCCCTCATTTTGACCAGAGCCCTTCAGACCGTGATCAAAAGTAGTGCACTGTGTAGGGAATAGGGTGCCACTTGGTGTTGTTTGAAGTGAAGTGACCAAAAGACTAGGAGGAAACCCCTGCCACTAAACACACCCACGAACACACACACACGTACGCACGCACACCTCACCACAGTGGCATAATGTGTTTTTTTTGCTCCTTTGCACCCCAGTATCTCTACTTCACATTCATCTTCTGTACATCTATCACTCCAGTGTTTAATTGCTCAATTGTAATTATTTCGCCACTATGGCCTATTTATTGCCTTACCTCCCTTATCTTACCTCATTTGCACACACTCTATACAGACATTTTTCCTATTGTGTTATTGACTGCATGTTTGTTTATCCCATTTGTAACTCTGTGTTGTTGTTTGTGTCGCACTGCTTTGCTTTATCTTGGCCAGGTCGCAGTTGTAAAGGAGAACTTGTTCTCAACTAGCCTACCTGGTTAAATAAAGGTGAAATAAAAAATTATTATTATTTATTTTTTTAAACCATCCTGGAATCACAATGAAATGTCCAGGAATTCTCTAGATTATTCCGACAAACGACCACTGCTCTCAGCCAATGAAAAAATAAAAAGAGAGAGAACTGAAAATACGCCAAGAACAGTAGACTGTTACAGGTACTAAATCTCTCCCAGATCATATCCATGGAAGCAGAATGAAGTTGCTGCTAGAATAAAGTTCAGCTACATGCTGATCTAGGATCAGTGTCTTTTTCTTTTTCCGTAATAGTTATGGTTAGGATTGATGGAGAGTAAGCTGATCCTAGATCTGTGCTTGTGGATATCTCTTAAGAAAACACAAACACTGTAAAACCTCTGTCAAATGTTATTCATAACTAGATGTTTTAAGGATTTAGTCTAGTAATCCAATTGGTCAATCCAGGGTTGGAAATGTACACGTTTAAGTTCTTACACGCACACACACACACGAATGCACACGCACGGACACACACACGCTCCTGTGTGAACTGTGTCTTTTAGGACAGTTAGTTATACAGTCAGTCATATGACAAAGAGAACACATGGAAAAGCTACTAATGGTAACCGTGGTGAAACACCTGGCTCACGAGAAACCATGAGGGAGACTGGGGTGGGACACGCACGCACCTGCGTGCTCACACACACACACACACACACACACACACAGAATAGCCCAACAGAACTATGCCAGGTCAAAAGCATTAGTAAGAACCTTGGGGTTCATAAAATAAAATCCCACAACCTGGGTTGCTGGACTACAGCAAAACCTGACTGTAAATCAACCTGAACTTACAACTCTGTGTCCGTCCTTTGTCTAGGTTTGCTAAAAAGGGTTGTAAAATTCCATAACTCAGGTTTTCCAGAAATCCCATATGGAAGATTCCCCAGAATCAGGAGGCAAAGGCAGGAAATCCGGAAATGCTCCTAAGAGGAAATGTTGCAACCCTATACAACTCAATCTGTATCGGTCCTCTCTGTCTAAACACACACATTTCAGCCTGCACACACTGTCAAACTTAAGACGCGGGTTTGGCTTCTCTGTCCAGCTCTGATAGGAAACGCTGTGACCTAGAATGTTAGAATGTTCTACTTTAGAGTGTTGCAGGTGGGTTCTAATCTAAACACACTCTGGGGGAGAGGTAAACATGTACTGGTCAATCCTGGTGTGTGTGTGTGTGTGTGTGTGTGTGTGTGTGTGTGTGTGTGTGTGTGTGTGTGTGTGTGTGTGTGTGTGTGTGTGTGTGTGTGTGTGTGTGTTTATGTGTGTCCCTTTCTATCGGTGGTTTACAGATTAGGAAGACGAGAGACATTTCTCTCAAACAAGAGCATTCCTTTTCCCCTTTCTCAGGGAATAAGGTCAGTAAAATAGACAATACAGTAATTACTTTGCATTCTCAATATATTTTTTACAGCAGTGTTCTTTAGCCTCAGCTCTCAGACTTCTCTCTATGATTTAACTCATTTACTTTACATCCTTGCCCCCTTTAACCGTTGTTTAACCTCTAATGTTTAACACAGTGAATAAGTAGCCCATTAGTGTGTGTGTGTGTGTGGGCGCAAGTGTGTGCACACATGTGTGCATGTATGTCCAATGTGTGTGTGTGTGTGTGTGTATGTCCGTCCAGTGTGTGTGTATGTCTAGCGTGTGTGTGCGTGCACGTGTGCGTGCGTGTGTGTGTGTGTGTGTGTGTGTGTGTGTGTGAGTGTGTGTGTGTGTGTGTGTGTGTGTGTGTGTGTGTGTGTGCGGTACTGTCTTATGTTAAGTGGGGCCAGATGGTCCTGCTGTTCTGACTCCCTGGGCCCTGAGCATCTGTCCACCTCCTCCAACCTCAGCCAGAGCACACATGTGCAAGCACTCAACACACAAACACACACACACACACTGGACATAGCATAATGGTCAGTTGGAGCGGTGGCTGGTTTTGATGACTTGATCTGAAACACTGAAACACTAAAAGGTAAACATTGCCTTACAGAAACAGTGGGTGGTTGTCAGCTCAACAGAGGGAGTTTAGAAATGTGTGTTCTGGAATTCACACAGCTGGAAGTCAACCCTCCAGGCTTACACAAGCATGTTGCAGAATATTATTCTGTGTGCGTGTTCACTTCTGTTGAATATATTTCTGTGAGTTAGAATTCCACAAACCGTTTTGTCAAAGTAAGTTCTAAAAGCTTCCCAAAACCAAAATTCCACTCTGAGACAAGTGGGTTTTGAAACATTCTGAGGTAGAATTCCGAGAGCATTTGTAAAGGCGTATTCTAGAATCCTGTCTCAGCCCCACAGCCCATCCCAAAGCAGGTTCCAACATGCCTCCAATCTCTTCTTTTGTAATTCACAGATACAGTATATCACAGCTCGGAACAGAGTGTTGCCGTGTGGGTGAGGGAAAATTAAAAGAGGGTGTAGTCACAGGGATTGGCTGTTGGTTGCCAAGCAGAATCGTAGGCGCGTCCCAAATGGCACCCTATACCATTTATAGTGCACCGCTTTTGACTAGAGCCCTATGGGTAGTGCACTATATAAGGAATAGGGTGGGTGCAATTTGGGATGCACGCCTTAGTATGTGCGCCCTGAGGGAGTTAGCCGAGAGAGAGACAGTTCCGTGGCTTCATCTACTAAATATAACCCTGATAGACAGAGATCCGTTCTGTGGCGTTCTGGGGATATTACTCCATTTGTAATACTCATTAATGAAGAAATACGATGATGCTTTTAGAGAGGTTGTCACAGTTCCGATTCGAAAAACGGAGGGATAAATGGGGGAGGGAGAGTCATCCCCGTCGTCTTCATCACCGTCACCATCATCACCACCATCCTCCTCCTCCTCATTTCGGACCTCTGTGTGAAAAACGTGCACTCTAGGAATCTAGATTAAATTTGAAAGAAAAAGATCAACCAAACCGAAAACCACAAGGTCAGCCGTTTGTCTGTTCATTTATGATCATTCATTCGTGATTAGAAATACCGCGCGTCAAGACGTTTAGTCATTCAACCCAAACATACAACTATGAGGTAAAAGAAAGAGAAAAGAAAGTCATCTGTTAACGGCATAAAGCACCAAAATGTTCATAAGTGACATAGAGAAGTTGATATAAGACTGATGCTGAATGTAGAGGTTACCCCGCTGAAGATGCCACTTCCACCCCCCCCCCCTACTTTTAACCACAGAAATATAATGACTAATGCCATTTCTATGCTTTAATCAAACGATTAACTTTCCACCTTCATTCTAGGCCCTACCTTGTACTCTGAGTAGCCACATTTCAAAGACCTGAGATGCCACGGGAGGGCGGTAAAGAGCAGCACTCTACCCTCTCGCTCTTTTTCTCTCTCTCTCTCTCTCCCTCTTCTCTCTCTATCATTCTCTATCTATCTCATTCTCTCTCTCGCTCGCTCTTTCTCTCCCTCTTCTCTCTCTCTCTCCCTCTTCTCTCTCTCTCTCTCCCTCTTCTCTCTCTCTCTCTATCATTCTCTATCTATCTCATTCTCTCTCTCTCCCTCTTCTCTCGCTCCCTCTTCTCTCTCTCTATCTATCTCATTCTCTCTCTCTCCCTCCTCTCTCTCTCTCTCTCTCTCTCTCTATCATTCTCTGTCTATCTCATTCTCTCTCTCTCTCTTTCTCTCTCTCCCCCTCTCATTCTCTATCTACCTCCTTTTCTCTCTCTCTCTATCTCTCTCTCTGTGTCTCTCTCTAGCTGTGTGTCTCTCTCTCTGTCTCTCTCTCTCTGTCTCTCGTGCTCTGTGGTTGAATCTTGATTCAGTCATCTGATGAGTGTATTGGTCCTTGTAGCTGCTATGCCTAACTGGCCTTGAAGCATCCTCCGCACACTTAAATAGGTCGAAAACATACCTCTATAAACTCACCATATAAAATATAGATCAGGGTGTTTGGCTTTATAGGTTTAGAAATGTCATACAGACAATGAATCCTCAGAAATGACTTTTACACCACAGGAGGCTGGTGGCACCTTCCTCGGGGAGGGTGGGCTCGTGGTAATGGCTGGAGCGGAGTCGGTGGAATGGTGTCCATTATTATGATCCGTCGTCCCCTCAGCATCCTCCACTGCTTGACACCATCTCAGGTCAGTTTGACATGAACCTTTACTTTGATCTCTAAGGGGTTTAAATGCAGTGGTGGGAAAAGTATCCAATTGTCATAGAAAATGACTCAGGTACAAAGGAAAGTCTCCAATTAAAATACTACTTGAGTAAAAGTCTAAAAGTATTTGTTTTTTAAATATACTTAAGTATCAAAAGTATATGTAATCACTAAAATATTCTTAAGTGTCAAAAATTCAAAAAAGTATAAATCATTTCAAATTTCTTATATTAAGCAACCCACACATCACAATTGTTAATATTTTAGTAATAGATAGCCAGGAGCACACTTCAACAGACAGACATAACTCACAAACTAAGCATTTGTGTGTGTTTTTTTTACCTTTATTTAACTAGGCAAGTCAGTTAAGAACTAATTCTTATTTACAATGACAGCCTAGGAACAGTGGGTTAACTGCCTTGTTCTGGGGCAGAATGACAGATTCTTACTGACAGCTCTGGGATTTGATCTAGCAACCTTTCGGGTTACTGCCCCAACACTCTAACCACTAGGCTACCTGCCGCCCCTATGTTTAGTGAGTCTTCCAGATCAAAGGCAGAAGGGATGACCAGGGATGTTCTCTTGATAATAAGCGCGTGAATTAGACTATTTTCCGCATTCAAAATGTAAGTACTTTTGTGTGTCAGGGAAAATGTAAGGAGTGAAAAATACATTATTTTATTTAGGAACGTAGTGGAGTAAAAGTAAAAGTTGTCAAAAATGTAAATAGTAAAGCAAAATATAGATAACCCAAAAAACGACTTAAGTAGTACTTTAAATAATTTGTACTTAAGTAGTACTTGAAATAATTTGTACTTAAGTAGTACTTGAAATCATTTGTACTTAAGTACTTTACATCACTGTCTAAATGTTTTCCTTCTTTTCTTGCATGAAAATATGACGTGTGATTGGACTAAGAAGACTGAGTGAAGAGTGAGTCTTTCTTTCTCTCTTCCTTTCTTTCCCTCCTCCCTCTCTCTTCCCAGTCTCTCTCTCTCTCTCTCTCTCTCTCTAGCTGTGGTTACACCTTGCATTATCATGTGGTTGTCATCGCCCGATCAAGATGATCCGATCACTATCCGATCGAGATTTGTTGCATCTGCACATGGTAATAAAATGGGTCTCGTATCTGTTCACATTGTGACCAGGTTATTCCCTGATCCCTCCCTGTATGCAAATGAATCCAACCTCCCTTAGACCTCCCCTTTGTGACACAAGCTGTAGAATAAAATGGGTCTCGTATCTGTTCACATTGTGACCAGGTTATTCCCTGATCCCTCCCTGTATGCAAATGAAGCCAACCTCCCTTAGACCTCCCCTTTGTGACACAAGCTGTAGAAATCGACAGAAAACGCCACACTTTTATCATCAACGGTTGTATACTCCCATCAATACAGCCTACTTTGGCTATCCGACGATTTAAGACCGGGCGTAATACTGCCCCGATAACTTCGACCTGTCCACAGCCACACAAATGAATATTCAGAGAATCTCTCCCGCCCCCCTAAAAAAAGACACCGAACAAACAAGATGAGCATCTGGATGTGTGTACAAAATACAATTAATGCACAGTATAAATACAAATGACACTTGGGCCCTGATGCTTAATATCTGATACAGCAACTATATTAGACCATTCCTCACATGACAAAAAAAAAGTGAATAAAGTGCTGGGCAGTTGAATATCTCCATCCTCCACAGCACTGTCCAGAATGAATGGTGGTCAGGTGGTGGGATGGTCCCTCGGTTCTCCCGTCCCCACTCCTATAACAGTCCTTTTCCTTTCAGTGCAAAGTTTTCAAATGTTTGATTTTGCGCTGGCATTTGACGTGGGAACGGGATAACCCTTTTTCTCTCATTTGGGACGATATCTCTTCATAAATATCTTTATTTCGATATGCAGGATCTAATTTAGATCGGGCTGTTTGCATCCAACCACAGTGGCAGTGGGCACTTTATATATATTTATATATATATATTAAAAAGACGTACCCCCCAACGGGCTCGGGGAGGCAAAGGTTGAGTCATGCGTCCTTCGAAATATGAACCGACAAAATGGCACTTCTTAAACACCCGCTCCAATGTGTTGGAGGAAACACGCCTCAATTGACAACCGAAGTCAGCCTGCAGGAGCCCAGCCTGCCACAAGAGCACGATGAGTCAAGTAAAGCCCGCCCGCCAAACCCAGGCCAATTATGTAATGACACAGCCCAGGGATCGAACCCCTGGGATGCAGTGCCTTAGACCAGTTCCCCACTCAGAGGCCAGGTACTTTATTTCTAATGAAGATCATGATCTTAATTCTAGGAGGGATCGTAGAGGTATTATTGTCCATAATTACTACCTCAACTGGCTGGTGTGATTTGTTTTTAGAGGGTGGGTGGCCAAAAGTATACGCTTTCGTATTCGTTTACACTTCAAGGCTATCCATACAAGATGATTCTTCGACTACCTCCGGAGGAGGCGCTCAGGAAGATCTAATCACAATCTGTTCCCAATGTGTCTTTTGATTGTCTACACCTGTCGACAAATGTGAGCACAATCAGAATGTAGGCAAGACCAGGACAACTGCCACATGTAAGAACCAGGTATAAACAGGGCTTCTTACAGATGTAGAGATTTCCTGTCGTGTTCTCCGGAGGGGGCATGTTTATGTAGGACAGAGGCAGCGGGGAAGGAATGCCATGCATTCGGTTGCACACACAGACACACACACACACACACACACACGCTGTCTATCTACAGATGAAAGAGGCTCTGCTGAATCCACAGAGAAACACTCAACAGGAGGGGTTGGGAAACAGGGCCCTCTACACACGCATGCACGCACGCACACTAGTGTTGCGCGGATTTGACTCATAACCCACAATCCCCGCAGTTATGTCTGGGTTTAGGGTCATAAAATATTGTGTGGATGAAGGGCGGGTGGGTGACGGGAGGGGTTGAATAAATAGAAAACAATACCTTAAGAAATCCATAAATGTATAACTATCGTGCAATTTAAATCTATAGGCTACATTGATGTTTTTCTTTCATTATTTTAGGCTATCTGGCAATAGTACGTAAACTTCAGGGCCTAACTGTACGCGCGGCAAATTCGCTACACGCCAATCGCCAAATGCTTTTGGGAACGGACAGGCGAAAAGGACATTGTCGGAGTTTATAATTCAAGAAAAAGAAAAGCTTTGAAATGGAGAGTTGGAAATAAAGAGAAGGCAGGGTCAGAAAAGTAATGTTTGAGATAAAATGTAGCGAAGTGGTAAAAGAGGATGATAGAAGTGTGTGAGGATTGTCTGGCGATACACAAATTCAACAGACACCAGAAGGGGACATCAAATATGCCTACGGCACGTCAAGGGAACTTTAGCCTACTGTTCAGATTGGTTAAATGGAAACTGAAATCTGGACACTGACGTTTGGTATATAACCTCTCGCATAGCCTTAACATTAAATCCTGCAGAAATAAGCATCTCTTGCAGTAAAATTATACACCAAATGTAGGGAAAACCTTGACTCGAGAACAGGAGTGAAGAAATATGACTTGTTTCAGCATCTTGAGAGAATGCGAATGCGCAGTCAGATACCGTCTGTCGAGGTGCTATCTTTATCAGCATCATAAAAGCTGACCGTATTTCAACCACGGAGAATATGCATCCAAGCCGAACTGAAATCTTATCAGAAACACGTTGGGTCGTTTTTACAGCTTTCTTTTTCCTTACAACCGGCCAATCTGATGTCATTTGGAAATTTTGCACAGAAAAGCTTTCCCGTATTTTTTGTTTGTTATTGCATTTTCTTCCCACAATGTCTTTGCGCCATGAAAAAAAGCAGAGATTTATGACATTATTCTGACGAGCAAGGGTTTATTTAGTCTTCTAGGTCAATAGCCTACCAAAATGTGGTTAATTATAGGCAGAAACATGTTAATCAGGCTAAATAAATTCTGCACCCCCTGTTAAAAAATCGCCCGCCATCTCTGACTGTAGCCTACAGCACATTTTCTTATATTAGCAGGTTAGGGTTGGGTGCAGACCTCAGATCTTCACTTTACCACATATAGTCGGGCGGGTGCGGGTGAACAAACAGTTGACCCACGCACCACTAACGCACACACACACATTTACAAACGTAATAGTTGCATCCACTAGAAAAATAGCTACATCGAGAGAAACTTCAGAGACCGAATACACCCTCTCGACCTCACACACACATAAACACCAAGCACACGCACGGACGCGCGCGAGCGTGCGAGCGCGCACACACACACACACACTGTAGACACTATGCCCTTTGCTCCCACCTCCGTCTCTTCGCGCTCAGAAATGTGAAAAATGTCCATAAATGACCTGGAGGGTGACCGGTCTCAAGAGTCCTAAGCTGTGGATCAGGATGATTTTTACCACATACACACACACACACACACACACACACACACACACACACACACACACACACACACACACACATACACACACATTCACGCATGCACACATAAAGAAACACACACACACACACACCATATTTTCAGCACACGCAGGTGTACACAGTGCACAAAGACAAATACACACACACAGCTCACCACATACACAGACACAGCTCCAGTCTTAGCATGTATCTCTGATATACTGTTTCATCTCTGCCCTCAGGTGGAGCCCAGTCAGGTGTGTGTGTGTGTGTGTGTGTGTGTGTGTGTGTGTCCATAGAAGGATAACATTACAGTACCAAGCACAGACAAGCCCCTCCTGTCTCAGCCTCCAGTATTTATGCTGCAGTAGTTTATGTGTCGGGGGGCTAGGGTCAGTTTGTTATATCTGGAGTACTTCTCCTGTCCTATTCGGTGTCCTGTGTGAATCTAAGTGTGCGTTCTCTAATTCTCTCCTTCTTTCTTTCTCTCTCTCGGAGGACCTGAGCCCTAGGACCATGCCCCAGGACTACCTGACATGATGACTCCTTGCTGTCCCCAGTCCACCTGGCTGTGCTGCTGCTCCAGTTTCAACTGTTCTGCCTTATTATTATTCGACCATGCTGGTCATTTATGAACATTTGAACATCTTGGCCATGTTCTGTTATAATCTCCACCCGGCACAGCCAGAAGAGGACTGGCCATCCCACATATGCTCTCTCTAATTCTCTCTTTCTTTCTCTCTCTCGGAGGACCTGAGCCATAGGACCATGCCCCAGGAATACCTGACATGATGACTCCTTGCTGTCCCCAGTCCACCTGACTGTGCTGCTGCTCCAGTTTCAACTATTCTGCCTTATTATTATTCGACCATGCTGGTCATTTATGAACATTTGAACATCTTGACCATGTTTTGTTATAATCTCCACCCGGCACAGCCAGAAGAGGACTGGCCACCCCACATAGCCTGGTTCCTCTCTAGGTTTCTTCCTAGGTTTTGGCCTTTCTAGGGAGTTTTTCCTAGCCACCGTGCTTCTACACCTGCATTGCTTGCTGTTTGGGGTTTTAGGCTGGGTTTCTGTACAGCACTTTGAGATATCAGCTGATGTACGAAGGGCTATATAAATAAATTTGATTTGATTTTGATTTGATTTGACATTCATTCCTGATTCATATCTCACCAATGGAAGTGAATCTGATGTTTAATATATCTGGGCTGAACTGCAGATAACCCCTTTAAGGGAGATAATGCATATTGCAGTACATAATGTAAATACAGTATGTGCAGTACATAATGTACATAGAGTATTTGGCTGTAGGTGTAAAGGTTTTGCCTTCTCACATTGTGATTTATAACCTGAAATGAACTCAAATTCTTGAATTATCTTGCCAGGTGTGTGAGTCTATCAACTTTCTATAAGGGCATTTAACAGAATGCCCCATAAGGCCTACTTAGCATGGTAAATCACATAAAAACTGTGTTTAGAATGTCATAAATGACTAAAAGATTGGACTCGAGAGCGACAGAAACGACAGGTCTCTCCTCACAAATACATTTAATAACAAAGTCATGTGATCTCACTGGCATATTGGTGGCGTTGAGATGGTGCAAACAATCGCCCCCGCATCCCCCGTGTCCACTTGCAAACATACACACCCCTCTGTCGACAGAGCTTCCATCCGCCTACCTTCCTCTTTCCCACCAGCACACTGGGGAAACCCTGTTTCCTCCCTGCTACTGTGATAGAAGAAACAGATGGAAAGAACGAAAGAGAGTTCACTTGCTTTGGCAATGCTAACGTATGTTTCCCATGCCGATAAAGCCCTTGAATTGCATTGAAAGAGGGAGTGAGGCAGAAAGAAAGAGCGGGAGGGAGGGCGAGAAGAAGGGAGAGAGAGAAATAACATGAGAGGGGGGAGAGAGAGAGAGAGAGAGAGAGAGAGAGAGAGAGAGAGAGAGAGAGAGAGAGAGAGAGACCAGACACCCTCATCCTGGTGTTCTCAGTTTAACTCTCCTGGAGAAGCAGAGGTGGAGGGGTATGTCTCATGATTATCGACTCATGGTGCGATTGATTGTGGTAATGTACAGGAACTCAAGCCCTTCTGTCCTCCCGATCTGCAATACCACTGGAAACCACATATCCTGAGGCCGCATTCATTGTAGCTGGGGACTTTAAAAAAAAAATTATCTGACGATAACGCTCCCCGAAATTCTATCAACACATCTCCTGTGCTACACGCAAAGAGAAGACGCTTGACTATCGTTACTCTACCTTCCGGGTTGGCTACAAGGCCCTCCCCCGCCCTCCCTTTGGCAAATCAGACGACGCATCCATCCCGCTCCCCCACCTATAGGCAGAATCTTAAGCAGGAAACACCCATGGTAAAGACTGTTCAACGTTGGTCTGGCCAATCGGAATCTATTCTTCACCGTAACTTGGAAATGTTCCGGGTTGCCTCTGAGAATAGTATCGGCGTATACACTGACTCGTGACTGGGTTCATCGGGAAGTGCATAGAGACGATTAGAACTTATCAAAAGCAAAAAAAATGCGGATAGATGGCAGCATTTGCGCAAAACTAAAAGGGCGAACCACTGCATTTAACCATGGCAAGGTTACTGGGAACATAGATGTGTACAAACAGACCAGCTATGTCATCCGTAAGGCAATCAGAGACATTACAACAGTACAAGAAGAAAGTGGAGTCGCAATTCAACGGCTCAGATACAAAGCGCATGTGCAGTTGGCTGGAGTGTTTACGGACATATTCAATCTCTCCCAATCCCAGTATGTCCCCGCTTGCTTTAAGATGTCCACCATTGTTCCTGTACCCAAGAAAGCAAAGGTAACTTAACTAAATGACTATCGCCCCATAGCACTCTATTCTCTCATCATGAAGTACTTTGAGAGGCTGGTTAAGGATCATAGCACCTCCACCTTACCCAACACCCTAGGTCCACACTTTTTGCCCTATCCCACTTGGACAAGAAGAATACCTATGTAAGAATGCTGTTCATTGACTACAGATCAGCCTTCTACACCATTGTGCCCTCCAAGATCCTCACTAAGCTCAGGGCACTGGGTCTGAACTAGAGGTCGACTGATTAATCGGAATGGCCGATTAATTAGGGCCGATTTCAAGCTTTCATAACAATCGGAAATCTGTATTTTTGGGCACCGATTTGCCGATTTTTTGTTGTTGTTTTTTTATACCTTTATTTAAGTAGGCAAGTCAGTTAAGAACACATTCTTATTTTCAATGACGGCCTAGGAACGGTGGGTTAACTGCCTTGTTCAGGGGCAGAACGACAGATTTTCACCTTGTCGGCTCGGGGGATCCAATCTTGCAACGTTACAGTTAACTAGTCCAACGCAATAACGATCTGCCTCTCTCTCGTTGCACTCCACAAGGAGACTGACTGCCTGTTACGCGAATGCAGTAAGCCAAGGTAAGTTGCTAGCTAGCATTAAACTTATCTTATAAAAAACAATCAATCATAATCACTAGTTAACTACACATGGTTGATGATATTACTAGATATTATCTAGCGTGTCCTGCAACATATAATCTGACTGAGCATACAAGTATCTAAGTATCTGACTGAGCGGTGGTAGGCAGAAGCAGGCGTGTAAACATTCATTCAAACAGCACTTTCGTGCGTTTTGCCAGCAGCTCTTCGTTGTGCGTCAAGCATTGCGCTGTTTATGACTTCAAGCCTATCAACTCCCGAGATGAGGCTGGTGTAACCGAAGTGAAATGGCTGGCTAGTTAGCGCGCGCTAATAGCGTTTCAAACGTCACTCGCTCTGAGACTTCTCGTAGTTGCTCCCCTTGCTCTGCATGGGTCGCTGCTTCGATGGTGGCTGTTGTCGTTGTGTTGCTGGTTCGAGCCCAGGGAGGAGCGAGGAGAGGGACGGAAGCTATACTGTTACACTGGCAATACTAAAGTGCCTATAAGAATATCCAATAGTCAAAGGTTAATGAAATACAAATGGTGTAGAGGGAAATAGTCCTATATTTCCTGTAATAACTACAACCTAAAACTAAATTGATTTTATTGATGTATTATATTAAGTTAAATAAGTGTTCATTCAGTATTGTTGTAATTGTCATTATTACAAATAAATTTAAAAAATCGGCCAATTAATCAGTATCGGCTTTTTTGGTCCTCCAATAATCGGTATCGGTATCGGTATCAGCGTTGAAAAATCATAATCGGTCGACCTCTAGTCTGAACCCCTCCCTGTACAACTGGGTCCTAGATTCCCTGACAGGCCAACAGCAGGAGGCCCCACAGGGGTGTGTGCTCAAGTCACGCACGTCTACAACTTTGCCGGCAATACAACAGTGGTAAGCCTGATTACCAACAACGACAAGACAGCCTACAGGGAAAAGTTGAGAGCTCTGGCGGAGGGGTGCGAGGGAAATAACCTCTCCCCCAAAGTCAAAAAAATGAAGGCGCTTATCATGGACTACAGGGGACAGCAGAGAGAGCAGGCCCCCATCTACATCGACGGGGCCGCAGAAGAGAGGGTCAAAAGCCTCAAGTTCCTCGGGGTGCACATCACTGAGGACCTGGAATGGTCCCTTCACACCGACACCGTGGAGAAGGCGGCGCAAAAGCGCCTCTTCAACCTCAGGAGGCTGAAGAAATTTGGCTTGGCTCCTAAGACCCTCCTACGAACTTCTACAGATGCACTATCAAGAGCATTCTGTCGAGCTGTATCACCACCTGGTACAATAACTGCACTGCCCGCAACCACAGGGCTCTCCAGAGGGTGGTGCGGTCATCCCAATGCATCATCGGGGGCACACTGCCTGCCCTCCAGGATATCTACAGCACCCGGTGTCACAGGAAGGTCAAGCAGGAAGGACCTCAGCCACCCGAGCCACGGCCTGTTCACCCCACTACCATCTACAGTAGAAGGCGGAGACAGGTGCATCAAAGCTGGGACCGAGAGACAGCTTCTATCTCAAGTACCCTACCCTGAACCTTAGACACTGTCACTAGCCGGCTACCAACCGGTACTCTACCCTGCAACTTAGAGACTGCTGTCCTATGTACATTAGAGGCACTGAACACTGGTCACTTTAATCATGTTTACATACTGTTTTACCCACTATATATGTATATACTGTATTCTAGTCATGGTTTATCCTATATAGCTTCTGCTGTACACACCTTTTCTATTCATATACTGTTCTGTCCACACTGCCTAGACACAGCATTCACATACATATATATTTATATTCCCGGACTCTGACATTGCTCATTCTGATATGTCTTAAATATTATGACTTATTTTTGGATTATGTGTGTATTGTTATTGTTTTGCTAGATATTGCTGCATTGCTGGACCTAGTAACATAAGCATTTCCCTGCACTTGCGATAACATCTGCAAATAAACTTTGATTTGATCCTACCCTACCTGTGTTTGTGTGTGTGCACTTTATGTACAACTGTGTGTGTGTGTGTGTGTGTGTGTGTGTGTGTGTGTGTGTGTGTGTGTGTGTGTGTGTGTGTGTGTGTGTGTGTGTGTGTGTGTGTGTGTGTGTGTGTGTGTGTGTGTGTGTGTGTGTGTGTGTGTGTGTGTGTGTGTCTGTGTGTGTGTGTGTGTGTGTGTGTGTGACGATATTCGTCGTCTGAAGAAGAGGAATCATCGGACCAAAGAGCAGCGTGCTAAGTGTTCATGCTTTCTTTATTAAAACTGAACACTACAACAAAATAACAAAGGGAATCACCGAAACCGTCCTGAAAGGTGCAAAACACTAAACAGAAATGAACTACCCACAAAAACCCTGTGGGAAAAAGCGACCTAAGTATGGTTCCCAATCAGTGACAGCTGTCCCTGATTGAGAACCATACCCGGCCAAAACAAAGAAATACAAAAACATAGAAAAAGGAACATAGAATGCCCACCCAAATCACACCCTGAACAAACCAAAATAGAGACATAAAAAGCTCCAAGGTCAGGGCGTGACAGTGTGTGTGTGTGTGTGTGTGTGTGTGGCTAAGTCTGTGTTCTGTGTGTGTGGCTACATTACAATACCTGCATCCGTCAAAACATTTGACAGAACAATGGTAGCACATAGACAAAAGCATGATTGGACTATTCAACCTTCTTTACAGGCCCTGAATGACTGAGGCCCAAACACTCCTGAAATGTATGGTGTGTGTGTGTGTGAGTGTTTTGTCTGAAAGGTTAGAATTGGAAGAATATCTGTCATACAGATAGATAGATTTAGGTCTTCCGAGTGGCACAGTGGTCTAAGGCACTGCATCTCAGTGCACAAGGTGCCACTGCAGTCCCTGGTTCGCATTGACCGGCCGTGATTGGGAGTACCATAGGGCGGCGCACAATTGGCCCAGCATTGGCCGGGTTTGGCCGGGTTAGGCCGTCATTGTAAATAAGAATTTGTTCTTAACTGACATGCCTAGTGAAATAAAGGTTAAAAATAAATAAAGTACTGTTCTATTCTATTTGGGCCATTCCTAAAATACAACTGTGTGTGTGTGTGTGTGTGTGTGTGTGTGTGTGTGTGTGTGTGTGTGTGTGTGTGTGTGTGTGTGTGTGTGTGTGTGTGTGTGTGTGTGTGTGTGTGTGTGTGTGTGTGTGTGTGTGTGTGTGTGTGTTTGTGTGTGTGTGTGTGTGTGTGTGTGTCAATGGTGGCTGAATAATCAAGCCTTTGTAGAGAGAGATGAGAGATAGACACTGAGACACCCCTATGGATCTCAATGTGCCGGCCGCACATCCAACCACCATGCCTTGATTAGAGACACTGCCTCATCCATATATTCACCATCACGCCTGGGACAGAGACGCTGGAAATGGGCTGGGCCTGGGGATAGAGATGGGCTAGGGGCTAGGGGCTTGGAGGCTGGGTGTTTTGGGTTAGTACAGGGGCTGAGGGTTTGGGACAGAGGCTGGGCCAATTCCAGGGACTGGAAGAGGAGAGGTGAAAACACCATAATCCCACCACCACGTCTAGGGAACAGACACAGAGACTGGGGTTATATGGATGAGCTGGAGCTGTGGATAGGGGCTGAGGGTTTGGGTTTAGGCTGGGACTAGGGATGGACTGGTGATAGAGGTTAGTAGCTGGGGGTTGGGGCAAGGCTACCGTGACCTCAGGGGCTGGAACGATGGCTGGGGGCACATGCAGTGAATAGGTTGATAACACAAGCGTCGGCTGCAAGGAGCCGAGATAAGAAATCGGGGGACTCCTTTCAAGATTTTGGTGGGGTAAAAATGTACTGTACTACCCCCCCCCCCCCCCCCCCCCCCCCCCCACACACACACACACGCACACACTCTCAGTCCCTCATCCTCTCTCTCTCTGTGTCTCTGCTTCTGTCCCCCCACCCTGTCACTCTCTCAGCCAGACGCTGATGTCACACACTGACAGATTTCATTGTGTCTGGCAGGGAATAGGGAAGCAGAGAAGGCTGGGACTCAGCTGATGTGAGTATGACAGCAGTGGTTCGCCTCTTTGTTGCTCTGAGACACATCTAGAGCTTTAACAGTTATCTTGAGACACATCAAGTAAACAAATATAGCATAATGTGTCACCCAAAAGATATCACCTGCAGCCTACAAGCACCAAACAGGGCAAATGTTGCCTGACTGAAAAAAAAAAAAAAATTACATTGTACAAGATCAGGCTCAATAGCACATGGGTCCCGATCCTTTTCCTAACATGAGCCTTCCTTTCTCTTTCAGCTCCAGAAAGTCACAAAGATGGAGACTGAGGTTCAGAATTCAACCTCCGGGCCAGACATCCGCAAGGGGCTTCTTGTTCTTGTGAGCCCTTGCGTGTGTGTGTGTGTGTGTGTGTGTGTGTGTGTGTGTGTGTGTGTGTGTGTGTGTGTGTGTGTGTGTGTGTGTGTGTGCGTGTGTGTGTGTGTCTGGGTACCATGATGAGACATCCTTTTGCTAAGGACCAACAGCCAGAGGTGCTCTTACTAAAGCTGCTCTATAGTACTTAATTGTAATCTCAATCTAATCCAATCCATAAAGGGACAAGTCCTATCCCCGCACTAGAGGTTCTTTAAGGCAGGTCAGGTGACCCCACAGATTAGGGGTTGGTCTGCCCCGGGATGGCGTGAGAAAGAAAATCAAAAAGAGGAAGGTAAAATGATGGTTGTTTCTTGCGGAGGTGTAAAAACTCTGCTTTCTGACAGCACAAGACTAAGGTGGAAATGGAATGGATAGAGGAGTGTGTTGGCCGTGGCGAACGATTGGGCTGTTTCTACAAGTCATTTTGACCGACATCACTGATTTGTTCATTGATTGTTTACCTCACGTTTCATTGTCACGTGCACAAGTATAGTGAAATGCCTTTTCTTGCTAGCTCTTTCCCAACAATGCAGTAATCAATATCAGTAGTACTTTAAAATAAAGTAGAACAAAAACACACAAGAAATAGAAATAAGCAGAACAGGAAGTAAGTAAGTAAGCTACAGTATATACAAGGTCAGTTCCAGGGTCAGTGCCAACACCATATTTACAATGTGCAGGGAGTGGTTGGGATAGATTGATTGTTTGCCTCTTAAAGTATTCAGTGAAGGAGAGGGAGGGTGTGTGTGCGTGTGTGTGTGTGTGTGTGTGTGTGTGTGTGTGTGTGTGTGTGTGTGTGTGTGTGTGTGTGTGTGTGTGTGTGTGTGCGCATATGTGTGTGTGTGCGTGCGTGTGTGTGTGTGTGGCCACTTCTAAATCCTTAGACCAAACACAAAAAGACTGAAGTAAACAGTCCCTAAAAAATAACCCTGTTTACACTTCTCTACAAAAGAAGGAGGGTTGTGGATGACAGGCAGATGTAGGTCCATGGGAGGATGGAAAGTGAGGGAAGGGGAGTGAGGGGGAGAAAAGGAAAGACAGAAAATGGAGAGAGTGATAGACAGAACACGAAATAATAAAATGGAAGGGAGAGAGAGAGAGAGAGAAGAGAAGGAGGTATCAGACAGAGAAAAGCCGGGTATTAAGGTGTCTGCGTGTTCCCCAGCCGAAACAGTTCGGAGGAGTTTGTGCATATATTGGGACGATATTTTCGTTTCGGACTTCAGTGAGGGTTTTTTTTCTCGCTCAGAGCCGTTCAGAGCCGAAGTCTACGCCTCTCGGTCGGTGATTGGTCAACAGCAGGGAACCTTCAATAAAGTCTTTGTTGTCGTTCACATACTTTCATTGAGAAATACTGCTCCAAACATCTACAGTTAGATGTACAAAAAAATCGCACAACTAAGATCTCCTCTGAAAAAAACGCCAAAATGAATTGCAGATTTCTTGAGCTATCTTAGATCTATAGATAGAGGAATTAGTTTTGTACATGGAGCAGTTTCCCTACACCTGTTAATCCTTCACACTGGAGTGTCAGTACCTCATTGGACAGGCAGCACAATCTGACACAGACACTTAATAGCCTTTACAAACAACCTGACCATTCACCCACTTGTTTGCTTACCACGTAATTAGTATAGATTGATGGTAATATGCATTCCAGGCCCTATATTCAATATCACTATAGCCGAACGTGTTCTACTCGCCAAAACAATCCAAAGAAATTGGATTCGTTCTATAAACTGGTGGTCATGTAGAAAATATATATTTATATGCTTTTGCCCAGTGGTGTAAAATACTTAAGTACAAATACTTTAAAGTACTTTTTTGCGGTATCTGTACTTTACTATTTAGATTTTTACGACTTTTACTTTTACTTCACTACATTCTTGAAGAAAATTAAATACTCCATACATTTCATTGACACGCAAAAGTACTCATTACATTTAGAATGTTTAGCAAGGCAGGAAAATGTGTTAATTCTAGTGATGCATCGATATTACATTTTTGGCCGATACCGATATCCAATATTTTCCTTGCCCAAAAAAAACCAATACCGATAACGATATTAAGAATTTTAGCGGCATTTTAAGCATTCTAGTACCGTTAAATAGTTAACACACACACACACATGGACACAGCAGTCTAAGGCACTACATCTCAGTGCAAGAGGCGTCACTACAGTCCCTGGTTCGAATCCAGGCTGTATCACATTCGTGATTGGGAGTCCCATAGGGTGGCGCAGAATTGGCCTAGCATCGTCCGGGTTTGGCCGGGTGAGGCCGTCATCGTAAATAAGAATTTGTTCTTATTTGCCTGGTTAAATAAAGGTTACACACACACACACACACACACACACACTGACCAAAAAGTTATTCTGTTGGCATTTACGTATGTCCCCATTACCAGTAAAACATAATCAAAACCTATTTCTTTCAGCTGTGCTGTTTCGTTGTTCATTTGTTCAGTCGTTTCGTTCTCAACCAGGATTTCTCATACTATGGAACGCCGTTTGGGTCTTTGCGTGTCAAATAAGCTTGTTGATCAATTAGGACCTGAATATGACTGCACATCACATAATAATTTAACGCATTCATGCATTTTTTTATGTAGTTATTACACATTTGATTACACTATTACTCGTATTTCATATGTCACAACGATTCATCGATATGTATGCTATGATGCTGGTAAAGTTGTCTAGCGCACCTATGTACAGTGCTGGTCATAAACAAAAGCTAGCTAGCTCATGGATGCAATCAATGTTCTTCCCCAAAAACATAGCAAAACAACATAATTGGTTTCAGTAGCTATAATTAACTAGCTAACTATATGGCTAGATGTCATAATCTAAAATAACCCTAATTTATAAGACAGTTCTTATTTGATTAATGGTGGTCGGACCCATCTATGTGAAGCTAGCCACAATAAGGACTAGCCACAATAGTGGACTTTGAGGCAAGCCTTCAAAATAAAAGTATGTCATTGACAGTGATGCAAATGAATACAAATAGTAGAATTATTCCATAATTGACTAGATCATGCTAAACGAGGTTGGAATGTTGTTATATAAAATCCACAAAAGACAATAATTTGTTAATTTGACAAAAATCTGTTGAAATCATTTTGTATGTATTATACTTTAGAATTGCATTGGGGGAATACTTATTTCACTGTACAGCCTTACCTATGGATTGTGGACCAATGACATGGGGTATCAGTCTCCTCAGTGACACCCAGAGAACATTAGCGTCGTAGCTCTTATTGTGGGACTCTGAAACAACATTTATTGTCAACCTACTGTATGTGTATTGAACACTATTCCCAAGGGGGGAAAAACACATTTTGGGTATTGTTTGGGGTATTGAGGAGACTGATACCACATTTCATTGACCCCCAATCTTTAGGTAAAGCTGTACAGTGCAATATGAATGTCAATACACGCAATAGGCTGACTCGGGAGGTGATTTCACACAGTCACAGTCCCGCAATAAGAGCTACAACACTAATATTTGCGTAAACTCTTCACAGTGGTGTTCTGTGTGTGTCATCGAGTAGACTGATACCCCACTTCATTGCTTCACATTCATACCTTGTTTAACATTATCTAGTCTAAATATGGCATAATTCTACCAATTGTAACCTTCTGCATCACTTTCAAATAGGTACTTTTATTTTGAAGGCAAACCGCAAATTCCACTATTGTGCCAAATGTAATCCTTATTGTGGCTAGCTTCACAACACATCATTTTTTATTTATTTCACCTTTATTTAACCAGGTAGGCTAGTTGAGAACAAGTTCTCATTTGCAACTGCGACCTGGCCAAGATAAGGCATAGCAGTGTGAACAGACAACACAGAGTTACACATGGAGTAAACAATTAACAAGTCAATAACACAGTAGAAAAAAGGGGAGTCTATATATACATTGTGTGCAAAAGGCATGAGAAGGTAGGCAAATAATTACAATTATGCAGATTAACACTGGAGTGATAAATGATCAGATGGTTATGTAAAGGTAGAGATATTGGTGTGCAAAAGAGCAGAAAAATAAATAAATAAAAACAGTATGGGGATGAGGTAGGTGAAAATGGGTGGGCTATTTACCAATAGACTATGTACAGCTGCAGCGATCGGTTAGCTGCTCAGAGAGCAGATGTTTGAAGTTGGTGAGGGAGATAAAAGTCTCCAACTTCAGTGATTTTTGCAATTCGTTCCAATCACAGGCAGCAGAGAACTGGAACGAAAGGCGGCCAAATGAGGTGTTGGCTTTAGGGATGATCAGTGAGATACACCTGCTGGAGCGCGTGCTACGGATGGGTGTTGCCATCGTAACCAGTGAACTGAGATAAGGCGGAGCTTTACCTAGCATGGACTTGTAGATGAGCTGGAGCCAGTGGGTCTGGCGACGAATATGTAGCGAGGGCCAGCCGATTAGAGCATACAAGGCGCAGTGGTGGGTGGTATAAGGTGCTTTAGTGACAAAACGGATGGCACTGTGATAAACTGCATCCAGTTTGCTGAGTAGAGTGTTGGAAGCAATTTTGTAGATGACATCGCCGAAGTCGAGGATCGGTAGGATAGTCAGTTTTACTAGGGTAAGTTTGGCGGCGTGAGTGAAGGAGGCTTTGTTGCGGAATAGAAAGCCGACTCTTGATTTGATTTTCGATTGGAGATGTTTGATATGGGTCTGGAAGGAGAGTTTAGAGTCTAGCCAGACACCTAGGTACTTAAGCCAGTCCGGTCGAACCTCACTAGCCAGATGAAGCTAGCTGGCTGCTTATAAAGTTAGCTTTGGGCAACAGGGTTAAGTAGCTGGCTAGCTATTTATTTTCATGAACTGAAGTTCAATTTCAATAGGCGAACAACAAGTGGCTGCCTAGCTAATACTTACTCACAAGGATTCCTAAATCATTGCTAAGAATAATGAAAATGACTGCAGTTTCTACTTGTCATTGTTTTCAGGCTGGTTGTATTGGTGCTAGCTAGGTACCAAGCTAAAGCTAGCTACCTTCCTCAGAAGTTGCGGTCAAACAAATAATGCTTTATTACCAACGCGGTATTGTAAACACATCGTGGCCGGTGTTTGCTTGTTTACAGACTTTTTTTGTACAGATTTGACAGTGCTACTGATAGTAGTGGTGACGCTTGGCTTGCACATGCAAAGTCAGAACACACAACATTCTATAATAGAACTGTGTTATTTGACGTGTCAAATTAAAAGCTTATTTAACGCGTTAAAATAGTGTTATTTGACGTGTATCTTTTTGACATGCAAAGACCCAAACGGCGTTCCCATAGTATGTTATGAAGCTAATAGCAGTGACGCTATTACTGTGTATCTCCGGTAGGGCAACATGTGTACTGGTGCTCGACCCTTCGGCGAAAGCCAACATCACCCACGACCGAGATCGGTTGATTGTCAAGGGCAAGGAATTCCATTATCTTGGCGTTAATGGATTTCGCCTGAAATGTTCTTACTCTTTCAAATGACTGCTCGACGTGTTGACTGCTCGATCCACACAGCAGACATTGTGGGCTAGGTTAGGAATGCTGTGTTGAACGTATTGCGCAACATTTTACGTGGCGTCATTACGTCATGTACCTACGTTATATAGGTATGCACGTCAGCTTTGATATAGGTTTTTAACATCAGTGTTTTTAGCTAATATCGGCCGACTCCGATATTTTCACCGATATATCGTGCATCCCTAGTTAATTATCAAGAGAACATCGATGCGCACGCCTACTGCCTCTGATCTGGAGGACTCACTAAACACATGCTTCATTTGTAAATGATGTCTGAGTGTTGTAGCGTACCCCTGGCTATCCGTATATTAAAATAATAAAATAATAATAATAAATAATACTTGTACTTTTGATACTTAAGTATATTTTAGCAATTACATTTACTTTTGATACGTAAGTATATTTCAAACCAAATACTTTTAGACTTTTACTCAAGTAGTATTTTACTGGGTGACTTTCACTTTTACTTGAGTCATTTTCTATTAAGGTATCTTTACTTTTACTCAAGTATGAGTATTGGGATATTTTTCCACCACTGCTTTTGCCTAGCCATCAAAACTGAGATTGAAAGAGAGCAACATGGGTATGTGTGTGCGCAAGTCTTGAATGTGTTTGTGTGTTTTTAAAACCCGTTGGCTTGCGCCGGCTGCCTGTGAAACGGGTGGTGAGGCCCTCCTCTCCTCCTTTCCTCTCTCCTTCCCTCCTCCCTCTCCTCCCAGCAGGTGAGATAAAGATGGAATTTGCATGCCTTCCAGGAGAGAGGGAAGAAAAGGGGGGGAGGAGAGGCGAAAGGGAAAGAGAGAGCGGCATAGAAAGCCAACGGAGAAAAAGAGAGGGTCTGGTGGACATAAAATGCGGTGAAGAAAGAGCAATGATTAAAGAAACGAAAGAGAAAAACGTGAAAGAAGAGAGAACGGGGAGCCTGCTTTCCTTACCCCTCAACAGCCCTCACGCCCTCCTTTACCGTTTTCCCTCTCCTTTCACTTCTCTTGAGTTGGGAGGCTGTCTGGGATTTCCACTCTGAGGTGGTGGGTATGGCTATACACACCCATACATACAGATGCTTGCTAGCCATAATGATAGAGAGAGAAAGAGAGAGAGAGAGAGAGAGAGAGAGAGAGAGAGAGAGAGAGACAGAGGCAGAGGCAGAGGCTACGCTACACTAACTCCACCTGTGACAGGGGTCACCTCTGAGGTGTGTGTGTGTGTGCCCCCTATTCACACCCCTGTGCCCTTTGAAGGAATGGGGAATAGAGGTGCTCTCGGGTATGACAGGTTCAAAGCAGACCGCTATGGTATAAATTACAGCTGAAAACTGGAGATGGCTATCCGTACACACTCATATAAGAGCATGGGCTACCAATGACTAAGCCAGGAAACTGCAATGTACGGAATGAGTCTGTTATTACTAGAGAGTGAACAATATACAAAATAACAATAAGCATACTATTTACAAAGCCTCACAATAGACACTGATTTGGATCATGAAAAACATATTTAAGAGGAATGGTAGTGCCATTGAGAGAAAGGGGGAGGGAGGGAGCTAAAGAGTAAGAGAGAGGGACAGAGACTGAGAGAGAGAGAACGAGAGAGAGAAAAAAGAGGGGGGAGGGTAGCTACACTAATCCAATTTCCAGAATTCCAAAGCAAATTCAGTCACCATACAGTGTATGAATTCCAGGTCAGATGACCAATACACACACCCTCCACTAGAGGGGCACATTGAGGGACATGGGATTTGGGAACGCTGAGAGTGGAATGGGAATTCCAAGGGAACCCAATGGGAATTACTTCGGAGAGAGAGAGAGAGAGAGAGAGAGAGAGAGAAAGGGTGTGTTCACAGTCACATGTGGGCATTTCTATAGGAACAAGGTTCTTCATATAATAACCTCCACCAAAACAGCTACTTTTCAGTATGCATTGAACTTCAATAGCCTACATGGTGAGCTGAGCTTTCATTTAGGGTGTGTCCCAAACAGCACCTTATTCCCTACATAGTGCACTACTTTTAACTAGGGCCTGGGTAGGAACTACCCTGAACGTATGTATCTCTTCTTATATCACACACTGACCCTAGTCGCTATATAGTTCAGTACTTTTGACCAGAGCCCTATAGGGAATAGGGTGCCATTTGGGATGCGGGCCAACTCTTCTTATATCACACACGGAGGGGGAAAAAAGCTTTGAGGACACTACATGCAGAAATAAGTCAGTTGGTCCACACGTAGAGGAGAGAACTCTAATGGTCCATCCATTCCCACTGAGATGCCCGCCTGCTGCCAAACACATTTAGTTCTTACAGTAAGTAGATATAGGGAGGCCCGACTTGACTGAAGTCAAATTCTCTCATCTCCCTTCCTCTTGTTCTCTCTTTCCTACACCTCTCGTTCTCTCTCTCCTTCCATCTCTCCCCCCCCCCCCCCCTCTCTCGCTCTCTCTCTCTCTCTCTCTTTCTCCCTCACACTCTTTCTCCTGCACTGTGAACAGACATAGGATTCCACATGCTCACCGAAGACACAACACACATGTCAGTCTTCTCTGGCAAGGTGGCAATACTGTCCCTCGTGTCCTCCATAGCTTTCTACTTGTACTCTTCCTTCAGCACTCCTTACATCTCCTCCTCTATATTCCCTTTCTGTTCCATTCCTGTCCTCTCTTCTCTTTCCTCGTCCCTGAGTTATTTCTATCTTCCTCATTGACCCTTTACTACATCTCTCCTCCCTCTCTGTCTTTATTCCCTCCTTTACCTCTCTCTCTCTCTCCCTCTTCACCTCATTCTATGGGAGTCTCAAAGGGGGCGGTCCTTTCCCTACATAAAGCACATTCCAGAGAGACAGTGGAACTCTCTCTCCAATCAGAGCACAGGGACGAGTCCATCATTCCTTCCACCTCTGTTTGAAACTCCTTGACAACAATGACACACTCTGGGAAGTGGAAGGCGCTCGGACGTCACGCCTCAACCACAGATCTAGAATCAGATTGGCCCTAATTAAACCTGACCTCGGTACTAACCTTAACCATAAGCTGGTGATTTATTACCCTGTGTCAGTGGTTCGTTGCATAGCTTATTAATGTAGTCTGTGGTACTACTGTAGGTTTAGCTGTCTCTGTTCTGCCTCTAGCTCTGACAGCTAGCCACACCTCGGTATCTCACCTGAGAAGACTAGTTCAGTTCACTCTCTCCACTGCAAGAGAGCAGTGCCGGTTGTGTCTGACCTTGTGAGTGCAGTGAGCAATGAGTGTGTTATCAATATGAATGAAAAAGGATATTAATTTCCATAGGATAGT
The DNA here is from genome assembly GCF_045791955.1 of Oncorhynchus clarkii lewisi. NCBI lineage: Eukaryota > Metazoa > Chordata > Actinopteri > Salmoniformes > Salmonidae > Oncorhynchus > Oncorhynchus clarkii. The sequence goes on from NC_092167.1 coordinate 27,524,886, forward strand.
AAAGTACTGTTATACTTAGATTTTTGACGAGAGAAAGAGAGAGAGCAAGAGAGAGAGAGAGAGAATGTCTACATGTTGATTTTTACTTCCTGTCACTGTCTCGTTGAAATGCATTTAAGCATTGACTGAATTGTTCCGGGACAAAAAAATGTTATTTTGTTGCTTTTTCAGGTGGAAAATAAACAAAGCTCACTGCATACTCACTGTGAAGAGCATTTGCTATGTCACTCACTGTGAAGAGCATTTGCTAATTTATGTTAATTATGAGCAAATGACCAATTAATTAATTACTATTAATATTGTTTATGACTAAATAGAAATACTGATGCATACACTGCTACTACTACTACCTGATGAATAAATAAATTGTATAAATTAACTTTTAATTTGAGTCCCTTTAATGTCAACTTTGTGTCATGTAAAATAGGTTGTTGTTTAATATCACATGCGTTCATTGAGTACCTGTGACATGGAAGAGTTTTGGGGGTAAAACATTCAAACGTTGTAACCTTGGACATCATGTGTGATGTGATGCGCCCCAATACTCAGTGACAGCGGATAATGTTAACTCTCACTTTTTAACAAGCAACGCAAAACCCTCATTCTCTCTACTTGCAATGTTCTATTCAAAGTTAAATTTAAATGGCACCCCCCAAAAAATACAAAAGAAACAGGCTACATAATCGCAACTGTGCGCATTGTAACAGTATCCACTCTACAAGGAGGGCCACGGCCAAATTTCTTGCAAGAAAATCTTTTCCACTGACATTAATGGACAAAAAGTAGGAAAATCCACAGCTTCTTACAAGTCGGCCGGTGCAGAACAGATCTAGAAAAAAATGTATGTGCGCTACAGCCGGGCGCCGGTGGCCCGCACTCCTTCCCTCAGAACTCTGAACAACTACAAAACGAACGCGGACAAATGGTCCCTGGAATGGAGCTTGTTCGTAACTGTGCAATAACGCTATAATAACACACGGACCATCCGTGTAAATATATAATTATTATAATTATTCATGCAATAAAAGTTTAAAACACATTTTTGGTAAAAGTAGGCTACAACATGAGACTTATTATTAGACCTGGGGCAGAAAATGAACACTTGTTATAAAGTATCCCCTCTATTTATACACTTTCGCCAACAAGACGCGGGTGGGTTTGGAGTCCGGCCCGTTTGAAGCAACCTGTCGCTGTTTTAACGGTTTGAATTGGTTAGATTTCATTAGAAATACATCGACAAGTGTGTGAAAGTAATTGTAGGCTGGCTACTCACCGCTGATTCCGACTCCTGGACCATGATACACAGGGTTACGAGCACCAACCCCACCGCGAGATTTCGCAGACTCTTCAAGTTTTTATTCATTTTTTTTTTTTTTTTAACAATTCTGCCTCAACTAAACATTGACAAATTCTACCAAAAAAAAACACATCAGAGAATTGTCATGTTCTTCTGCTAACTCGGTTAAAGAACAGAATAATTTTCAGAACGCAGTAGACAGATTCTTGTGGCGACTCCGAGCTTTCCAGTCGTGGGACCGTTCGCTTCTGCAAACCCCTGACTGACTTTTTCCTCTATCGACTTGCCAGCCTGCTACAGCCGGATCTACTTTGGATCAATGCGCATGCCCCTGACACTTGCTTCAACAGGTCTTGTGTGTGATATACTGTGCAATATCCCACAACTTTCAAACAAACCCCCCAAAAACGAAAGATTGTTTTGTTTGTATGCTAAGATATACAACTAATAAGTAGTTATATTTCGGTGTAGGTCTTTTTTCTTTTTCTTTTTTTTACAGTTGCAAACATACACTCACCAGTGTCGGGGCAATTTTTCGTTGCCTCAGGTTACAATCATCTGTTTTTACACAGCCTCGAATATTTACTTGACAGTTTAAAACGTCATCCTAACATGTTGCATGTCATTACCATACTGATTTAGGGGAATACTTGACGCGTTTTTGGAAAGGTCAGGGAATGTAGGGAATTATGTAGACAATTCCACAAAAATCACATTTTCTTGACGAGTGGTCAGTTATTCATTCGTTTTTCTCCTCTTTTGCAGTTGAATAGTGCAGTTTTACCATCTTTCGGCCTATAAAAGCATCCAAACCCAAGATATAAACTCAAGGTATCACAAGTGTTTTCAGCGTTCACCGTTCAACATTCAACATTCATAGCCTGTCACACGAAATGTATATTTGATCTCCTATTTAATCGAATTGGAACATCAAAAGAACGTTTAATTCGCTTGTAATCACTTTATTCGAGTAGTTACAGTGTAAACTAATAGGGCTTTCTAACTTGTGCGTTAAACTGGTAACAAGTGGGTAAAGGTAGGCTATGGAATATGAGTGACATGGCTAAGCCCCACCTCTCTCCTCTGCTCTCATGCACTGCGAAGCAGTTGCGGTGCGTGAAACAAGTCCGGCGGGGGACGAACGTTTTCACAACTGAACTTTGGTGAGTTTAAACTTTCCTTATAATTTATAGCGCAAACCGACGAAATTACCTAACTATTTGAACTAGTAGCTAACGAAAAGAACCGTTTGGTGCGTGATTCTAACCCCCTTTTTTTTGAAATTGCACTTCTAGTGCCTCTCTCTTCTCGTATTTCCCGAAACAGAGACGCTTTTTGGATTCTTCAATGAGCTCGTCTAGGCACTTGTAGCGGCGGCTAGGAGGGAAGACGGGACTGGGGGAGCACTACAGGAAAACTACCTGAGTTTTCTCTTCCAGCCGTGATTCAAAATGAAATTCTGGTGCGTTTATTTTAGCTACAAATTATATGTTGCCATAGTGGTATAGTTTGACATTGCTTATCAGCTGTTCTGCATAGCCAAACTATATAGAGCGAATACTTTCTTACAAAGTTATTAGGACTGCGAATTGGATTATTTGAAAAAGCAGACGAATATATAATTGTTTATTTATTTGATAGGATTTGTGTACTCGCTGTCAGCTGGGCAGTAGAAGCGACATTCGGGGTAAGTGCGATGTGTTTCCTCAACTTCTAGTGCCTCTCGAATCAAGTGTGCGCATGTATAATAATCTTCAAACACATTATGCGGCTACAGCCTTGACGTTTTTCTTCTTCTTCTATAGCTGCATTGCAAGCCTGAGATGTAGAATTTAGGGCAACATTGTGGCAAACAATAGCATGCATGACCAGGCTCGGTGTAGACTAACGGACATGCACAGCTCTATTGCGCAGAGTGGAGTGCTCGCACAGTCCATACATTCTGTATCCTTGGGCTATATGTAGGCTATTTCAAATGCTTCTATCAGGCGCTTGCATCATCTACATGTATTTCAAAATATATATAGACATGTGAAGAAAGTTTTTTATTATTATTATTATTATTATTGTAAATAATTCACAACATATTCACGCACAGTGTAGTTTTTTCTCGCTCGCTGCAGTTTTGTCTATGACATTGCACACTGTGCCTGGTTTATGCTGGATTCATTGGGTAATGCCTTCTCAGAAAATCACCCATCCTCTTTTGGGGGAATTTAAATATTTGTCTTGTGTTAATTGGACATTGTCCGTATACTTTTGAACGCTGATTACAAGAGCTCACCAGTCAAATTGCTGACTCACTTTTCATGCATAATTTGAGTTTTACGCATTTGGAAGTATTCTTTATTTCAACATCACACAGTGACAGTAGAGATGGAATTCTTACTATTATTATGATTCTCATTTTAAAATAAGTTACAGAGTTAAAGTGTACATAATTTATCCCCATGAATGAGTTACAACAATAGTATTTATTGAATCATTTTTATGCTGTCTGTTCAGGAGAAATTGGGACGGAATAGATCACTGCATTTTTGGTAGAGCCCGCTCAAATTTGTGAAAGCTCCAAACCCGCCCCTTATGAATATTCAAAACGTAATTAAGACGACCCATGACTCCAGCCACACCTGAGAGCAATTCCTTCACTGTACGGTGTAGGCCTACATGTCATTGTAATAGTTGTGCTCAAGAACATTCCGATGTGAAGTTTGTACATACTGCAATACTTTCAACAATAGTATGTAGCCACCAGTATTGCCATATTCCCTTGATTTTTGTGCTGCCAAATTTGTATGGTAATGTTATCAGAATTTAATGATGATTATAGTCATAGTTAAAGTCATAGTTTACACTTTCTTAGAAATTCATTAATTCTTCTGATTTACTGGTAATTCATCAACACATACATAATTTACAAGCAACTTTCTATGAAGGTTTGATTGCAAAAGGAACTCTTGATGCCCTGGTCTTTGTACTAAGACTGAGACAATCACATTCCAAGCAACCATTGTAGCTAAGGGAGAATTGACCTCATGAGTTAAAGCCTAGGTGATGGTTGCTCTGTGAACTAACCAAGTCTCCCGGTCCCAAGCAGACTTCCTCATCATGCTAGAGTATTTAGCCGATCTACACCCTGCATGATCGAAACAGTCTATTCTAAAGACGAAAACAGTGTGTGTGTCACTACAAGCAGCTGAAAGGGTAGATACATTGGCAAGAGAAAGTATGTGAACCCTTTGGAATTACGTAGATTTCTGCATAAATTGGTTATGCAATTTGACCTGATCTTCATCCAAGTCACAACAATAGACAAACACAGTGTGCTTAAACTAACAACACACAAATGATTGTATTTTTCTTGTCTATATTGGATACATCATTTAAACATTCCCAGTGTAGGTTGGAAAAGGTATGTGAACGCCTAGGCTAATGACTTCTCCAAAAGCTAATTGGAGTCAGGAGTCAGCTAACCTGGAGTCCAATCAATGAGACGAGATTGGAGATGTTGGTTAGAGCTGCCCTGCTCTATAAAAAACTCTCACAAAATGTGTTTGCTATTCACAAGAAGTATTGCCTGATGTGAACCATGCCTTGAACAAAAGAGATCTCAGAAGATCAAGAATTGTTGACTCACATGAAGCTGGAAAGGGTTACAAAAGTATCTCTAAAAGCCTTGATGTTCATCAGTACACAGTAAGACAAATTGTCTATAAATGGAGAAAGTTCAGCACTATTGCTACTCTACCTAGGAGTAGATGTCCTGCAAAGAGGACTGCAAGAGCACAGCGCAGAATGCTCAATGAGGTTAAGAAGAATTCTAGAGTGTCAGCTAAAGACATACAGAAATCTCTGGAACATGCTAACATCTCTGTTGACGATTCTACGATACGTAAAACATTAAACAAGAATTATGTTCATGGGAGGACACCACGGAAGGAGACAGTGCTGTCTAAAAAAAACATTGCTGCACGTCTGAGGTTAGTTAAAGAGCACCTGAATGTTTCACAGCGCTACTGGCAAAATATTCTGTGGACAGATGAAACTAAAGTTTAGTTGTTTGGAAGGAACACACAACACTATGTGTGGAGAAAAAAAGGCACAGCACACCAACATTGAAACCTCATCCTAACTGTAAAGTATGGTGGAGGGAGCATCATGGTTTGGGGCCTCAGGGCCTGGACAGCTTGCTACGATCGACGGAAAAATGAATTCCCAGGGTTGTCAAGACATTTTGCAGGAGATTGTAAGGCTATCTGACTGCCAATTGAAGCTCAACAGAAGTTGGGGGATGCAACATGACAACAACCCAAAACACAGAAGTAAATCTACAACAGAATGGCTTCAACAGCAGAAAATACGCCTTCTGGAGTGGCCCAGTCAGAGTCCTGACCTCAACCCGATTGAGATGCTGTGGCATGACCTCAAGAGAGCAGTTCACACCAGACATCCCAAGAATACTGCTGAACTGAAACAGTTTTGGAAAGAGGAATGGTCCAAAATTTCTCCTGACTGTTGTGCAGGTCTGATCCGCAACTACAGAAAATGTTTGGTTGCGGTTATTGCTGCCAAACCAGTTATTAAATCCAAGGGTTCACATACTTTTCCCACCCTGCACTGTGAATGTTTACACAGTGTGTTCAATAAAGACCTGAAAACGTATACTTGTTTGTGTGTTATTAGTTTAATTCGTGTTTGTCTATTGTTGTGACTTAGATGAAGATCAGATAAAATGTTACGGCCAATCTATGCAGGAATCCAGGTCCTTCCAAAGGGTTCACATACTTTTTCTTGCCACTGTACATACTGTAAGTATTGTTTTTCTCCGTCTTTGGGCTTTTGCCCAGTCCGTCTGGTCCTTCTCTTGTGGTTCCACTTGAGAATTTTTATTATTGTGGTTAGTTAATGGGGATTAATTATTTAAAAAAAGGTCCCTCCCTATATCCCTTATTGTCAACGAAGTCGTCTAAGTTAAAGTTAAGTTTAGGCATTAACCCCGAAATCTTAAGGTTAGGCATTAACTCAGAATGATTAAGGTCATGTTCAAGGCTTGGGTGAGGCTTAGAACTTTCAACATCTAGAGTCAGAGGCAGATGCTTATGCTTATGCCCATCCGCCATCCCCTCCCGCAACGACCTAGTAAAACTGAAACTACTTGATGGTAACAATGCTCACTGTTGACCCTAGTGGCCAGTTTCCATGTAAATCTCCCGACGTCCTCAGACATGGACGGGTGACCTGGCTGTTGTACTACCACCCTCAATGGTGGTCAGCCTATCAAGCGTAAGTCAATACATTAGTCCAACCTCCTACCTCTTTGTTGTCCTGGGGAGTGTGGCCTGAGTGAGTGACGGATGACTTCATCGGGTGGTCCTCTAAATAGTGGGACAGTGGGCATCTCCATGGTAACAGTTTTGTGGTAGGTATCCCGAGATCCTGTGTGTGTGTGTGTGTGTGTGTGTGTGTGTGTGTGTGTGTGTGTGTGTGTGTGTGTGTGTGTGTGTGTGTGTGTGTGTGTGTGTGTGTGTGTGTGTGTGTGTGTGTGTGTGTGTGTGTGTGTGTGTGTGTGTGTGTGGTTAGAGGAGTTTATGTGGTTAACCAGACTAACCAGAGATAGCAAAGTGGTTCCAATCTCAACCCTACTGTATCTCAGAGAGGTGGTGGAGCATGTAAGGAGTCTCTCTCTCTCGCTGTCTCTCGCTCGCTCTCTCTCTTGCACTCTTTCTCTTTCATTCTCTCGTCTTCTTACCATTCCCCTCCACCCTCCCCCTCTCTATCTCCTCTCTCTCATCCTTCTCCCCTATCCGTCCGTCTCTCTCCCTGCTACTGCAGACAGATAACATGTCTTTATCACACCCCTATCCACAGGGTTTGGAGATAACATTGACACACTCACACAGGGTCACACAGTGTCTTCACACAGTCACACACTTCTGTTCAAACGAGCCAAATCAGACTTTGATAAGCATAAATTCAATTTGAGTGGAAGTTTGGGTTTGCCCCTAAATGAACAGTTTTGATAGATGGGTACAAAATTATTCGGTCTGAAAACAGAACATCGCGTCAGTCTATGAACACTCCACGGAGGAAGTGCTGGACTGATGTCTGACGCAGCTGATGGCAAACTGTTTTTCACACACGCATGAAGAAAGGAGAGGAGCGGTGGAGGAGGGTGAGATTAAGCCGTGGTTTACATGACAGGAGGAACAGGATTTTTTTAAATATATTTTTTAAACTGCAGAAAGTGGCATCTAGGGTGTTTGAGTGAAAACGAGAGTTCATCCCTCCACTGCTCAGAATGTCATAGAAAGATATTTAGTAGTGAGAGTTTTCTAAAGGTGACAAATAGAATGGGGATTTTGTCAAGATAGCGTCAGTCTGGCTATCTTCCCAGTTCTCTTCAAATAGATAGGAGCTATCTCAGACACGTCATGGCCACATCAACACCGATAGAGCGTATCAACATTTGACTCACCTATCGGTAGGTAGATTGTCACTTTTACTTGTTGGGTCCTTACTGAACATGTGGCACTTACAACCTATAGTATGACATTTGTTTATGAATGACTCGTGAAGCATCTATGAAGGTCTCATGAAGGGTTTATAAAGGCTTCATAAAACCCGAAATTGTAATTCCTTTGAATCGGGAGTTTATTATCCTATTGGTCTGTTTACACGTCCATCCGTCATGTTGCTAGCCATTGTTGTTAGGAATTAAATCACTCAGATGATATGGATAAAGTTGTTTGGAGTTTGTCTCCGGGGGAATAGTACCAACAGGCAGTTGTGTATATTCTGTGTCTTGTTCAAGACACATGGAGTCACGGGGAGTGTGTTTGTGTGTGTGCACGTCTAGCCCTCTTCTGCTCTCGTCATTGGAATGTTTACGTTGATACTTTTGTCCTTTATCTTAGCCCCCCCCCCCTCCTCCTTTCTGTCATCCCTCCCTCTTATCCCTCCCTCGCTCTCGGGTGGAATTCGCTGCCTGGCAGAACATGTCGGGGTCTCTTCCTCTCCGCAGGTGTCACCTCTACAACAAAAAAAAAGAAGTGCTATCTAGAACCTTAAAGGGTTCTTCGGGCTGACCCCAGTAGGAGAACCCTTTAAAGAACCCTTTTTGGTTGCACGTAGAACCCGTTTGGTTCCAGGTTGAACCCTTTTGGTTCTATGTAGAACCCTTTTGGGTTGCATGTAGAACCCTTTCAGAGGCCGAATAACTCTTTTGGAACACTTTGTGTAGAGTGTAGAACGAGTGTAGAACATTCCTCCACTAACTGATCACTTTTGATTTGTGGTTCCTACCTCCACCCTCTCCTCACCCTCCCCTACTCCCTGTGTGGATATGCATGGCCCAAGGGGGTGGAATGCAATAGAAGGCTGTAGGTGCCCAATGGCGTGTGTGTGTTTGTGTGTGTGTGTGTGCATTGTGTGTGTATTTCAGTGAAGGGTAAAAAGCGCCAGAGGTAACACTTACATACCTAAATCTAAATGACCTTAGATGGTTGAGATAGTCACAGGTTTTATTGAGGGTTAATATATGCTCCCTGGGGTTAAACAAAATAGGAGACATTTATGTGCTCGGAACAGCTATTTAGGAAAGTTCAGTTCTTAGCGGTGACTTCCTAAAAACATGAAGATCTGAATGTTCAAAGTGGTAGAAAAAAAAGCACCGGTTTCAAAAAAATATGGCCGGCAGGGCTAAGTGAAAATAATAAAGAAGGAAAATATATTTTAAAACACTTTTGAAAATCATCTGTTTTGAAATGCAAAAGCCAAAGCGTAGGCAGCAGGCAGTATCCTGTGTGTGTGTGTGTGTGTGTGTGTGTGTGTGTGTGTGTGTGTGAGTGAGTGAGAGAGATCCGGTGTTTATTGTTACCTGATGAAATTGCTGTACAATATGATCTTGTTGCCATCTGATGCAGATGTCATAAATCAGCACTGCAGAGCTCTCACAGTCCTATGCAGTGCCTTGATGGTATTACTGTTGATGATATCTGGAAATGTGCATGTACACCCTGGCCCATCTACTGTTGCTAGCCCCAATTCTGACTAGTGCTCTGATATCTGCTTCACTGATTTCTGCTCTCGTAAAAGCCTGGGTTTCTGCACGTTAACACAAGAAGCTTATTACCTAAACTGGATCAATTGGAAGTGTGGGTTCACAGCTCCAATCCAGATGTGTTGGTCATTACTGAGATGTGATTAAGGAAGAGTGTTTTGAATACTGATGTTAACCTTTCTGGTAATAACATTTTTCGGCAAGACAGATCTTCCAAAGGTGGGGGAGTGGCAGTCTTTACCAAGGAACACCAAGTCTGTCCCCAAACAATTTGATTTGCCGGTTTTAAGTATTAAACTTTCAAATAGCTGTTTGTTGACTGTTGCTGGGTGCTATCGTCCTCCATCAGCACCAGCCTGTACCCTACCTGCCTTAAACTCTCTCCTGGCCCCTTACACTAAGTCTGAATGTGTCATGCTAGGTGACCTAAACCAGGACATACTTAAACCACCTGAACAAGTCCTAAAGCAATGGGACTCCATACATTTTTCTCAGATTATTACCAATCCCACAAGGTATGACTCCAAACACCCAGAAAAGGCTACTCTTCTTGATGCTATCCTCACAAATAATCCTGATAGGTATCAGTCTGGTGTTTTCTGTAATGACCTTAGTGATCACTGTTTTACAGCCTGTGTTCGTAATGGCTGCTCAGTGAAACGACCTGTCCTGATTTGTTATAGATGCTTGCTAAAAAACTTTAATGAGCAAGCCTTCATTCATGAACTGGCCTCTGTAAAATGGTATAGAAACAGCTTGATCCCCCCTGTCGAAGACGCTTCGACCTTCTATTTTGATATTTTCAGTGGTATTGTTAACAAACACTCCCCCAGGTTCAGCCCCTGGTTCGACCGTGATCTTGCAGAGTTACTCCACCTCAAAAATTGCATTTTGTGAAAGGCTCGGCACACAAATTCTCAGGCTGACAGGCTATCCGTAAGGCCAAAGTTAGTTACTTTAAGGAGCAATTCTCTCTGTGGGTCTAACCCCAAGAAGTTCTGGAAAACGGTTAAAGACCTGGAGAATAAACCCTCCTCCTCACAGCTGCCCGTGTCCCTTAATGTTGATGATGTGGTTGTTACTGACAAGAAACACATGGCTAAGTTCTTTAATCACCACTTCATCAAGTCAGGATTCCAATTTGACTCAGCCATGCCTCCTTGTCCGTCCAACATTTCCTCATCTCCCACCCCTTCTAATGCAACTACCCCGATGCTTCTCCCTGTTTTCCCCCCTGCCCCGCTACAAAGTTTCTCCCTGCAGGCAGTCACTGAATCCGAGGTACTAAAGGAGCTCCTGAAAATTGACCCCCAAAAAACATCTGGGTCCGATGGTTTAGACCCTTTCTTCTTTAAGGTTGCTGCCCCTATCATTGCCAAGCCCATCTCTTTTATCTCTTTTAACCTGTCTCTCCTTTCTGGGGAGGTTCCCATTGCATAAATTTATATTTCAAATCCCAGCCCTCGTCCCCGCAGGATGGCTTTTTGGCAGGCCATCATTGCAAATAAGAATTTGTTCTTAACAGACTTGCCTAGTTAAATAAAGGTTAAATAAAAAAAATGAAATTAATCTCTCTACGTCTTGCTGCACTTTCTCAGTCAGGGGAACATGCCTTAGATCTGTAAGATGCAAGAAGCAAAGGTTTCTATCTATTCCCTCTCTCCTTCTCTCGCTCTTTCTCCCTCCCTCTCTCTCTCTCTCTCTCTTTCTCTCTCTCCACCTTTCTGTCTCGCTTTCCCCCTCTCTCTGTTCCGACTGTGTTCTCTGTTTTCACTTTTTTGTGTGGGTGGATGGAAGTGGGCTACCTAGGGCTGCAGTCCAGCCTCTCTCTCTCTCTCTCTCTCTCTCTCTCTCTCTCTCTCTCTCTCTCTCTCTCTCCCTCCCTACTCCTGTACCTCTCATATGACACCCAGAGGAGTTCTGAACTGCCCCTTCCTCATATTATCCTCTGTGTCTCTCTCTCTCTCTCTCTCTCTCGCTCTCTCTCGCTCTCTCTCTCTCTCTCTCTCCTTCTTCCTCTCCTTGGGTTTCTTCTCAGGTCATATAACCTATAACCTAAGGCCTTTATAATGAGAGCGTTAGGAGACCTATAAACTATACAGTCAGGGCCATTATTATTTGCCATAAGGCACTCAAGTAATACTGCAAAAAACGTTTTGTCATTAATACAAAGCGTTAAGCTTTGGGCATCACTGAGTACCACTCTTCATATTTTCAAGCATGATGGTAGCTGCATTATGTTATGGGAATGTTTGTCATCGGCAAGGACTAGGGAGTTTTTTTTAGGATAAAAAGAAACAGAATACAGCTATAAGCACACAAAAAAATCCTTGAAAATCCTGGTTCAGTCTGCTTTGCAACTGACACGGAGACAAATTCACCTTTCAGCAGGACAATAAACTTAAACACAAGTCCAAATCTACACTGGAGTTGCTTACCAAGGCGACATTGAATGTTCCTAAGTGGCCTAGTTACAGTTTTGACTTAAATCGGCTTGAAAATATATGGCTTGACTTGAAAATGGCTGTCTAGCAATGATCAACACTCAACTTGACAGAGCTTGAAGAATTTTGAAAAGAGTAAAGGGCAAACAAAAAAATACTATGCCAAAGTTGTTTCTATAAAGTATTGACTCACGGGTGTGAATACTTATGTAAATGAAATATTTCAGTATTTCGTATTCAATTAATTTGCTAACATTTCTAAAAACACTTTGTCATTATGGGGTATTGTGTGTAGATGGGTGAGCAATATTCTTTGGATCAATTTTGAATTCAGGCTGTAGCGTAACAAAATGTGGTGTAAGTCAAAGCATATGAACACTTTCTGAAGGCACTGTGTTACACATAGATCTAAATGGATCTATACCCTGATTTCCCATGCAATACCCATACCCACTAACTATAGCTAGTCTCATATTAGCTATATTTTATACTTTGTGTTTCTAATGTTAAGGTGATAACCATAGTTTGACTTTGCAAAGCTGTCATGAGAGAGGCTACCCTTGCTGTCTTGAATCTTTACTGACTTCTATAAAACAGACAGTGTGTGGGATAGGATGACAAGTCATACCTGCAGAGACACAGGAATGTGTTGCAATGCCCTCTCTGTGCAGTAAAAACACAATGAAGGTTAAAACCATACAACAAATGTGTGTCGGGGTGGAACGGTGATGACACTTTATTTGTGTTTTTAGCCGTGTTTATCACATCTAAATCACTGATAGGAGCACATTAGATCTTGGATTTTGTCTGTTAGCTAGCACCTGAATCAGTGCAATGTTGGTATGTTTTCTCCTTTAGAACCATTGAAAAAACCATACATCTTCCAGTTGTAGTTCTAGTGGTTGCATGGTGAATGTCCCACACTGGCATCGTTTCAAATATCAAACCTCTCTACAGAACAGTGTCAGCTTGCCCCCTTATTGGTTGAGGTAAATCCAAGGTCAGAGTTCAGCTCAACACAAAAGCTGAGGGCTGGCGCGTAATTGTTTGGGGTCGTAGCTTAACATTCCTTCTTCTTAAGGTTTGTTTATCACACTCTGTCTACTTTATAAAAAGGTTGAAAAGGGGAAGAGGGGGAAGGGGTGTTCTTCTTACTGTCTCCTGTATCTATCTGTGCCCTTGAAGCAGTTTTGAAAAGGTGATACGAGCCTACCAGATAAGCTAAATGCCTGTTATGCTGGCTTCGAGGCAAGCAACACTGAAGCATGCACGAGAGCACCAGCTGTTCTGGTTGACTGTGTGATAACGCTCTCGGTAGCCGATGTGAGCAAGACCTTTAAACAGGTCAACATTCACAAAGCCACAGGCCCAGGCCAGATGGATTACCAGGATGTGTACTCAAAGCATGTGCGGACCAACTGGCAAGTGCCTTCCCTGACATTTTCAACCTCTCCCTGAGTCTGCAATACCTACATGTTTCAAGCAGACCGCCATAGTCCATGTACCCAAGGAAGCTAAGGTAACCTGCCTAAATGATTACCGCCCCGTAGCACTCACGTCGGTAGCCATGAAATGCTTTGAAAGGCTGGGTCATAGCTCACATCTACAGCATCCTCCCGGATACCCTAGACCTACTCCAATTCACATACCGCACCAACAGATCCACAGATGATGCAATCTCAATCGCACTCCACACTGCCCTTTCCCACCTGGACAACAGGAACACCTATGTGAGAATGCTGTTCATTGACTACAGCTCAGAGTTCAACATCATAGTGCCCACGAAGCTCATGACTAAGCTAAGGACCCTGGGACTAAACACCTCCCTCTGCAACTGGATCCTGGACTTCCTGATGGACCGCCCCCAGGTGGTAAGGGTAGGCAACAACACATCTGCCATGCTGATCCTCAACACGGGGGCCACTCAGGGGTGTGTACTGAGTCCCCTCCTGTACTCCCTGTTCACCCACGACTGCGTGGCCAAACACGACTCCAGCACCATCATTAAATATGCTTACGACACAACAGCCTGATCACCGACAACGATGAGACATCCTATAGGGAGGAGGTCAGAGAACTGGTAGCGTGGTGCCAGGACAACAACCTCTCCCTCAATGTGTGCAAGACAAAGGAGCTGATCGTGGACTACAGGAAAAGGCAGGCTGAACATGCCCCCATTAACATCAACGGGGCTGTAGTGGAGCGGGCCAAACTTTCTGCAATCCAGGACCTACAGTATATAATAGGCGGTGTCAGAGGAAAGCCCATAAAATTGTCATAGACTCCAGTCACCCTAGTCATAGACTGTTTTCTCTGCTACTGCACGGCAAGCAGTACCGGAGCACCAAGTCTAGGACCAAAAGGCTCCTTAACAGCTTTTAGCCCCAAACCATAAGACTGCTCCATTTGACTGCCCCACTCCATTTGTTTTGTACACTGCTGCTACTCGCTGTTTATTATCTATGCATAGTCACTTCACCCCTACCGGCATGTACAAATTACCTCTAGCCTGTACCCCCACACACTGACTCGGCACCAGTACCCCCTGTATATAGCCTTGTTATTGTGTTACTTTTTATTATTTTTACTTTAGTTTATTTAGTAAATATATTAACTCTTCTTGAACTGCACTGTTGGTTATTAAGGGCTTGTAAGTAAGCATTTCATGGTAAGGTCTACACTTGTTGTATTCGGCGCATGTGACAAAGTTTGATTTGATTTATTCTTGTCAGTGAGTGAGGTGGGACGCCATTTTGGTTTTGGGTGGAAGTGTTGTCTTAGCTTGTCGGACATGCCTAGTCTTTTCTCTCTTAATGCCAGCGACCCTCTGGCCATTTTCCCCCTTCTCCCTTCTCTCTCTATCTCTCTGCACCACCACCCCTCCCTGCAGAGTTTGTCTCTCTCTCTCTCTCCCACTCTCTCTTTGTGTTTCAGTAGATAGTTTACGTGGCCTCAATAGATCCCCCTATAGGCCTGTTTTTAAGCTAAACCAACAGATCCGTTCCATCTTTACTTTGATGATCCTTATGATCCCTACAACATCATTACTTCAATCATTTCACCATAATACGATTCATAACCAATATAAAAAGTAAAGTGCCTGTGCAAGGGAAACTATTCTTCTCTTCTTTGCCCTAGGTAGACTAAAGTCAGTTACAAAGTTGTTTTAATGCTGTGACCCTATAGCTAAAGTTGGCTATAGAGAGACAACTGCATTATAAACCTTATGGTAAGACTTCAGAAATGTTAATGCGTGTGTTTATAGCATGTAATAAAGCATTATAACCACAGACAGCCTTGTATAAAGCTAGGAGCTAGGAGGATCCAGCCACAACACAACCCATCATTTAGGGGACACACACACACACACACTATGGTGCAGCTGATAAACCTGTATCAATGTAATCAGCCATGTAGAACCCTCCCTCTGTGTGTTCCCTTCTTTTCCCCCTGTAATTTGGCTTCCTCCCTCCCTTTTTCCATCCCTCTATTCGTCTCATTTCATCCCTTGTTCCCCAGCTCATGCCAGGCCAGGTAATCCACCCAGCCGGCTACATCATCCCTCCTCTGTTCATCCCTCCTTCCCTCTCTTACCTTATTCTCTGAGCTATCCTTTCCACTGATGGATAAGGTAATTCACAGGCTGCCTCCCAAATGGCACTCTATTCCCTTTATAGTGCACTACTTTTGACCAGGGCCTTTAAACGCTTAGGAAAAAATGGTGCCAAAAGGTTTTTTCAGCTGTCCCCATAGGATAACCACCTTGTTGGTTCCAGCAAGAACCCTTTTTTGATTCCACGTAGAACCCCTTTGAGTTCCACGTAGAACCCTCTGTGGAAAAGTTCCTACATGGAATCCAAAAGGGTTCTAAACCTGAAACCAAAAGGGTTCTACCTAGAACCAAAAAGGGTTATTCAAAGCGGTCTCCTATAGCAGGGTTCCCCACGAAAAACAGTCCCAGACCATTATTCCTCCTCCACCAAACTTTACAGTGCACTATGCATTCAGGCAGGTAGCGTTCTGGTATCCGCCAAGCCAGTCGTTCAGGCTGCCAGTCGGTGAAGCTTCCAAACAGTTCACTTTCATAGCAGCCACATAAAAACAGCATGATCCTTTAGCTCGTTGTACATATAATTCCTTCTCGCAACAATCTATGCCATTCTCCTCCTCTCACCTTTTCCCTTCACTTGTGGACTTCAGTGCACAACACATCAGGCGAAAAAACCTTTCCAAGCCAAACCTTCATATCATAACCGCTAACCGCTACACACAGGCAACATCATTGTCACATCATAGTCAGCTAGAACTACTAGAACTAACACGTTTGTAAACCTACGGCTACATTCATGCAGTGCAGTGTACAGTCAGGAATCAGTTTAGCAGTTACGCCGGCATGTCCTGGTGGCAATACATTTATAAAACCAAAAGCTTACCTTGACTTGAAAGAGTTCCAGTGCTGGATAGCCATAGCCAGCTAGCTAACATAGCATCCCTCTCTGTTTGAGACAGGTGTTTAAGTAGGCTAAACTAGCTAGCTGCATAAGCAGTTTAAAAGGTACACCAGCAGACGCCGGTGGCAATAATTAATACAACTAAAAATGTAGCTTGACTTGAAAGAGTTCCAGTGTTGGATAGCCATAGCCAGCTAATTAACATAGCATCCTAATCTGTTTGAGCCGGGTGTTTAAGTAGGCTAAACTAGCTGGCTGCATTTGCGAGCTAAGTGAAAGTTAAACAAATAAAAAATACTATCAAATATAGCTCTAGCTCTTTCTCTTTCTCTTGTGTCTCCTTCATTTTGGAACAAATTTATTTGTTCAAAACTGTTCAACTATTGTCTTTCTCTCTCTCTATGAGTCAACTACTCACCACACTTTATGCAAGGAAGTGCTAGCTAGCTGTAGCTTGTGCTTTTAGTAGTAAATTCATTCCCTGATCCTTTGATTGGGTGGACAACATGTCAGTTCATTCTGCAAGAGCTCTGATAGGTTGGAGAACAGAAGTTACAGTGTACGTCTATGGAAGGGAGTGAGACCATGAGCCTCCTAGGTACACTATGGTGCTACCCTACAGTGCTGAGGCTACTGTAGCCCTTCATTGCAAAACAGTGTGTTTTAATCAATTATTTGGTTACGTGAATATATTTAATATAGTTTAATCTAAAAAGGATAACTTTTTTAATGTTTCACTATTTAGATTTTTAAGAAATTCACTGAGGATGGTCCTCCCTTTCCTCCTCTGAGGAGCCTCCACAGGGTGACTCTGGCTATATGGAACCGAAGTAGGTCTTGAGGATGAGTGTGCGCACAGCCATGGTCCTGTGGTGTGCATGTGGTCTGCACATGAGACTACCAGACCACCCTTGTGGACTTTGGTGGTTCAATAAGAAAAAATAACTACATTTTGAGTGTGTAAAAAGAAGATAAGATATTATACAGACTAAATGTTTAATTTACACTGTTGGTGTTTTGTGCTATTGAAATATTTTGTCAGTGGCATTTGTTGTTAAAAAATAAAATAATGGGTGCATTTTTCAGAAGAGAAACAAAACATGCTTTTTCCATGTCTAAGCTTTCTTATAACTATCAGGATAGTTTTTTTTGTAATTACATATAAAGTATGTCAATATTGTACAACTAAATAATGTCTCTTGAAATTAAGAAACGAGGACATTTCTAGGTCAGAGGGGACGAATGTAAGGATTGGAATTGGATGTTAGTGATTAATTAAGAGATAATTGGTTGCCTGTCAAAAATAAATATTCTATGCTGCCTCTGTCTGGTCTTAACTTCATAAGTTGACAGTCAACTCTCTGAATCCTCTAAACGACGCAATACACCATTGTATCAACACACTTGTCACTTCCATTTAACAATTCTAAATCGCTGTGGCACAGTAGGCATCAAGTCACTTGCCGATAATGTTGCATAAAATGCTGCATTTAAAATAAAATAAACAATCACCTTTATTTAACCAGGTAGGCCAATTAAGAACAAGTTCTGATTTACAACTGCGACCTGGCCAAGATAAAGCAAAGCAGTGCGACACAAACAACAACACAGGGTTACGCATGAAATAAACAAAGGTACAGTCAATAACACAATAGAAAAGTCTATATACAGTGTGTGCAAATGAGGTAAGATTAGGGAGCTAAGGCAATAAATAGGCCGTAGTGGCGAAGTAATTACATTTTAGCTAATAAACACTGGAGTGATAGATGTGCAGAAGACGAATGTGCAAGTAGAGATACTGGGGTGCAAAGGAGCAACAAAAAATAAATAACAATATGGGGAGGAGGTAGTTGGATGGGATATTTACAGATGGGCTATGTACAGGTGCAATGATCTGTAAGCTGTCTGACAGCTGAAGCTTAAAGTTAGTGAGGGAGATATGAGTCTCCAGCTTCAGTGATGTTTGCAATTCGTTCCAGTCATTGGCAGCAGAGAACTGGAAAGAAAGGCGGCCAAAGTAGGAATTGGCTTTGGGGGTGACCAATGAAATATACCTGCTGGAGCACGTGCATACGGGTGGGTGCTGCTATGGTGACCAGTGAGCTGAGATAAGGTGGGGCTTTACCTAGCAAAGACTTATAGATGACCTGGAGCCAGTGGGTTTGGCGACGAATATGAAGCGAGGGCCAGCCAACGAGAGCATACAGGTCACAGTGGTAAGTAGTATATGGGGCTTTGGTGACAAAACGGATGGCACTGTGATAGACTGCATCTAATTTGCTGAGTAGAGTGTTGGAGGATATTTTGTAAATGACATCGCCAAAGTCAAGAATCGGTAGGATAGTCAGTTTTACGAGGGTATGTTTGGCAGCATGAGTAAAGAATGTTTTGTTGCGAATAGGAAGCCGATTCTAGATTTAATTTTGGATTGGAGATGCTTGACATGAGTCTGGAAGGATAGTTTACAGTCTAATCAGACACCTAGGTATTTGTAGTTGTCCACATATTCTAAGTCAGAACCGTCCAGATTAGTGATGCTGGGCGGGCGGGCTGGTGTGGGCAGCGATCGGTTGAAGAGCATGCATTTAGTTTTACTTGCATTTAAGAGTAGTTGGAGGCCACGGAAGGAGAGTTGTATGACATTGAAGCTCATCTGGAGGTGTCCACAGTGTCCCAAGTAGGGCCAGAAGTATACAGAACGGTGTCGTCTGCGTAGAGGTGGATCAGAGAATCACCAGCAGCAAGAGCGACATCATTGATGTAAACAGAGAAAAGAGTCGGCCCGAGAATTGAACCCTGTGGCACACCCAATAGAGACTGCCAGAGGTCCGGACAACAGGCCCTCCGATTTGACACACTGATCTCTATCTGAGAAGTAGTTGGTGAACCAGGTGAGGCAGTCATTTGAGAATCCAAGGTTGTTGAGTCTGCCGATAAGAATGTGGTGATTGACAGAGTCGAAAGCCTTGGCCAGGTCGATGAATACGGCTGCACAGTATTGTCTTTTATCGATTGCGGTTATGATATCGTTTAGGACCTTGAGTGTGGCTGAGGTGCACCCATGACCAACTCAGAAACCAGATTGCATAGTGGTGAAGGTACGGTGGGATTCGAAGTGGTCTGTGATCTGTTTGTTAACTTGGCTTTCGAAGACCTTAGAAAAGCATGGTAGGATAGATATAGGTCTGTAGCAGTTTGGGTCTAGAGTGTCTCCCCCTTTGAAGAGGGGGAAGACCGCGGCAGCTTTCAGATCTTTGGGGATCTCAGACTATACGAAAGAGAGGTTGAACAGGCTAGTAATAGGTGTTGCAACAATTGCGGCGGATCATTTTAGAAAGAGAGGGTCCAGATTGTCTAGCCCAGCTGATTTGTAGGGGTCCAGATTTTGCAGCACTTTCAGAACATCAGCTATCTGGATTTTGGTGAAAGAGAAATGGGGGAGGCTTGGGAAAGTTGCTGTGGGAGGTGCAGAGCTGTTGACCGGGGTAGGGGTAGCCAGGTGGAAAGAATTGCCGGCTGTAGAAAAATGCTTATTGAAATTCTCGATTATCGTGGATTTATCGGTGGTGACGGTGTTTCCTAGCCTCAGTGCAGTGGGCAGCTGGGAGGAGGTGCTCTTATTCTCCATGGACTTTACAGTGTCCTAGAACTTTTGGGAATTTGTGCTACAGAATGCAATTTTCTGTTTGAAAAGCTAGCCTTTGCTTTCCTAACTGCCTGTGTATATTGGTTACTAACTTCCCTGAAAAGTTGCATATCGTGGGGGCTATTCGATGCTAATGCAGTACGCCACAGGATGTTTTTATGCTGGTCAAGGGCAGTCAGGTCTGGAGTGAACCAAGGGCTATATCTGTTCCTGGTTCTATATTTTTTAATCGGGCATGCTTATTTAAGATGGTGAGGAAAGCACTTTTAAAGAATAACCAGGCATCCTCTACTGACGGAATGAGGTCAGTATCCTTCCAGGATACTCAGGCCAGGTTGATTAGAAAGGCCTGCTCGCTGAAGCACTCAAAGTTTAGAAGGTCTATAATTTTCATTGAACACAATCAAAGTTAACATAAGTCCTAGATGCTTTCAGTTGCTCAACTTATTTTAACAACATGATGTTACACTCCAAAGGGATACGTTGAAATAACATGCTGTAGGTAATTAAATCATCTAAATTAAAAGGTGTTTATTTTTTAGCGTAGTGGTTATTAATATTTAGGGATATCATTTGAAATAGGCCTTGTGAAATGATTGTCAAAAGGGCATGTTGGTCTAGAGATTATTTATGGGTTGATCAAAATCCAAATATCAAAACATTCTTTTAACAACTCCAAAGCAATTGCATGTGGCGCAGAAACCACTGATTCGCTGCATTTTTCCATTATCAAGACACCTGCTGGTAACACTTAACTGGTTAGGATAGCTCAGGAGGTATCCTAAATATCTGTAGACTAGGTGGGACTCTTCTGATTAAAAAGGCTTCATGCACTGCTTTTATTTTTACCCATAAAAGTAGGAGTAAAATGTCTCAATTCTCAGCATTTACCACCAATTTTCTACTCTACACTTTGTGGATATGGGCCCTGGGTTTTAACAGGCTCTGAAAGGATACAGGTAGATAAGTCACTCAGTAACAGTCAGTTGACCCAGCACCCATAACACTGCTGAGGCTTGCCCGCTAACCCAGCTAGCATTGGTTAGCTTCCCTGGCCTAACTCTGACTGAGAATTCATCCTGAGCTAGCTCAGCGCTTTGCTACTGTAGGTCTACTTGCCCTGCAACTAAAAAAATTTGCTTAGTGCTATGCCACTGTAGGCCTATTTGGCATGCTACTAAAGAATTAGCCTAGCGCTATGCCACTGTCGGCCTACTTGACCTGCTACTAAAGAATTAGCTTAACACTATGCTACTGTAGACCTACTTGGCCTGCTTTGCAGTGCTAGCAATCAAAGAGAACTAAAGAGTTAGCATATGACGCTACATCTCCGTTCTCTACTACAAAGCCTTACGGCTACCCAGTGACGTAACCACTACCAAAAGCTTTGTTATCTAACAGACTCAGCTTCATTATTAGCTTTCTTCTTGAATGAAAATGACCTATCTAGCCAGAGATCCCCCGGTTGTGAATGGAATTCCTACTGTAGGCCTCTGGTGAATAGGCCTTCTGTAGCTATCTCGCTTGTAAATAGAAGTCCATCTGGCTTTGTTCCTGTCCTTGGCTTTGTCCAAAATGGCACCCTATTCCCTATATACGGCACTACTTTTTACCAGAGGCTTATGGGCTATAGGGAATAGGGACACAGCCACGGTCTTTCTACCGTGCCCAAAGGCCTCTAGCTCACTAATGAGGAAGACAGATGACCATTGTCACATTATCCCCACCCTGCCACACACACACACACACACACACACACACACACACACACACACACATACACACACTGGCCGGTCAGCAACTGTATTTGTCAACAGAGCCACCAGTTGCTCTACATATTTATTTAGTTGGGTCTCTGTTCCTAAAATAGCCTCCGCTAGCTAGCGCATTAGCTAACTCACTGTGTGTGTGTGTTGGCCAGAGGAGAGGAAGAATGGAGAGAAAGCTTTCTATCAGAGAATAGTGATTAGTGTGCTACTGTACTGTATACATTTATTAAGATAAAAAAGTAAAAATGTTCAACTTTATTTACAAATTGTTATTTACAATGACGGCCTACTCTCCCCTAACCCGGACGACTCTGGGACAATTGTGTGCCGCCCTATGGGACTTCCGATCACGGCCGATTGTGATACAGCCCGGGATCGAACCCGGATCTGTATGGACGCCTCTAGCACTGCGATGCAGGGCCTTAGGCCGCCGTGCCACTCGGTCATGACAAAGAGATGGAGAAAGGGAACGGGGAAGGGAAAGATACAGCATATAAAAGAAAGAAAGAGAAGAAGGTGGGTAAGAGAAGTATTAGAAGAGTGTATGTAGTTTATGTGGGACAGACTGAATGGATGGTTGTCCGTAAAACGTTACATTTCCCAGTATTGTGCAAATCTCAGTATTGACTCCAATGCATGATATTACTTGAATGTTCTAGCTTTGGAAATGGACTTATAATTGCTTACTTTATAAGCTATTATCACATTCCTGCCAAGCTTTCTCCAGGGATTACATAGCATATTCCACTGTCTCCCCCATGTTCTAGAATCGGAATGGGAACAGAGCTACAGGTGCTAGTCGCCCTTTCAGTTCAATTAAACAGATCTGGGGTCAGGTTACCCAACACTCAAACCTTTACCATTAGGAAGTTAAGGTGATGTCTCTGTCATTTAGAACCTGGATCAGTGCATAAAATGATGAAATATCTTACTGTGTATTAGTAGGTTAATACGGTCAACTTCTACCTAAGGCAGTGACTCGCTAGGTGTTTTTCCCCTGGAGGAAAGCATTCCCAAAGCATTCCCATTCCTGTGACATTCCCGACCGGTAACAGGGACAGGTCCAGGCTGAAACTGCGTCTGAAGGGCTAACGAACTGTTGCTAGGGGCGACAACTCATCAGCATTCCTCAATCCTCACCCTTATATCACCAGCGATGCCCCCCCTTCCCCCCAACACCTCCCATCAGTAACTCGCCCCCTAGGCTCTAGCAGGGTCACCCACCTGTCTACCCCCTCCCCTCCTCCTCCTCTCTGTCTATCCCTCTCTTTCTCTCTCTTCCTTCTCGCCACTCTAACCTCGTCTCCTACATCTATCCTTTTCACAATATCATTCTCTTGCTCTCTTTCTCTTTTCCTCTCCCTCTTAGCCTGTCCTTTCCTCCACTTCATCTTACTTTCCCTCCACATCTCCTTCTTTCCTACCCCCTTTCCCTCTTCTCTCCCACCTCCTCCCCCTCTTTGAGCCGCTGGCTGCCTCCCTCTCCCATGTGATCTCTCTCCCTCTCTCTCCCCCTGCAGCATGAGAAATGAATGTCTATAAATTACTAAATAACTGCAATACCCATAAATCCTTGCTAGCAGGGTCACTGAAAACCACAGATGTATGGGATCATTTGTAGTTCAGAGGTCAGGGGTCACAGGTAGCTAACGTGAGGTGAGGAGCCTTTGGTGAGGTGTCATGATTTAGACGGTTCCTTGGTATATCACATAACCATCCCAACATTCCTTTCTGGTGGGACTGAACAGAACAGAAATGTGTCATAAAGGGAAAGTGCCTGTGACCTGTGACCTGTGGTTCAGAACTGTTTAGAGTTTATCTGTGAAGCGTTAGAGGGGTTATTTGAAGGTCTGATGATTTTAGGAAGGTCAACTAACTGATAAGACGAGGTGATTGAGGGAGCCATATAGCCACTCAGGATTTGAGCCACTTTGTCTACAACGAGAGAAAGTGGAAGGATGTATCACAAAGGGCACCCTATTCATGTGGGCCCTGGTCAAAAGTAGTGCACTATAAAGGGAATAGGGTACCGTTTTGGATGCTGGCTAATTCTCTCTGAACCCCACTGATTACATTGGAGTCAGTTGTTAGAAGGACAGGAGTAGGAGATTGGGTGAAGCAGGGTGTTTTGTGGATACTTTGAGGTCAAACCACAAATGGAAGGAAGTCAGCTGTCGATACAAGTGATGTATAAGAAATGCAGTGGACAAAAACTTAGAGGAAAACTCCAAGATACAATATATATACAAGAGTATTTGGACACCTCTTAGTTGATTTGGCCATTTTAGCCACACCCGTTGCTGACAGGTGAAGTAAAATAGAGCACAAAATAGAGCACACAGCCATGCAATCTCCATAGACAAACATTGGCAGTAGAATGGCCTTACTGAAGAGCTCAGTGACTTTCAACGTGGCACCATCAGAGGATGCCACATTTCCAACAAGTCAGTTTGTAAAATTTCTGCCCTGCCAGAGCTGCCCCGGTCAACTGTAAGTGATGTTATCGTTAAGTGGAAACGTTTAGGTGCAACATCAGCTCATCTGCAAAGTGGTAGTCCACGCAAGCTCACAGAATGGGACCGCCGAGTGCCGAAGAGCGTTAAAATTGTCTGTCCTCGGTTGCAACACTCCTTACCAAGTTCAAACTGCCTCTGGAAGCAACGTCAGCGCAATAACTGTTCGTCGGGAGCTTCATTCAATTGGCTTCCATTGCCGAGCAGCCGCACACAAGCCTAAGATCACCATGCAGTGGAAACACGTTCTCTGGAGTGATGAATCACGCTTCACCATCTGGCAGTAAGACAGACAAATCTGTGTTTGGCGGATGCCAGGAGAACGCTACCTGCCCGAATTCATAGTGCCAACTGTAAAGTTTGGTGGTGGAGGAATAATGATCATGGTTGGGACTAGGTCCTTGAGTTGAAGGAAAATCTTAACGCTACAGCACATAATTACACTCTAGACGATTTTGTGGCTCCATCTTTGTGGCAACAGTTTGACGAAAGCCCTTTCCTGTTTCAGCATGACGCCGCCCTCATGCACAAAGTGAGGTCCATAGAGTAATGATTTGTCAAGATCAGTGTGGAAGAACTTGACTAGCCTGCAAAGAGCCCTGACCTCAATTCTATCGAACACCTTTGGGATGAATTGGAACGTCAACTGCGAGCCAGGCCTAATCTAGTGGAAAAACTTCCCAGAAGAGAGGAGGCTGTTATAGCAGCAAAGGGGGGACCAACTCCATATTAATACCATTGATTTTGGAATGAGATGTTTGACAAGATGGTGTCCACATGCTTTTGATCATGTAGTGTACTAGTGTGACAAGTTAACATGCCCTTATTAGGTTACTATGGCGTTATTGTTGAGTAGCCATGGTGTATGTAACCACAGGGTAACCGAGAGCAAGCATTAGCGACAGGTTGAACTCAAGGTCAGTTTAGGAAAATAATGGCTCCGGAGGAGATGGCTGCTGTTTTACGGTCCCCTAACCAATTGTGCTATTGTGTGTGTTTTTTAGCGTTATTTGTAACTTATTTTGTACATAATGTTATCAGATATCAGATATCAGGACAGCAATTACTCACCCCACACTGGAAGAATATTTTTTCTTTAACGAGTCGGACGCGAAGGATTTACTAAAGACACCCGACAAGGCCCTCATTTGTCTTTGTTTTATCCCATGTCTTATCCTGTGTAAATAGCCGGGATAATTATTTTCTCGTTTACATTTTAATCTCACTTTCTATCTATGAACTAAATATACTTTCCTGCAACCCGCCTCACCCAATGTGGTACGGATCTGCTGTTTTTCTTCCTTATAACTGGAACCTCCGTCAGGAGCTAGGCAGCTAACTAGCTACTAGTCTTTGTTAGCCATGGCTAGCGGTCTTGCCAGTCTTCACAGAGCGATATCAACCCAGAGCATATCGGACTACCACATCACCGGATTCCTGCCACTCTGGATCATTACACCGGATCATCGGAGCTAGCTAGCTACTACCGAGTGGCTACTGTTAGCTAACACCTCTGTCCTGAAGCAAGTACCAGTTAGCCTTGAGCTAGCCACGAGCTAGGCCCATATACCAGCTAATTCTAGGGCTACAATACCTCTTTTGCCAATTGGCCTGGACCCTTTGTTGTCAACGAAGAGCCCCGCCAATCCATCACGACTGGTCAGCCGACGTGGTCGCCCGATGTGGTCTCAATGAGCTTTTCCGTTGAGATGTCGCTGAAGACCCATCTTCTCACACCGGCCCACTAACTTTCTAAGCGCTGTGTCTCCCACTCGCCTAGTGTAGTACTGACTACTGAACGGCTCCCTGACTCACCTACTGCTGTTCTTTGGACACTATGATCACTCGGCTACACAGCTGATGCCGCCTGGACTGTTTCAATAACACCGTACCTCATTTTGTTTATCTGTTATCCCCAGCCTCGAACTCCGGTCCTGTATGTACCTAACTGACCTCAAGGTCCTAAACGATATCAAAACCGCCATCGATAAAAGACAATACCGTATTCATCGACCTGGCCAAGGCTTTCGACTCTGTCAATCACCACTTTCTTATCGGAAGACTCAACAGCCTTGGATTCTCAAATGACTGCCTCGCCTGGTTCACCAACTACTTCTCAGATAGAGGTCAGTGTGTCAAATCGGAGGGCCCGTTGTCCGGACCTCTGGCAGTCTCTATGGGGGTGCCACAGGGTTCAGTTCTCGGGCCGACTCTTTTCTCTGTATACATCAATGATGTCGCTCTTGCTGCTGGTGATTCTCTGATCCACCTCTACACACACAACACCGTTCTGTATACTTCTGGCCCTTCTTTGGACACTGTGGACACCTCCAGACGAGCTTCAATGACATACAACTCTCCTTCGTGGCCTCCAACTACTCTTAAATGCAAGTAAAACTAATCGAATGCTCTTCAACCGATTGCTGCCTGCACCAGTCCGCCCACCCAGCATCACTACTCGGACGGTTCTGACTTAGAATATGTGGACCACTACAAATACCTAGGTGTCTGGTTAGACTGTAAACTCTCCTTCCAGACTCACGTTAAGCATCTCCATTCCAAAATTAAATCTAGAATCGGCTTCCTATTTCTCAACAAAGCTTTCTTCCCTGATGCTGTTAAACATACCCTCGTAAAACTGACTATCCTACAGATCCTTGACTTTGGCAATGTCATTTACAAAATATCCTCCAACACTCTACTCAGCAAATTAGATGCAGTCTATCACAGTGCCATCCTTTTTGTCACCAAAGCCCCATATACTACCCACCACTGTGACCTGTATGCTCTTGTTGGCTGGCCCTCGCTTCATATTTGTCGCCAAACCCACTGGCTTCAGGTCATCTATAAGTCTTTGCTAGGTAATGCCCCGCCTTATCTCAGCTCACTGGTCACCATAGCAACAACCAACCGTAGCACGGGCTCCAGCAGGTATATTTCACTGGTCATCCCTATAGCTAACTCCTCCTTTGGCCGCCTTCCCTTCCAGTTTTCTGCTGCCAGTGACTGGAACAAATTGCAAAAATCACTGAAGCTGGAGACTTATATCTCCCTCACTAACTTTAAGCATCAGCTGTCAGAGCAGCTTACCGATCAATGCACCTGTACACAGCCCATCTGTAAATAGCCCACCCAACTACCTCATCCCGATATTGTTATTTATTTTTGCTCTTTTCCACCCAAGTATCTCTACTTGAACATTATCATCTGCACATCTATCACTCTAGTGTTAATGCTAACTAATTATTTCACCACTATGGCCTATTTATTGCCTTACCTCCCTAATCTTACTACATTTGCACACACTGTATATAGATTTTTTCTATTTCTATTGTGTTATTGACTGTACGTTTGTTTATCCCATGTGTAACTCTGTGTTGTTGTTTTTGTCGCACTGCTTTGCTTTATCTTGGCCAGGTTGTGGATGTAAATGAGAACTTGTTCCTCAACTGGCCTACCTGGTTAATTAAAGGTGAAATAAAAAATGTAAAACAATAATTGGATAATTTAATAGACAAACGGCACACAAACACGACATGAATGACATACAGCTGGCAGATTTGACTCTTTTAGAATAGCAGCCTCTGCTAAGACAAGGGGTGGCGGTCTATGTATATTTGTAAACAACAACTGGTGCATGAAATATAAGGAAGTCTGAAAGTTTTGCTCACCTGAGATAGAGTATCTCATGATAAGCTGTAGACCACATTATTTACCAAGAGAGTTTTCATCTGTATTCTTCGTAGCTGTCTCTTTACCGCCACAAACTGATGCTAGCACTAAGAACGCACTCAATGAGCTGTATACGGCCATAAGAAAACAGGTAAACGCTCATCCAGAGGCGACGCTCCTAATTGCCGGGGACTTAATGCAGGGAAACTTAAATCAGTTTTAGCGAATTTCTACCAGCATGTTAAATGTGCAACCAGAGGGGGAAAAAAACTCAAGACCACCTTTACTCAACACACAGAGACACGTACAAAGCTCTCCCTCGCCCTCTATTTGGCAAATCTGAATACAATTCTATCCTCCTGACAATCAAAAACTAAAGCATTAAGCACCAGTGACTCGGTCAATAAAAAAGTAGTCAGATGAAGCAGATGCGAAGTTACAGGACTGTTTTGCTAGCACAGACTGGAATATGTTCCGGGATTCCTCTGATGGCATTGAGGAGTATACCACATCAGTCACTGGCTTCATCAATAAGTGCATTGATGTCGTCGTCCCCACAGTGACTGTACGTCAATACCCCAATCAGAAGCCATGGATTACAGGCAACATCCGCACTGAGCTAAAGGCTCGTGCTGCTGCTTTCAAGGAGCGAAACTCTAACCCAGAAGCTTATAAGAAATCCCGCTATGCCCTCCGACGAACCCTCAAACAGGCAAAGCGTCAGTACAGGACTAAGATTGAATCGTACTACACTGGCTCTGACGCTCGTCGGATGTGGCAGGGCTTGCAAACTATTACGGAAGCACAGCCACAAGCTTCCCAGTGACACGAGCCTACCAGACTAGCTAAATTACTTCTATGCTTGCTTTGAGGCAAGTAACACTGAAACATGCATGAGAGCATCAGCTGTTCCGGACGACTGTGTGATCACGCTCTCTCCGTAGCCGATGTGAGTAAGACCTTTAAACAGGTCAACATTCACAAGGCCACAGGGCCAGACGGATTACAAGGACGTGTACTGCGAGCATGCGCTGACCAACTGGCAAGTGTCTTCACTGACATTTTCAACCTGTCCTTGTCAGAGTCTGTAATACCAACATGTTTCATGCTGACCACCATAGTCCCTGTGCCCAAAAACACTAAGGTAGCCTGCCTAAATGACTACCGACCAATAGCACTCACATCTGTAGCCTTGAAGTGCTTTGAAAGGCTGGTCATGGCTCACATCAACACATTTATCCCAGAAACCCTAGACCCACTCCAATTTGCATACCACCCCAACAGATCCACAGATGATGCAATCTCTACTGCACTCTACACTTCCCTTTCCCACCTGGACAAAAGGAACACCTATGTGAGAATGCAATTCATTGACTACAGCTCAGCATTCAGCACCATAGTGCCCTCAAAGCTCATGACTAAGCTAAGGACCCTGGGACCAAACACCTGCCTCTTCAACTGGAATCTGTACCGCCCCCAGCCGCCCCCAGGTGGTCAGGGTAGGTAACAACACATCTACCACGCTGATCCTCAACATGGGGGCCCCTCAGGGGTGAGTGCTCTGTCCCCTCCTGTACTCCCTGTTCAGTCATGACTGCATGGCCAGGCACAACTCCAACACCATCATCAAGTTTTGCCGATGACACAAAAGTGGTAGGCCAGATCACCGACAACAATGAGATAGCCTATAGGGAGGAGGTCAGAGACTTGGCCGTGTGGTGCCAGGACAACAACATCTCCCTCGATATGATCAAGACAAAGGAGGTGATTTTGGACTACAGGAAAAGGAAGACCGAGCATCACCAACAAACAGTCGTGAAGAGAGCATGACAAATCCTGTTCCCCCTCAGGAGACTGAAAAGATTTGGCATGGGTCCTCAAACCCTCAAAAAGTTCCACAGCTGCACCATCGAGAGCATCCTGACTGGTTGCATCACTGCCTGGTATGGTAATTGCTCGGCCTCCGACTGCAAGGCACTACAGAGGGTAGTGCGTATGCCCCAGTATATAACTGGGGCCAAGCTTCCTGCCATTCAGGACCTCTATACCAGGCGGTGTCAGAGGAAGACCCTAAAAATTGTCAAAGACACCAGCCACCCTAGTCGTAGACTGTTCTCTCTGCTACTTCACGGCAAGCGGCAACCAAGTCTAGGTCCAAAAGACTTCTTAACAGCTTCTATCCCCAAGCCATAAGACTCCTGAACAGCTAATCAAATGGCTACCCAGACAATTTGTATTACCCCACCCCTCTTTTACGCTGCTGTTACACTCTGCTTATTATCCATGCATAGTCACTTTAACTGTACATATTACCTCGACTAACCGGTGCCCCTGCACCTTGACTCTGTCCCGGTACCCCCTGTACATGGCCACGCTATTATTATTTTACTGTTTGCTCTTGCTCTTTAAT
Source organism: Oncorhynchus clarkii lewisi (assembly GCF_045791955.1). NCBI lineage: Eukaryota > Metazoa > Chordata > Actinopteri > Salmoniformes > Salmonidae > Oncorhynchus > Oncorhynchus clarkii. The sequence continues at coordinate 27,555,147 of NC_092167.1, forward strand.
TATTTGTTACTTTAATAAATAAATAAAATTACTTATCTTTTTTTTACTTTAAACTTATTTTCATAAAACTGCATTGTTGGTTGTAAGATCTGTTGTATCCGGCGCATGTGACAAATACCATTTGATTTGATTTGATTCTTGGGTGTCACAAGTGACGTCAGAGGAGAAACGACGCACAGATGTTCCACAAGGAGTCACGGGAGAACGAGAGAACAAGACTGGAGAGAAAACAACAAGTGTCCCTCTTTCTTCACCCAACACATCTCTACATCTCCTCTCCTCCCTCACAGCTGTGTTTCATCCTCCCGTCATTTCTCATGATGTGTCCTGTCTGTGAACTCGGTTTTGAGAGAAAGGCAGTTAATTAAGTATGATCTGATGAGAGTGTTTGAGTTCCGTAGCGTTGTTGGTGGCTTTGAACCATCCCACGTTGGAAGTCACTGTTTCCAAACAGTCAATGACACAGCCATTCTGTTCGGAACCCCTCTGGTCACAGATGTTATTATCTGTACACTCTGGGATATGTACAGATGTTTCACTTCCAGAAGCCTCAAATGATCCCAGATTTAGTCTCAAATAAATCTTGAATTACTCCAAAAACAGAACAAACATTCATTTCAAACAGTCATTTCACAGCTAAATAGTATTTTTTAAAAGCTAGAACATCTGAACATCTGTAGCAGTGAGACCTGCTGTCTTCAATGTAACTCTAGACCTTTAGCCTGTGGAAAGAAAGCAAGACTGGGGCCCATCCCCATAACTCTATCTCTCTTTCTTTATGATCCGTCTTTCTTTTCAAGCAGCTCAAAACAATCCTCCTGTCGTTATCAGAGCCATTACGATAACATCCTCTCTCTGTGTGGTCACTATTTATGTCCTAACCGGGCCACCATCATATATCTACCATCCAAGATGGCCGCCTTCACTTCCTGCTGTTCAGTAAATCATTCACCCAGCACTCTGAGTGTTTGGATGAGCGGGACCCGCGTTTGTGAAGAACTGTGTATGACCAGTTTGGGAGTGCTCTTTGGTAGTTTACACAAGTTCATGTACTCTATACAGTTTATACACTCTAAACAAAGATGGCTTCATGACAGAGTCCAGTTGTTGTTGTCAAAAAGGGTTAACGGGGGGTTAAACTATTGCAGTTTAAACAAAGATGTTTGCCTTCACAGCAGATGCTAGATAACTTTATGCTCAAAATGGCCTGTACTGAGAAAATTCAAAACCAGTTATATTTTTTTACATAATCTACGTAGTTTATTTAGCTTTACACATACTGTATTCTACCGTATATTTTTAAAGGGTGCTCTGAAAGATCACCTACAAACTCTAGTTAGTTTTATCATTCCTCTGATCTAGACCCACTCCAATTTGCCTACCGCCCAAATAGGTCCACAGACGATGCAATCTCTACCACACTGCACACTGCCCTAACCCGTCTGGACAAGAGGAATACCTATGTGAGAATGCTGTTCATCGACTACAGCTCGGCATTTAACACCATAGTGCCCTCCAAGCTCGTCATCAAGCTCGAGACCCTGGGTCTCGACCCCGCCCTGTGCAACTGGGTACTGGACTTCCTGACGGGCCGCCCCCAGGTGGTGAGGGTAGGCAACAACATTTCCACCCCGCTGATCCTCAACACTGGGGCCCCACAAGGGTGCGTTCTGAGCCCTCTCCTGTACTCCCTGTTCACCTACGACTGCGTGGCCACGACGCCTCCAACTCAATCATCAAGTTTGCGGACGACACAACAGTGGTAGGCTTGATTACCAACAACGACGAGACGGCCTACAGGGAGGAGGTGAGGGCCCTCGGAGTGTGGTGTCAGGAAAATAACCTCACACTCAACGTCAACAAAACTAAGGAGATGATTGTGGACTTCAGGAAACAGCAGAGGGAACACCCCCCTATCCACATCGATGGAACAGTAGTGGAGAGGGTAGTAAGTTTTAAGTTCCTCGGCGTACACATCACAGACAAACTGAATTGGTCCACCCACACAGACAGCATCGTGAAGAAGGCGCAGCAGCGCCTCTTCAACCTCAGGAGGCTGAAGAAATTTGGCTTGTCACCAAAAGCACTCACAAACTTCTACAGATGCACAATCGAGAGCATCCTGTCGGGCTGTATCACCGCCTGGTACGGCAACTGCTCCGCCCACAACCGTAAGGCTCTCCAGAGGGTAGTGAGGTCTGCACAACGCATCACCGGGGGCAAACTACCTGCCCTCCAGGACACCTACACCACCCGATGTCACAGGAAGGCCATAAAGATCATCAAGGACAACAACCACCCGAGCCACTGCCTGTTCACCCTGCTATCATCCAGAAGGCGAGGTCAGTACAGGTGCATCAAAGCTGGGACCGAGAGACTGAAAAACAGCTTCTATCTCAAGGCCATCAGACTCCAGCACTAACATTGAGTGGCTGCTGAAAACACACTGACTCAACTCCAGCCACTTTAATAATGGGAATTGATGGGAAATGATGTAAAATATATCACTAGCCACTTTAAACAATGCTACCAAATATAATGTTTACATACCCTACATTATTCATCTCATATGTATTTGTATATACTGTACTCTATATCATCTACTGCATCTTTATGTAATACATGTATCACTAGCCACTTTGTTTACATACTCATCTCATATGTATATACTGCACTAAATACCATCTACTGTATCTTGCCTATGCCGCTCTGTACCATCACTCATTCATATATCTTTATGTACATATTCTTTATCCCCTTACACTTGTGTCTATAAGGTAGTAGTTTTGGAATTGTTATCTAGATTACTTTTTGGTTATTACTGCATTGTCGGAACTAGAAGCACAAGCATTTCGCTACACTCACATTAACATCTGCTAACCATGTGTATGTGACAAATAAAATTTGATTTGATTTGCTGTTGGTCGGTCCATCAGCATTTCATTTGTTCAACCTCTCCACCAATGAGGTTAGAGATCAATCAGTGAGAGAGAAGAGGGGGGATAGAGACGGTGGGGTGGCAGGTTCCTTGTTAGCCTTGTCTTCAAAAGCAACATTTATTCATTGGAACATTCCCTATCTGGAGCGAGGTGGGACCTGTTTGTCTTTCTCTGAAGTTCCTGTGTGTGTGTGCTGACATACAAGGCTAAGTGGGTAAATGACCCAGGCAGGTGAGCCTGTTACTCATTGGCTCTCGTGGTTAAAGAGCAACCTTATGGGTGCCGCGAACACCTTAGGGATGAATTCGACCGCCAACTGCGAGCCAAGCCTAATCGCCCAACATCAGTACCCGACTTCACTAATGTTCTTCTAGCTAAATGGAAGCAATTCCCGCAGCAATGTTGCATCATCAAGCTGAAAGCCTTCCCAGAAGGGTGGAGGCTTTAATAACAGCAAAGGGGGGACCAACTCTATATTAATGCCCATGATTTTGGAATGAGATCAGCAGGTGTCTACATACTTTTGGTCATGTAGTGTATATGGAGCCCTCCGCATTGTTATAACATTTAAGAGGTGCACCGTGATGCGGTACGGAGCTTGATTTGGCCTCTCCATGCCTCTGGAGGCTCCACAATTGCATCGCACCGTCCATACGAAGCCTCCTACCACATTGTCAGATCAAGCACAAATTGGCTTTAACCCTGCCTTGACTCCTGCTCTGCAGCGAGCCGGAATGGGAGTTTCCTTCTGTCTACTCCAATGCGGAGTTACCCGGAATGGAGCCCTCTCGGGGCCCCTCACTCCCCGGTTTCCCTCTTCCAATGCCATGGAATGGCTCCTTATGACTACTCTTAAGCTAAGTAAGATGGATTTTCTCCCTCACAGGATTCCTCGCCCCGTATTACAATAGGCCATGGAATGGCGCCCACCTTGTTGTCATATGACTACGCGAATGCTGAATGAGGCGCAATAGAGCCCTTGTGGGTTCCCTAATCCCCCAGTTTCCTTCTACCTATTCCAATGCAATGCAATCACTGATTCATGATGGCTTCCCTATGGGGTACCTCACCTCCTAGTTTACGCCTATCTGCTCTAATGCAGATTGAGACGGAATTGAGTCCCTTTGGGAGCTAGTTGCTCCCTGCCCTGCTGCCAAGTGGTGGTCTCCTGTGGTGAGGAGGGATCAGAGGGCTCTAAGAGCTAACGGCAGGCTGCTTGTTGAGACAGGCCTCCTAGGGTGAGTGAAACCGCAGAGGTCCCAGCTGTGCTATGCTATGCTAACGCTAGGCTATGCTAATGCTATGTTATTCTATGCTACACTAACGCTAGGCAATGCTTGGCTAGCCAACCGCACTGACAGTCTCTAGAGTGTGTCTGCCACAGCCCACACACCAACGCTGAGGCCAATCATGAAACCATATCAGTTTATCATTACATATTTATTGACTCATTTCCGGATATCTTCTAAACTACCCATAATGCACTATTTCTCAACTTCATATTCAATCTTCTCTGTGCTACCGAGTTTGTATGCTAGCTCAAGCTGACTAACGATCTAAACATGCTAGCATGTAATTACATTCCAGACCAAGTATTGCCGTTGGTGAGCTACAATCCACCAATCACAGGAATAAACAAGAAGTGATGGGGATGGGGATGTGCGCTTCACGTACTTTGTGGCTGAATTATCTAGTGGGAATCTATCTATTTGGGATTTCACTGATGCTCCGTCGGCCGGTGAGGCTGCCGCATCCCCCTGGAACGTTTTTAAAAGTTGTAGCATCAGATGGGCCCCAGCCATCAATCTGCAAGTCTCTTTGCTTTGATTTGTAGTTATGTTTTAGTTGTGTTTTGTTAGTTGTGTTCTAGCTCCCAAGTGGCGCAGTGGTATAAGACACTGCGTTTCAGTGCTGGAGGTGTTACTGCAGTACCTGGTTCGTAATCCAGGCTGCATCACATCCAGCCGTGATTGGGAGTCCCAATCGGGCGGCTCACAATTGGCCCAGCGTCGTCCAGGGTAGGACGTCATTGTAAATAAGAATGTGTTCTTAACTGGCTTGCCTAGTTAAATAAAAACATTGCTGGTGTTGAGTAGTTGGGCTCTAGCTTGCTGACCATAACTGTGGTGGTTGGTTAGGCTGGCTAGACTAGTACCTAGTCTGGCTAAATAACTAAAGTTAGCTGGCTGGCTAATATAACTGTATTTAGCTAACATTCTTTGATAAATGGTTAGATGGAGTTATGTATTTCAAAAATGTTGTTTTACTTTAATGTACTGTAGCTGTAAACTAGGTGTCGATAGCAAACTGGCAGGGCTAACATTACCAGACAAGTTGATTTGTATTTTCTTGTACGTTGGCTGAAATTGTAATTGAAACCAGAAACCAGAGTGCAACAATTGGGTTTTAATTTGAAGTGATACATTTGAAGTTATTTCTGTTGGAGTCGACATTATAGGGAATAGGTTGGCTTACCGGGTCCTCCATATTACATCACCACCCGGAAAAACATTTTCCAACATGACTTCAGCATTCTTCTGAATTCGGACTTTAGATGCGTATACTAATGCAAATCCATATATTATACATGTGATTACGTTTATGCTACCTACAGTTTAAGGTTATTGTCTTGATGGTTTAAGCTGGGCTTCATGTTTGTTTTAGTGATGGCTCGTTCGCGAACGAATGGCTCTTTTAGAACGGCTCTTTTTGGTGAGTGTTGGAAACCGATTCACATTGTGAAAGAGCTGTTCATTTGGCTGCTACTATTGCTTTTTGAGTTTTAAACAACGATTATCTGAAAATAAGTTACAAAAATCAATAGTGGCGAGAGCACGTCATTCTGTCCCACGTTAATTTTTGCAGTGTATAAACATTCATTTGAATGTGCATATCATTATACTTTTTTTTTTACACGAGATTTTAACTCTTTTTCTAAGTTCTAGGTTGATTTTCAAGCATTTTTAATCAAAAGCCGTTTGGGAGCCAAATGACGCTTGTTTTTAAAGGAACGGGACCAAATGATCCGGCTCACCGAAAAGACTTGGAATGCCAATCACTAGTGTGTTTGCTGATTTATGGAAATTTGGAGGCCTGAGGGATGTGGTTAGCAATAGTTTAAGCAGCAGCACTCCTTATAACACTCCCTATAACACTCCCTATAACACTCCCTATAACACTCCCTACACGCTGACGAATCAGGACACCGACACTGAGCCACTTAATCTGTCTGTCTTTGGTTCTTTCGCTTGGTATCTTTCTTAGACCATTCCCTTCTGTGGTGTTCATGTGTGTTAATTGTGTGATTTCTTACTTTCCTTCTTGGTTTCTTGATTATTTGATTATGGTTGATGTTGAAACTGATGCATTGTACAGATGTACGTACACAAACATTTTTCCAACTGCATTCGGCAGTTAACCTTCTCTGATCATTTGGGGAACGGTCTTGGTTTTCCACTAAACTGTCAGTTGACGTGCTTTGCCTGTCACAACGGTATGCTGTATGTCTCTGTGTGTATACGTTGACAGAACTGTTTGACAGCTACTGTACGGAAACAATGTAAACTGTCCTGTTACATGTACAGTACACATGAGTTTATAAACACTATCACATGTCACATTACAGACTTGCCTCATGTCACTGCCATACAAATGGAGTAGGATTGAGTGGTGTATACTGTTCCTATAGTATTGTGCAATTTTAAGTCTAACCTTCTTTCGTGGCCATACAATGGGATGATGTATAACTTGCCTGTTGTGTACTGTGCCCTCTGCTTTGACTTGCAAATTGCTATGGTGTTGTAAGTGACCTAACACAGAGCTATGGTAATATCTTGTTTCTTTTTAAGAGAACCCTCTGCCAAAGATTTTATTTGTCACTTGGTGAAAACAAGGTTTTTCTCTGTGTACATGCCACCCTCCAGTCTCATCCCCATGTAGAAAAGGATATGCTGAGGATGTATTGGTGAATCCTAACAGCTGTCTAGGTTCCAGCTCTTTCACCGCTTCACCTTCCAAATCTGTTCCTCCCTCAGTCCCTCCTCCTCTCCGCCTCTGTCAAATCAGCGGACGTCTTCGCTGAATCTTACCAGATGTATCAGTCCCAACTTTCAACTCTTTCGCTTCCTCCCCTTTCCCTCCTTTCCCTCTTTCTCTCATCCTATATTTTTCTTCTTCCCTCTTTCTCTCCGTCTCTGTCAGATCAGCTGACTTCTACCAGCCATTACAGACCCAACTCCCCAGTCTTCCTGAACCAGTGGCCTCTTTCCCATCCCTTCTTCCCTCCGCCCCTCCTTCTCTCTGTCTCTGTCACGCTCCTCCTAGACCTCCTCTTCCTTGACATGGCCCTGTGATATTGCTCCAGCTTTCAAGTCCCTGCCTTCACACGACCTAGCCAAGTTATTCACTGCATATTTCAGGCAACAGCAGCAGGAGTCAGTCTCAGAGTGTATTCTCACTACGGAAGATTCTCTAATGTTTATGAGAAAATACCCTCGCCTCTACCTTTAGTGTAATCTAAACTTGCGAACTTGTCACGTCTCCTGTGCCACCTCCGGAGGTCAAGTTTTTTAGATACAATTTGTTTAGCTACTGTATATCACATGTAATGATTGTAATGATTTGCATTATAGGACAAAATTAAGCCTGGCTTGTTTTGAGGTAATTAGCTTAATTTGTAATATAATCGAAGGTAAAATTTCAATTAATAGCCCGGGCATTTATTTGCTTAAATCACTGGACACAACAGGCGCTTATTAGAGAGGCTTCTATGTGAGCCAGGCGTCTATTTCCTTAATGCACACAGCTTTTGCTCATTTGCATAGTTAATTGTTTAATTCCAGCATTCACTTCCAGCATTTTACTAAATGTATTTATTTCCTACACTAATGTGTTATCATTTACACACTGTGTCACATTTATTTAGTCTTAGTATGCCCCTATTTAAAAAAACTTCCTTGACAGAATAATTATTTATTTCTTTGACTGTGCATTTTCAGCAGTTTTTACTTTTACCACTAGGTGGCGATCAGACACGTTTTTGGGGTCTGTACTCTCAAAGTTGTTGTTGACTTTTTTTGTGCTTGCAAATTAGCAAGCAGTATTCAGCTGTTAGCAGCCAATGGCTAGCAGTTTCTTATTGGCGATAAAAATTGTTGATTGCCGAGTCATTACTGAAGTATGTAATGTAACGAATCAAACATTATACCTTGTAAACAAATCCTGGTAATTCATGGTAACCTCCTAAACAGTTAATTTATACCAGGTGTTTATTTGAAACAGGCGTTTATTTCCTGAAAAGTGTGCCGTTGCCTGACTATTAAAAGGGACAGGTGGCTATTTGAGACTCTGCATTTAATTTAAGTTTTACGGTTGTTAGCTCCCAATTATGTGATGCATAGCCTAGATAATTTATTTGGCTTGCTACCTAGCTCTGTATAATGCATATGATACTGTTTTATAACATTTATTCACTTCAGTGTTTGAAAGCTGTAACTAATAGTTTAAAAAAATATATATATATAGCTAGCTAGCTGTGTCTTACTTGTTCCGTAATTTAAGTTTGCAAAAGAGAAAATATACCCTCTTAAAATCAATCAAATGTATTTATAAAGCCCTTTTAACATCAGCAGATGTCACAATATACAGAAACCCAGCCTAAAACCCCAAACAGCAAGCAATGCAGATGTAGAGGCACGCTGTCTAGGAAAAACTCCTCTTCAGTATGTGCCTGGTGGAGATAGTACATGACCATTTAAGGCCAGATTGTTCTTCAAGATGTTCAAAAGTTCATAGATGACCAGCAGGGTCAATCAGAGGTCGAGACAGTGGGTGCGGTAGAGAGAGAGAGAATCAAAAATAGCAGGTCCGGGACAAAGTAGCACATCCGGTGAACAGGTCAGGGTTCCATAGCAGCAGGCAGAACAGTTGAACCTGGAGCAGCAGCACGACCAGGTGGACTGGGGACAGCCAGGGGTCATCAGGCCAGGTAGTCCTGAGGCATTGTCCTAGGGCTCAGATCCTCTGGGAGGGGAGGAAGAGAGGGAGAGAGAGAGAATTAGAGGGCACATACTTAAATTCACATAGGACACCAGAAAAGACAGGAGAATTACACTAGATATAACAGACTGACCCTAACCTCCCGGCACATAGACTATTGCAGCATAGATACTGGAGGCTGAGATGGGGGGGACACTGTAGCCCCGTCCGATGATACCAGGGCCAACCAGGCAGGATAGAACCCCACCCATTTTGCCAAAGCACAGCCCCCACACCACTAGAGAGATGTCAACAGACCCACCAACTTACTAAGATCTCCTCCATCGCACGAACCTAAGGAGACGCAAAACCGGACAGGAAGGTCACTTCTGTGACTCAACCCATTCAAGTGACGCACCCCTCCTAGAGACGGCATGGAAGAGCACTAGTAAACCCGTGACACTTCTCCCGTATTAGGGTCAGAGGTTGAGAATCCCAATGGAGAGATGGGAGCTGGCCAGGCAGAGACAGCAAGGGCGGTTCATCACTCCAGTGCCTTACCATTCACCTTCGCACCTTGGGCCAGACTACACTCAATCGTAGGACCTACTGAAGAGATGAGTCTTCAGTAAAGACTTAAAAGTCGAGACCGAGTCTGCGTCTCTCCCATGGACAGGCAGACCATTCCATAAAAATTGAGCTCTTTTGGAGAAAGCCCTGTCTCCAGCTGTTTGCTTAGAAATTATAGGGGCAATAAGGAGGCCTGTGTCTTGTGACCATAGAGTAGGTGTAGGTATGTACAGCACGACCAAATCGGAGAGATAGGTAAGATCAAGCCCATGTAATGCTTTGTAGGTTAGCAGTAAAACCTTGAAATCAGCCCTAGCCTTAACAGGAAGCCAGTGTTGAGAGGCTAGCACTGGAGTAATATGCTAAACATTTTTGGTTCTAATCAAGATTTAGCTGAAGTAGAGCGTAGAGTATTGCAGTAGTCTAATCTAGAAGATCTCTTTGTTTCTTGGGACCTAGAACTAGCGTCTCTGTTTTGTATGAGTTTAAAAGTAAAACATTCGCCACCATCCACTTCCTTATGTGTGAAACACAGGCTTCCAGGTGAGGCAGTTTTAGCGCTTCACCATGTTTCATCGAAATGTATAGCTGTGTATCGTCTGCATAGCAGTGAAAGTTGACATTGTGTTTCTGAATGACATCACCAAGAGGTAGAACATATAGTGAAAGCAATAGTGGTCCTAAAATGGAACCTGAGGAATGCCGAAATGTACAATTGATTTGTCAGAGGACAAACCATCCACAGAGACAAACTGATATCTTTCCGACAGATAAGATTTAAACCAGGCGAGAACTTGTCCGTCTAGACCAATTAGGGTTGCCAATCTCTCCAAAAGAATGTTGTGATCGATGGTGTCAAAAGCAGTACTAAGGTTTAGGAGCACGAGGACAGATGCAGAGCCTTGGTCTGATGCCATTAAAAGGTCATTTACCACCTTCACGAGTGCAGTCTCAGTGCTATGATGGGTTCTAAAACCAGACTGAACCATTTCATATACAATATTTGTTTTCAGGAAGGCAGTGAGTTGCTGCGCAGCAGCTTTTTCATAATTATTTTTTGAGGATTGGGAGACTCGATTTAGGCCGAGAGTTTTTAACATTTTCCGGGTCAAGGTTTGTCTTTTTCAAGAGAGGCTTTATTACTGCCACTTTTAGTGAGTTTGTCATACATCCGGGGGATAGGGAGCCATTTATTATGTTCAACATAGGAGCGCCAAATAAAAAAACAATGTCTTGAATGTTAGCAACACCTCTGCCTTTGCGGGATGTGCGAGGGATATGGTCACTAGAGTAACCAGGAAGAGAGGCCTCCTTTAACACAGTAAATTCATCAGGCTTGAGTCATGTTTCAGTCAGGCCAACCACATCAGGATAATGATCAGTGATTAGTTCATTGACTATGACTGCCTTGGACGTGAGGGATCTAACATTAAGTAGCCCTATTTTGAGATGTGAGATATCACAATCTCTTTCAGTAATGACAGGAATTGAGGTCTTTATTCCAGTGCGATTGCTAAGGCAAACACCGCCATGTTTAGTTTTGCTCAACCTAGATTAAGGCACTGACACTGTCTCAATGGGGATTGCTGAGCTGACTACACTAACCGTGGTAGTGGCAGACTCCACTAAGCTGGCAGGCTGGCTAACAGCCTGCTGCCTGGCCTGCACCCTATCTCATTGTGGAGCTAGAGGAGTTATAGCCTAGTCTATGTTGATAGATAAGATGAGAGCATCCCTCCAGCTAGGATGGAGTTGGTCACTCCTCAGCAGGCCAGGCTTGGTCCTGTTTGTGGGTGAGTCCCAGAAAGAGGGCCAATTATCTACAAATTCATTTTTTTTGGGAGGAGCAGAAAACAGTTTTCAACCAGCGATGGAGTTGTGAGACTCTGCTGTAGAGCTCATCACTCCCCCTAACTGGGAGGGGGCCAGAGACAATAACTTGATACCGACACATCTTTCTAGCTAATTTACACACTGAAGCTATGTTGCGCTTGGTGACCTCTGACTGTTTCATCCTAAGATCATTGGTGGCGACATGGATAACAATAACCCGATATTCTCTACGCTCGCCAGGTTTAGCCTTAGCCAGCACCCTCTTCAGATTAGCCTTTACTTCGGTAGCCTCGCCCCCATGGTAAACAGTGTATGATCGCCGTTGTGACGTCACTACAGCCCGGGGTTCGATCTTGTGTCACAACTGGCCGTGACCAGCATCGTCCGCGTTAGGGGAGGATTTGGCCGTTGGGGGGGGGTTTGCTTGGCTCTTTGCGCTCTATCGACTCCTTGTGGCGACACATTGGCGTGGCTGGCTTCCGGTTTAAGCTAGCGGATGTTAAGAAGGGTCATGTTTCGGATGGATGCATGGCTTGACCTTCGCCTTTCCCGAGCCCGCTGGTGATTTGCAGCGATGAGACAAGATTGTAATATCACGAAATTGGGGAGGAAAAGGGGGAAAAAATGACAAATAAAAATGTAAAACATTTATGACAAGTTTGACAGGTAGCCAAGTAGGAACAAACACTACAGCAACATAGAGTGATGGCTCTACTGTCCTCCTGTCCGTCTGATGTCTGCACATGCTTGTGAATTGGTGTATCTAATGGTTTAAAGGAGAAGCTGCTCTCATAGCCTTCTTCCAAACTGTCTACTGTAAAATTTACAAGACTAGAGGTGTGCAGGGAGAACGTATCTTTGGTAGCGACTCCGAAGCCACCATAAGTGTAGCTCATGTGAACCCAAACATTTTTAATATCACGTGACTTACGAGACCGGTGCTGGCAACAAGTCTAGTGAATCTGAACGGGCCCTCAGTCATTCAGTCGCTATGGGGGAGATGTCTGTCTATGTCCCTCACCACTCCTTTCCTTTCCACCAGATTAGCAACACTGACTGGAAGTGACTACATGATAGTAATGTGTGGACACAAAGTATGGCCATGTGAAAACCTAAATATAGAATGTAAGGTACTTTCCCATTTTGAATGAGGCAAACAGGTCAGATAATGGCCACAGTAATACAGCTAACGCATGGTGCTGCTACAAATTTTGACTTCCGAACCAACCAAGCCTTTCTCAGGTAATGGGAGACTCCCCCAACCCCTTCACTCTCACTACCACCCCCACCTCCACTACTTTCCCCCACTCTTTCCAGCACTCCCTCCTCCCAGAAGACAATCTAGCCTTTACCGGGTACTCCTCCCGGCCTCCACCGGTGCCCCTTACACTCAAACATGGAGCCAGTGAGTTACAGACGGTTGTTAATGTCCATATCTGGGAATTTACTGTAAGTGTACATACATGGATCCTGTATGTCTTACTGTACACCGTAAAAAAGCCTGGAGAGGTGTGGTAAGGTCTTAGTACGTGTTGCTATGTGATGAAGGTGCAGAAGTCTGTACTAGTTTCTCGAAGTGGTGGTTAGCGTGTGGTTAACACCATACTGTGAATAACTAGACACTTTATGACTAACTTTCCTCCGTCTTTTCCTTACTCACTCACTCCCTTGTTCTCGTTTTCTTTTTCTTTACTCTCTCCACACTGTCCTTAGTTCACTTTCCAGACCTGTTATCACACACCATCCATCCAGACCTCTTTGTCCAGGAATACCCCATAATATTTATAACCCATGTTATATATATTCTCCAACAGACAGACAGTTCTAGCATTGTGGTTTAGCCACCTCGTTTGCAAGCCTCACGTCGCTGTCTCATCCAGATATAGAGTTGTTTGATGCTGGGCGGCTGTCCTAACATTTGTTATTGATACTATGTCTGTCTATGAACTATGAGCGAGCTAGTTTCAGGCTCAGTGTTTAGGAAGGTTTTTGTCCCGTCCACTTCCAAGGGGTTATTACCTAGGCTCAGTGTTTAGGAAGGTTTTTGTCCCGTCCACTTCCAAGGGGTTATTACCTAGGCTCGGTGTTTAGGAAGGTTTTTGTCCTGTCCACTTCCAAGAGGTTATTACCTAGGCTCGGTGTTTAGGAAGGTTTTTGTCCTGTCCACTTCCAAGAGGTTATTACCTAGGCTCGTGTTTAGGAAGGTTTTTGTCCTGTCCACTTCCCTAGAGGTTATTACCTAGGCTCAGTGTTTAGGAAGGTTTTTGTCCTGTCCACTTCCAAGGGGTTATTACCTAGGCTCTGTGTTTAGGAAGGTTTTTGTCCTGTCCACTTCCAAGAGGTTATTACCTAGGCTCGGTGTTTAGGAAGGTTTTTGTCCTGTCCACTTCCAAGAGGTTATTACCTAGGCTCTGTATTTAGGAAGGTTTTTGTCCTGTCCACTTCCAAGAGGTTATTACCTAGGCTCGGTGTTTAGGAAGGTTTTTGTCCTGTCCACTTCCAAGAGGTTATTACCTAGGCTCTGTATTTAGGAAGGTTTTTGTCCTGTCCACTTCCAAGAGGTTATTACCTAGGCTCGGTATTTAGGAAGGTTTTTGTCCTGTCCACTTCCAAGAGGTTATTACCTAGGCTCGGTATTTAGGAAGGTTTTTGTCCTGTCCACTTCCAAGAGGTTATTACCTAGGCTCGGTATTTAGGAAGGTTTTTGTCCCGTCCACTTCCAAGATGGGAATTGTTGTATATGTCATAGGTTCTTGGTGACGTGAGTAATTGTTTAAAAAGGTTTAGGTCTGGGTATTTGCTTGGGAGGAACGTGAGGAGGACAAAAGTAGACAACTGCAGCAGGATGGCTTCGCAGGTAGAGGAGTGCTTAGACTTGTAACCTGCAGCTCCATCTGTTCATCCCTCCCTACCTGTCTTTTCCACTGCTATTAGATTAACATGCCTAGCAGACTAGAAAAAACACCACAGTCACATTCCACCCTATCCCAGCCCTCGCTCTCTATTCCTTGCCCATGGCTCTCTGTATCCCTTGTCAATTGGGGATCTCCCCTCAAGCATTGCCCAAACTTTTCTACCGTCAACAAAGAAGGTTAATGAATTTCTATTGAAGGTCAGTGTGGTGTTTTTACGCTGGCTGGTTACCCCAAATGACCTGAGACAGAATCCCACGAGAGAAAGGGCATGGCTAGAGATAAGCATTGAACAAACACAACTTCTGACAAGAGAGAATCTGTTCACCCTTTACAGGTGACTTACTGTAAATGCATATGGACAGTCAGGACACTCTTCTGCCTCTCTCTTCCCGGGTTGTTTTCAGAGGTTATTTTTGACCTCCTCCCTGACTACCTCTGTGTTATCATGGGCAACACAGACACAGACACACACACACACACACACACACACACACACACAAACACTGATGCGCTCATAGGGAAGCTAGTCCACTGACCCTTGACCCTTTCTCTTTTTAGACCACGGCTTCGACACATCTCTACAGACACACACACCCACACACACACAGGGGTGCAAACACACACTAAAGGGACCTAGCACTGTCACACAGACACACTGGGCTAGTGTTTCATTTGCCTCTCCATTCAACAGGAATGAATGGCATTTTTACCTTGGTTCACATGTAACCTCTTCCCTACCCTTCCCCCTACCCCCTCCTCCACTAGCCCTGTTACCACAGTGACCTGACCAGGGTATAAGTATACAAGAAAAGCTCAGGGAACATTACTCAGCTACTGTGGCGCTGCCATAGCACTAGAAGACATAGAATTGAACATTCAAATGTAATGTCATTACTCCAATGTAACTGGTGGACTGGCGGCCATAATGGATTTGGAATGTTGGAATCGAATGGAATCGTACCGCCATATTGAGTAAATGGTGAACCATGAAAAAGTCTGTACATTCTAGAATTTCTAGAACTTCCAGGTGTTCTATTTCTATGGGAGCTCTAGCCTTGCACCAGCAACCAACATAGACACAGAGATAAATATACCACTTAAATGTATATTTTAGGCCTCTCTCTCTCCCTCACTTTCTCTCCCTCTGTCTCACTCTCTATCTTCCTCCCCCCTCTCTCTCTTTCGCTCTACCTCCCCCTGTCTCTACGTGTGACTCAGACAGTGAATCCAACACTCCTCTTCTTCTTTCCCTGGCGCCAACGTTCTCTCCATCTTGTGTAAAAAAAAAAGAACAGATTAATTTTAGACGGATCGAGGGGTTGTTTAGAAAGTCCCCCGTCCCTAAAACTGCCCCCAGCCTGATCATGCAAACATCTGACTGTATGACGGTTAGAATGGTGGTATGCATGCACATGTGTTTCTGTGTTTCTGTCTAAGGCATACCTTATCGGTTTCTAAACTTCCGCTGAATACCACCAAGTCAACAGTCTATAGTGGGACCACCGTCAGCCATCAACAACCCACTTCATAACAAATACCTGTCACAGGCCCCCCTATAACACCCCTATAACGCCCCTATATCCCAAATGACAACAAAGACATGAAGACATATACTGTAGGCAGGTAGAACACCCCAAAACTACCAACACTCATTCATCATCATATTATCTTGCTGTCAGAACTCTCAGGCCATTGACAGAGTAGTTAGAAGCAGACCTGGGTTAAAATAGCTACTATTTGAAATATGTTTCCAGCTTGGCCTGTCTTAAATGTGCCAATAAAATAGACATCTCTAATGTGGCCTTACTTCTACCTCGAGATCCTTTGATGTCTGAATCATATGAGATCCAACTGACAACCTATTCCCCAGGGCCGCATTGGAGATGTGTCACAAATGGCACCCTATTTCCTATAGTGCACTTCTTTTGACCTATGAGCCCTATGAGCCGTGGTCAAAAGTTGTGCACTATAAAGGAAATAAGGTGGTATTTGACCCGAGTGGCTCCCTGAGCTCCGCTTTAGACACTTGAACTGAAGAAACCCTCCACTGTTTTTGAAAACATGTGAAACTAAATCTGCCCAGCAGGACTTGATCTCTTAGTGGGGACAAGCTGAGACACAAACAGAGAGAATGTGAGTCCCACATTCAGTATGTAGGATTTATTACCCCATTAGCTATTATTACTCTTCCTGTGTAAAGCAATACATCATAATAACACGATAGTCTACGTAATAATTAAACACTACTCTACATCATAATAAAACAATTCTACACAATGTGCCATGGAGCGGAGAGAAGATTTTGCAATTTTATAACACATTTCATGCAATCCTTCTTATTTTGACATGGGGCGGAGAGAAAAATGTGCAGTTTTACGATTTGTCCCAAATACAATGATTTTAGTTTTTGATATATTTAAGACTATTTTATTCCTAGCCATCCATTCCAAAGCTGTCTGCAGCTCCTTGTTGAGAGTTGCAGTGATTTCACTTGCTGTGGTAGTGAACATGCATAATGTTGAATCGTCAGTGTACATAGACACACATGCTTTACTCAAAGCTAGTGGTAGGTCATTAGTAAAGATTTCAAACAGTAAAGAACCAACACAGTTGCCCTGAGGTATACCACACTCTACCTGGTCTACATTAGAGAACCCCCTGTGTTCTGTTAGATAGGTAGCTCTCAATCCATGATCCAAGATCATAACAAATACTTTTTTTCAGCAGGTGATCGATAATGTCAAAAGCTGTCAAAAGGGTTCTTCGGCTGTCCTCATAGGAGAACCATCTTTGGTTCCAGATAGAACCATTTTGAGATCCATGTAGAACCTTCTCTGGAAAGGGTTCCGCATGGAACCCAAACCTATTCTACTTGGAACCAACAAGGGTTCTTCAAAGGGTTCTCCTATGGGGACAGCCGAAAACCCATTTTAGGTTCTAGATAGCACCCCTTTTTCTAAGAGTGTAACAAAACAGCGCCCACAATCTTCTTACTATCAATTTCTTTCAGCCAATCATCAGTCATTTGTGTCAGTGCCGTACATGTTGAGTGCCCTTCCCTATAAGCGGCTGAAAGTTTGTTGTTAATCAGTGTTTTCCAAAAAGCAGAGAAGGGAGCGCATGATGCTTCTTCCGTGTCCCCTGTGAGTGAATGTACACGTCCCATGTAATGTAAGTGGTAACAATGAGTTTTAATGAATTATTGTTTTGTGGCACATTCATATTTTTTGTTGTTGCACGTTTCATAGGCCTTTACGTAGCAAACCACGGAGTCGGGGTGCATTGGCTATTTACCGAACATCAAGTTGATTAAAGTTGTCGAATAGACCTATTTTTGCTATTCATAAATCATACAATGTAGTTAGTTATAAGATCTTGTTTGTATTTTCCTAGGATTTGAAGCTCATGTTGAGACTTGCCAGTGACCGCTAAAGTAACTGGAGCCTAGTGATAGGTTGTACACGAACAAATCGCTCTTTTTGAAAGGATCTTTTAGATGAACTGAACTGAATCGCATTGGTGAGAGAGCCGTTCATTTGGCTCCCTAATTTGAATACTGGTAGGCTACTACTGCTTTTTGGAGAGTATCTGGAGAGAAAATGAAGATGTTTATTAATATATATTAAAATATAATAAAAGAAAACAGGTTGAAGGTTATAAAAGCTAATGTCATGATACTAATATGGTATTATTATTACTGAAGATATTGATATAGGCTTACTGGTTTGATTAAAGTGTCGACAATGTCTACTGCTGCTTTCTGTGTAGCAAAAACCATGTTTAACACCTGCATCATTCTTCAATCATACCTGCAGGGCTATTCATACGCGCTTGACTTTGTATAAAAGTAAGGGTACACAATCTGGCGGGGTGTCTGAGGTTCCTTGATTGAAAGGTCTGAAACCCTACCAGGTCTGTGACTCACAAACACCCTGCCCCCCTCCCCTGACAATCCCACCCACAGTGATTGATTGACAGGAAAAACTGTTAAAGGGATAGTTCACCCAAATTACTATACGACACCTTGGTTTCCTTACCTTAAGTGTCCACAGCAGCGGAGCCAATAAAATACATAATTTAAAAAACAAACATCATTGTGATAATTCATATCTCAGCAAAGCAGTAAATATGACCTTAATCTCAAGAGAAGACACATTCCATGTTAAAAGGGTTATCTTAGTCTCCGGATCACATAGGCCTAGACAATATCCAGAACAACTAACAACACACTGAATTCATGCACTTTCTGTCATTTTAATTGTAAAGTCGTGTCTTTCTGTTCAATACCAAAATGCGTTTTACCAATCCGGTGGGAAAAGTCGTGAAAAGTATTCAATAGTTTAGCTGTGTATTTCAGATGGAATTAAGTCAGTAAAATGTACTAGAGGCCACCAAAATTCAGCTCGTTCTGCTCCGAAAAACTCCCTAGCTGGCTACTTTTTCTCTTTGGCTAGCTACTCAATGTACTTACGGAAAACACTGATTAATGTGTTTACTGTGAAATAACATTACATCTGTTCAAACTCAATTTTTTCCAAAAGTTTACTAAGGGTCTGTAGCAGGCTGATTGGTCAGCTGTTTGAACCATTAAAGGGTGCTTTGCTATTCCTGGGTAGCGGAACGCACAGGAGGTTGCACAGGAGGTTGCACAGGAGGTTGCACAGGAGGTTGGCGGCACCATCATTGGGGAGAACGGGCTTGTGGTAATGGCTGGAGTGGAATTGGGGGAATGGTATCAAATACACCAACACCGTGGTTTCCATGTGTTTGATTGCCATTACATTCACTTCATTCCAGCCAATATTATGAGCCATCCTCCCCTCAGCAGCCTCCTTTGGCGGAATGACTTTTGCTTCCCTCTAAGCCTGAGGGCACACGCTAGATTGCCGAGATGGCAAATAGGAGTGGCAACATAGTCCTCATCCACAGTAATTTTCCATCCAAGCGGTTGGTTTGTCAGAACCAAGTGGTTTGTCATTATTGATAAACAGCAATAAAAAAATGTTACCTCTTCCACACTACAGAATTCAAAATGACAATGCTTGTCTTTCATTATTTGGTCAGTTTTGCATAGTTATGAAGGTTCGGTGGTTGTTGTTGGCATGCTTTGCCTACATTCGCTAATCTTGCCAATGAAAATGTCATTCAAGTAGTTGGCAATATCACAGGTTTTGTGATGAATGAGCCATCTTATTTAATGACGGATGAATAGGAGTTTGCCTCTTTCCCAACATTTTTATTTAAGGTACACCAAAGCTTTTTACAATCATTCTTTATATAATTTATCTTTGTTTCGTAGTACAATTTCTTCTTCAAATGGCACCCTATTCCCTATATAGTACACTACTTTTGACCAGGGTCCATAGTATTTAGTGTACTAAATAGTGAATAGGGTGCCATTTGGGACAGAAACAAAGAGTACGGTTACATGCACACAATAATGTGATTATTGTGGATAGTCAGATGAATGTGTTAGTTTGATTCAAACGTTGACATGCTTTGCAAGAGGAACGATTCCCCCAATAATCCTGTTTACATGGACACATCTGAAATCATGCTACCCGATGGCACTCTGATAAATGCAGAAAATGGCAAAATCAAAATAAACGTTCTACCACAGCGAACAATGTTATTTTTGGGAAGAATATTTGATTCTGAGTTCGGACATACAGTATAAAGTTTGTATGTGAAAAAGTACTTCTACTCTGATTAAGATAAGCAGAGTAAGGTGTTTACAGGACTACTGGATAATCTGCCTACTGCCATCACCTGTTTAGTATCGAATTAATAGTGTCCATATAAACGTACTCAGACAGACTATCAGAAGCAGTTTCCTGACCTGTCAAGCTCTTAATAACAACACTGACGTTTAAGGGAAGACTTTGAAGATCCAGGCTAACGTTTTCAAGCTCCCTGCTACTGTACAGTCTGTCATAGTGGGTTATTGGTAGCTGATGTGGATGTTTGGGCCTGGTTCTGCTAGCCCAGTAGACACACAGGGGCTGGGGCACCTTGCTTGCTGTTCTAGGCCCGAAGCATTCATGTCAGCCAGAATGATCTCAATCAATTGGACGATCGATCAGTCAATCAATCAATCAGACACTGATTTTAATTGTACTTATTTAAGGAATCTGTCAACCCTCTTCTAGCGTTCCCATTCAACCAGGCTTGACCAATCAGGGGCCAGTGTCATCTTAGAACAACAAGCAGAGCCAGCTGCCGTGACAACCAACGATAGCAAACAAAGAACACTCCCCCCCACTACTATCGCCCAACTCAACCCCCTGCTCCCTCCTCTTTCCACCCTCCCTTCTTCTGTCAGGTATCTGATGCTTACCAAACTTACCTGTGAGAGGTCCTCTCCTCTCTCTAGGGGTATCTAGGTGAGGCCCCAGCTAAAAGGGGGTTTGAATGGAAATCCTTGTAGAAACATGTTAAAGAGTTTGCGCGCGTGTGTGTGTGTGCGCGTAGGCCTATGTGTGTGTGTGTGTGTGTGTATTGGGCAAAGTCTTGAGTCAAGTCTTAACAGGTGTGAGTACCTGTGTTGGTGAATTCCTCAGGCTACGGTTAGTCAGTCCTGTGAGATTTTAGAAGCAGCTAATCACCCTCCACTAAAACGACTAGACATTTCTTTAAACCTCAATGGAACAATGTATGTAGCAGGAAACAATGTTGTTGAACTGCTTTGCACCAGAAAGACAACATACTCTATTTTGAACTATGTTTGTGTGTACTGTATGTGTGGATGGGTGCATGATTTGTGTAGTTTTGTGTACTGTATTTAGTAACGTTAGCAAATAAAATACCAGATATAGTTATGTGGTGTGACTTGACTACAACTTGGCCGTTGTTTGTCACATATGTCCAGGGCCTGTTGTCAAGGGTAACTGTTCAGGCAGCCAGGACAGAAAGGGGGAGAGGAGTGAGGGGGGGGATGGAGGGTGAGAAGACCGAAGTGCCATCGTGGGCAGCCATATTTCACCCAGCATTTCACACCCCCATGACAGGAGTGGTGTGTTTGTATGTGCATGTGTGTGACCCCCGTGCCAGGAGTGAGGGCATTATTAGCTCTCTTTTAGTTAGAGAGAGACCCCCCCCCCTTCCTGTTTAGAATTCCCCTCTGTCTGGTCAACCTCTTGGGAACCCAGTTTAACAGTGACGACTATGGAATGATAGATAAACAGAATTATAGAAAGTGGTCCTCGTTCTGAATCCTTTTTTCATAGATACACAGCGAATACAAACTTCGAATTTCGCTGCACTTCTTTCACCTCCATAGAAATAGAATTGACTAGAATGGATATATATGTCCTAGGAATTGTATTTATATGCTCACCCTTCTGTCTCTGATTATGTGTGGCTTACTCACACTTAGCCCTTGTCTTATAATATAACTGTCTGGGATATTTTTCAGGTCCAAAGTCAGTTTTGCTGTTAATATCTCTGTAGTTACATTTAGGATAGGGATAATAAGAGCTCATCTGAGAGCTGTGGTTAAGTAAGAGGGGTTGCTTAGATGGGTCATCAGCAGTGGGCGTGTGGGTGGCACTTCTCACACACACCTGAGAGAGGGGACTGGACACTGGGAAAATAGACAAAGCACTGTGTGTGTGTGTGTGTGTGTACACAACTGTTAGTTTGATAACCCAGTGTTACAGAGGTGTGTAGGAAAAACCCAGGACCTCACCGTCCGACCCAACCTTTATTTGTTTCGTTTTTTCAAGCTGAAAAAAAATGACAGAGCTTGAAGAAAGGAAACTGAGCACTAAACTGTTTACCTGGAAATAATTTGTTGGACTGGTCTCAATGTAATTCAATCTTTTTGATTCATAGTGTCTTGTTGCATCCCAAATGGTAGCCTACAGTACCATTCAAAAGTTTGGACACACCTACTCATTCCAGGATTTTTCTTTATTTCTTCATTGTAGAATAATAGTGAAGACATCAAAACTATATGCATTCATGTAGTAACCAAGAAAGTGTTAAGCAAATCAAAATATATTTGAGATTTGAGATTCTTCAAAGTAGCCACCCTTTGCCTTGATGACAGCGTTGCACACTCTTGGCATTCTCTCAACCAGCTTCATGAGGTAGTCACCTGGAATGCATTTCAATTAACAGGTGTGCCTTGTTAAAAGTTAATTTGTGGAATTTTTTTCCTTCTTAATGCGTTTGAGCCAGTCAGTTGTGTTGTAACAAGGTATGGGTGGTACACAGAAGGTCTATTTGGTAAAAGACCAAGTCCATATTATGGCAAGAAGAGCTCAAATAAGAAAAAAGAAACAACAGTTCATCATTACTTCAAGACATGAAGGTCAGTCAATCTGGAACATTTCCAGAACTTTAAAAGTTTCTTCAAGTGCCCCCCCCCCCCCCCCCCCCCCCCCCCCCCCTTCACAGAGTTCAAGTAACAGACACATCTCAACATCAACTGTTCAGAGGAGACTGTGTGAATCAGGCCTTCATGGTCGAATTGCTGCAAAGAAACCACTACTAAAGGACACCAATAAGAAGAAGAGAGTTGCTTGGGCAAAGAAACACGAGCAATGGACATTAGACCGGTGGAAATCTGTCCTTTGTTCCAACCACTGTGTCTTTGTGAGATGCAGAGTAGGTGAATGGATGTGGTTCGCACCGTGAAGCATGGAGGAGGAGATGTGATGGTGTGGGGGTGCTTCGCTGGTGAAACTATCTGTAATTTATTTAGAATTCAAGGCACACTTAACCAGCATGGCTGCCTCAGCATTCTGCAGCGATACGCCAGTGGGACTATCATTTGTTTTTCTACAGGACAATGACCGAACACACCTCCAGGCTGTGTAAGGGCTATTTGATCAAGAAGGAGAGTGATGGAGTGCTGTATTAGATGACCTGGCCTCCACAATCACCCGACTTCAACCCAATTGAGATGGTTTGGGATGAGTTGGACCGCACAGTGAAGGAAAAGCAGCCAACAAGTGCTCAGGTCCTTCAAGACTGTTGGAAAAGCATTTCTGGTGAAGCTGGTTGAAAGAATGCCAAGAGTGTGCAAAGCTGCCATCAAGGCAAAGGGTGGCTATTTGAAGAATCTAACATATTAAATATATAACACTGTTTTGGTTACTACATGATTCCATATGTGTTATTTCATGGTTGTGATGTCTATGTTCTACAATGTAAAAATAGTAGAAATAGTCAAATAGTAAAAAATTGAAATTGAAATAGCAGGTGTGTCCAAACTTTTGACTGGTACTGTATGCCGTGCACTACATTTTAACCAGGGCCCATTGGTTTAGGTTTAGGGAATAGTGTGCCATTTAGGACACAGACAACGTATCTGAAGTGGAATTATCTTTTACTGTAGTTTGAATGTCAAGAAGTATCATGATATCTCATCTCCATCAGGGCCTCACCATATTTCCAAAGGATCCAATGTTAAGAAATATCAGACAGATCGTGTGTGTGTGTGTGTGTGCGTGTGCGTGTGTGTGTGTGTGTGTGTGTGTGTGTGTATCTATCCATGTTAGGAATTGTTAGACAAAAACCATTCTGGCAGGTGAGGGTGTAGTGTCGTCAAAGGGATTAATCAACACCTCTGAAGTAATGTTCTCTAGTAACGTTAGAAAAACACACTTTAACTTACTGATTGGGTCTGTCTTTGAAACTTTCACCAGAGAGGAAGTCATATTTATACTTCTAAAGAAATCATTCGTGTGCTGAATGTTTTGGAACGGAATAATTACTGTAGCAGACTTTACAGGAATACAGTATAACTCTGAATGGCTTTTACCATGCGTGGACGGATGGATGTACGGATAAAAGAAGGAATGGATGGGTAGAATGTAGATGGCATCTCTCATCATCCCTTTGTTCTATATGTCACCAAATTCATTACTAAGGCTAGATTTCCTCATCGATGGAATGTGAGGCATCCTAGAATGAAAAGCCAGGGAATTAGAGCATGTGGATTTCTCAACGGGTTCCGACACAGCTAGGAGCTAGAACACGTTCTGATACCATGTGTAGAACCCTGGCGGCCTCTCTCACATTCTGCCCCATTCCCCTGACCCTACATAGAGAAAGGGCATACGCAAGCAAGCACACACACGCACACACCTGGTTCTTAAGTAAACCCTGTTTATACGTACATGCATCCACAGCGGCTGTAAGTTAGAGACATGCAGTGGGTTAAGCCCTGGAGTTCACCACCACACGGTAGGCTAGAGGATCCAGAGAGGTGGCAAACGCTGCACCGGGGAGAAGTAGACCTCACTGGGCTGAGCTTGGCCCGACCCGCTAGGTCCACTGACTCTCTTCTGGAGGGGGTTAGGGGGTGAGGGGAGGTGGAGCGTGGTTTTACTGCCGCCTTGTACGGCCCTCATGGGCTGAGGAGAGGGATGGAGGGATAGAGGGATGGACTGACCTGATGGATCATAGGGAGAGGTAGACGGGGCGAGGCAAAGGGGAGAAAGTGTGTAGTACAGCGAAGTACTGTATGTTGTGCACACATACGCACACACACACACACACACACACACACACACACACACTCCCTACCACCCTCCCCACTCCCTGGGTGGGCTCTTCTCTTCTACTCACATACCTACAGGGTATGTCTGTTAGCATCAGATCTAACGCTAGACTAGCTCTGCCTCCCAAATCAAATGTTATTGGTTACATACACATATTTAGCAGATGTTATTGTGGGTGTTGTGAAATGCTTGTCTTCCTAGCTCCAACAGTGCAGCAATATCTAACAATACCCACAAACCTAAAAAGTTTAAAAAATTAATTAAAAAATGTGTGTGTGTGTGTGTGTGTGTGAGAAAGGAGCTTGAATTTGAACTGTTCCGGGAGATCATCAGGCTCAGTCTATGTGCAGTAATGCAGTTGTGCAAGTTTACCACGTCCCGCATAGGATCTCCCAGGCCTATAGCATAACAAGTGTACCAGCAATAGTTTGCCCACCCTCCATCTCCACCTCCTCCCCTGACCTATAAAGTCACCTCTAGGAGAACAGGGGCCCCTGGGAGCCTCTTAAGGAGCTCACATGGAGCTGGGGACGGACATAGGTAACATACTTTGCCCTAAGAAGTACAGTATGTTACCTATGTTGCAACAGGTTACATTGAGCAGAAGCCTGTTTGTGACTGTTGTGCTTTTTGTTTCTAGCTTGGCCCTTCTATAGTGCCTCTCTATCTGTACCCCCGCACACTGACTCGGGCCCTTCTATAGTGTCTCCCCCCCGTAGCCAAGGAAAGGACCCAATTATCATTCTAAATGACCAACTGGGGTAGGAGGAGAAGGAGAGGGGGACTGCACCCTATGTTACGAGCCTTTTTTGTCCCTAAGAAAGAAGTGTGTGTGTGCGTGTGTGTGTGTGTGTGTGCATTGTGGCCGGTCCTAGTCCCCAGAGAGCTGTCCGGAGAACAGCTGCCCACAGGGTTCAAAGGTTGTCTATAGTGTTCTGCCCCTGTGAAGCTGTAAAAAAAACGATTTTTCACCAATGGCTTTGTTTCTGACGCAGAGTGGACAACCCCCCAATCCAGTATTCCAGACAGATTTTTCAGTTGTTTCTGTTTCGGGGATTATGTGAGTGAGTGAGTGAGTGAGTGAGTGAGTGAGTGAGTGAGTGAGTGAGTGAGTGAGTGAGTGAGTGAGTGAGAGAGAGATGGCTGTCACGTTATGTCTGAGGAGGTGTTCAGGGTCTTTATGTATGGAGGTCGTGAACCAATAGAGGGCCACAAATCAACACAATTTACTGATCCTTATAGCATCCCTATTAGAAGCTGTAAATTAAAGGGGCACTCTACTCTTTCTCCTCCACATTCAATAGACTCGAACCCTTTTTATCTTTGTCTTTCTCCTTTGCCTGTCATCTGAAGGGTAGTGGGATAAAGAGATATGAGGAATATATTAAATAAAAAGTTAGGGAGATAGGGAGGCAGTTGAATGTAGGGAGCGAGAGAGCGTTAGGCTTGGTATAACTTGGGGGGGCAAGGCAGTAACCAGTAACGACGAATACAGATGGTGATAACACTATATATACAAAAGTATGTGGACACCCCTTCAAATTAGTGGATTCAGCTATTTCAGACACACCCGTTGCTGACAAGTGTATACAATCGAACACACGGCCATGCAATCTCCATAGACAAACATTGTCAGTAGAACGGCCTGTACTGAAGAGCTCAGTGACTTTCAACATGGCACCGACATAGGATGCCACTTTTCCGACAAGATAGTTTGTCAAATTTCTGCGCTGTTAGAGCTGCCCCGTTCAACTGTAAGTGCTGTTATTGTGAAGTGGAAGTGTCTTAGAGCTAATACGGCTCTAAGTGGTAGGCCACACAAGCTCACAGAATGTGACCCGCCAATTGCTGAAGAGCGCATTGCATAACAATTGTCAGTCCTCGGTTGCAACACCCACTCCCGAGTTCCAAACTGCCCCGGGAAGCAACATCAGCACCAGAACTGTTCATCGGAGCTTCATGAAATGAGCATGACTTGCTGACTCTGATCGCTATGGAATTCCCCTTACACATCTTGCCTAAGAACTGAGCTTATCCCTGGTATATTGTCCATAAAACATACCCCTTATAGATGGATGGATGAATGTGTGGTTTCGGGGTAATAGAGTGCCAATGGTTTCCGTGTCAAGTCAATATGACCCCTCGGTTGAACTCATCCCAAGTCGTCTATTTCCTCTCTCCTCCCTTCCCTCTTCTTTTCTTTCCTCTTTCCTCTCCTTCAAGGAATTCCTGGGGAATGTTCAGCTCAGGTTTTTTCCCTCTTCCAGATCTGTCCGTCTTTCACAAAGCTGTCAGTGTGCCGAGGGGCCTGGAATACCAGAGCGGGGGATTCATCCCTCCGTCCCTCCACCCCTCTCTCCACCCCTCTGTTGTTGAACGAGGGAGAGATATAAAGACTATTGTGTCCCTTTAATCTTCTGTGGGTCGGGACAGCTTTTCTTTTGTTGTTTCGTCTTGTAACATAACACAGGGCTCCCCATCTTCTCCCTCTCTCCCCTCTCTCTCCCCTCTCTTCTCTCTCCCTCCTAGAGCAGAATACCTGCAGAAGTCACACACCTTTCATCCCTTCATCTCCCACCTTCCTCTTATCCCCTTCTCTCTATCTGATCTGGTCTGCATTAGGTGGGAGGAGGTGTGTGTGTGTGTGT